>NC_026147.1:20782861-20915844 GCF_000512975.1 Sesamum indicum
CGTTTGGGGGCGAACCGGGGGGGGGGGGGTTCCCATCCCTCAATTTTGCTTGTACTTTAAATATGAAATCTATCCATACTATACAATAAAGCTCAAGGCCTTAGAATTAGATCAACTTACATACCCTTACTTATACTTAGTCGTTCCATAAATAACCATTTTTTAGTTTAAATAGTTATATCAATTGCTTGATATCATGTAAATTAAACTTTAATATGTTTTATCATTTTTTAACCAATTATTCATTTTATTTAAATAAGAAAACATAATAAAAATCTACATTATCAAGTGTACTTCAAACAATAGTATAAATTAAAAAAATGCACAGTAATGTAATATTATTTAAATATCTTATCTTATCAACTCATCTATTTTGTTAATTTAAAATTTTTACATATCTTACAATAAGTAATTTTAAATAATTGAATTGTCATTATCTGCGTTTTATTTTTGTTCATTTAGAGTTACCATACATCTCCTATAAATATTAGAAAGCTTATTCAAGCTTATAATAAGTAATTTAGAAACATAATATTATAATTATGCTTATGGTATGTTATAACAAGTAGTTTTAGCAATTCAAAGAACTTGAAAATGAAATTCTAATATGAAATTCGCTATAAATTATTTAAATAAATAAGCTAAACCATTTTAGTTTTTGTTCATCTAGAGAAGTTAGATATGTTTCTCACTATTGAATGCAAAAATTGTATCCTTAAATTTTAAAAATGAAGAATTTAAATGAAAAGTAAGATAATAAATTAATATAATAGATACACAACAAATATAATATAACAACGGTATATACTTTTAGAAAGAAATTGAAAATACTTAACGAAAAGAACACTTTTAAGAAAATTAATAAATATATTTTGTTATATTTTACAAGGAAAATGTATTTGGAAAATGGATATTAATTACTCATAGAAATTAACTTACTAATGTGTATTTATTGTACTCACTAATTTTTAGTCTATAAATTTTGAACAACTTATCTTAGTAATTACATTTTACTTATTGTTATTAAAATTGAACTCTTTGAACTAAGAAAAATTTAATTGAATTTAGGATGCAAAATGCTTAAAAAAGACTCTTTGTGCTACAAATATATTTTGATATAAGGGCAATCTAGTCCAAATATTTAGTCATAGGGGTAATACGGTGATAAGAGTATTACAGATAGTTTAGTGGGGTGTATGTTATCTAGAAAATAGTTGAGGGGGGCACAATGTATTTAAAACCTAGTTTAATTGTATTAAAAACTTAAACTTATGATTTACCAAGGGAATGCAATAAAGGGAATTCGCATCTGAAAGATCTTTTACTTTTTGTTTGAATTTAAGAAAAGTGTAGATACTTCTGAAGATTTCTTAACTTAATAGTAGTATATTTAGTCACTTAGTCACTTTACAATATAATGCAACAGTCATAGCCCTGAAAATTGAAAACCCTCATAGTTATTTTTGGCCCAATGGACTAATCTTTCAAGAATATTTCCTCGAAAACCAGAGGGTTTTCGTGCTAAACTGTAAAACTCAGGTGTTTTTGGTAATGACCCCTATAACTTTCATATTCTCAAGTGTAAAGAAAAGAAATTATTTCACAATGAATGACAGCAAAGAACTTATAAATTCAATACGACTGTGTAAACATGTTTGTGTATTTCAGAGATAGAGAGGGGCAGAAATGAAAGCAAGAGAAGGATAGATGGAGAACTCAACGGCAGTCCTATACAACTAATCACTATCATCATTGCTGTTCCAATACCAGGTGTAGCTAAAACTTGGTGGGGAAGTGTATAATACTACGTGAACCAAAGTATTCTTGACTATTCATAAACAAACTTGAGATGAAATTGCAAACGCATGATATGAAACGAAAAAGCAGATGAACAAGAAAAAAGGAGAGCTGTAGTGCGTACTTTCCCCATTCAGCACGAGGGTTCCACGGACACAGGAGCATGTCTGACTTGGCATTGGGAAGACAATTTCTCACAACAAAGGATTTTGTAGTGAACTTAGCGACACCAACATCCTTATAATCTCTGTCAAAATCATAGATCTGCAGCAAGAAGTTGCAATATAAGTACTAAAACTAGATTAAAGAGTTAACAAAAAAAATAAAGAACTATTTCAAACAAAATCTCTATTAAGTAGGTCGTGATCTGTAAAAAGGAGAAAATGCTCTATAATACAAAATATTAAGAAGATTCATTCCTACAATCAACCGGGCTGCTTGATTCTTTCTTTTTTCTGTTTTGTGGTATATAAAGTGGCCCTTTACCTTGAACAAGAAGCAGTTTCTTCAACATATGTAACCAAAACCAGATCAGCAAAAAATGTTAATATATCATCCAGTTTTACTGGCCTCTGCTTTTAGATACTACAGTGGTCCAATGGGATGTATAGATGGAAAACTTTGAGAATTAGATAGTTAACATGGCCAAGCTAGATCTACATGTGAAATATAACCATGCTCTACACGCCTGCTAAGACATAAAATAAAATGTTGCTGCCAGTCAAAGTAATTTCACCAGTAGATAGTGGCAGAATTTGCAGGGAGCAAGATTACTAATCAGTCAAGCCATGACAAAGTCAGAGTGCAACATGGCGGATTGTAATACTAAAGAGATTATCCGCAGTTATTCATGTAAGCTAACTCAGAAAAGAGCCAAAGTTTATGATAAATTTGCTTACAACGGAACTGAAATTGTCCCCAAGAAACTTGGAATCTCACAAGCTTAGTCAAACAAGCACAAGGCAACAGATTTACATGTATAGGGACTCACCATGTCATTTATCTCAGCTTCAGCAAAAGACTTCCCATCAACAAGCATGCTCCAGACCACCTTATTAATTTGCAAAGAAATCCGCATAGCATAAGAAGGGCTTTTATTTTTCTCTTTTTCCATTAGTCGTAGCTGTGCAGCTTTCTGCAAAGCTGTCCTTAGAGAAGCTGATGCAGCCTTTCTGGAGTTTTGTGCATTGATGAGCTCTTTTTTCAATCTTTGCACCTGAGATGATCTCTTTTAAGTTGTAGAAACCAAACAGAAACAGGCATATAGAGTTATGCAGTACAGCAAACATAAATTTCCTCATGTGATTAAAATCGTTTAATTTGTCAACAATTCTTCGTACAGTAGCAAGATTTTCAATTCTTTGTACAGTAGCAAGATTTTCAGAAATCAACTCTATTCTACATCTGACAATTAACAATTGTAAAACCATTGACTCTTCCCTGGTAAGATTGCCCTTTATTTATGATTACAAGACTGAAACTACAAACCCATTTTATGATGATTCCATGACATTCATATATCCTTGTAATGACAACTGGGATAGCATGGGAAGTAAATAAACTCGGAATTACAAGTGAAGTTACACTAAAATCAATATCCATGTAGCATGCTATCACCTACAGCACCGCCCTTGGTTCCCTCTTGCATCTCTATCCTCTTTCCATGTATACTTTGCACCCTTCTTGAAGTGCTATCCTGCTTAGTCCAGACCCCCAGCACTAAACAGTATACATCTATGCATGCATGCATACATATACATATACAAATACTGAGACCCAATAATTACACACTAGGCAAATCATTCTCCATCAAACGGATCAAACTTAAACAACAACTGATGCAAGAAACGGATTGGTAAAGTATTTTTCTGTGTCATATTCTTTCCCAATGATTGGCCACATGCAAAGAATTACCAATATCAAAGCAATGGGCCGTCAATCTAGTTATGAAATATGGGGTATACTTGCAAGTTAGACCAAATACAAGGTGTAGGTAATAATCCTTAGTGCATGGGTTGGGTCATTGGCCTGCATCATTGAGCATTCATACTTGAGAAAGATTTTAGTTCCATATTAGAATGGGACTGAATTCCTTATTAGATCAGAATTCTCTTTCTTATGTAGAAAATATATGCACAAAAACACCAGCAAGTATACAGGTATTTAATCTTCCAATTGAGGTACGCACAAAAAACACACACGCAGACATACATGAATATAATCTTTCAAATGAAGACAAAAGAGAATTCTAGTATGGTTCTTCATCATGTGTGAAATTTTCTGCAGATTCTAATTGCTGGTCTTCCTATTCCCTAAAGATGCCAGAGATGGTGGATATCTGATGCGTGCTTTGGTTCACCTGGTCCAGCAAGTCAGCAGAAAATTAACTAAAACTAGAAAATTCTCTGTTGGCTCTCGGACTAGATACATACCAAACTAGTTAATACTCAATCACATTTGGAGCTTGGCTCGAGCTTGATTTGATTTTTCAAAAGCGTGATAAATAAATGCAAAAGTTTCAAATTACTCGAGCTCAATTAAAGCTCGTCATAGCTTGACTGAATTAATAATCAAACAAGCTTTCATGCTCGAGAAGAATTCAAGCCAAAATTGGATAATACTTTATTCTGCTTGACTCAATTGTTTACATCTTAGTTGGCTCATGAAGCCCACATATAATTTGCAAGTTGTAAGTGTGTGGCAAGTATAATTGAAAACTAATTTCCTAAGCTTTTAGGGACATAAAGCAAGGTTGCAATTTTTTACTAAATATTTACTATAATCATATTACATGCTCTACCTCGGGGTTTTTTTTTTTTTTTAATTCTCAATACTTTAAACTAAGTTTTTGAAATAAACTGCTTAATTAATGTCATTTATATTAATTATACTTTTTTTAAGATACTCGCATTTTGTGTTCTAATTTTGTTAAAGATATGATGTAAATATATAATCATCTATGAAGCTAAAGAGTAAATCAAAGATGGTATATCATTGCATGATTTATTTGTTGAAAGGGACAACTTCTTGTTTCATATATTTGTCACAACTTCCTATGATACCCCACCCCAAAGTAAATAAAATAAGTGTTCACCAACTTAGGTGCATTGCTCAAAATATCCATAAGCAACTAGTCGATATCCTTTTCCACGAGTGATCAAAAGACCAACTTAGGGTCAAACTAGTAGTTCTGAAGGCACTTCATCCATTTTACGCTTGCAGGACTATGCATCACGCTTTTAATTGCTTGACGGATAAATACTAGCATGAATTGCAAAATTTCCAATTTCTCAATAAAAAAGATCAACTAAAACAAATATTAAACTAATACTTAACACTTTTTGAATATAATAAAGTAATGAACACTTGCTTTCTCTATCTGTAATGGCACTGAGAAACTCCATGGTCAAAATTCAGCATGAGAAGATTCAATATGTGCTCCAATAAGGAAAGACCAAGATAATGTAACTAATTTTATGGCTAAGCAAATTAAGCTAGAAAATAGACCAGATACAATTGGTATTTGGATGACACAACAAGTGGAAAAATCAGTACAAGTGTGCACAGCTTTTATCGTGCATGTTAGATAATTTGACCAAGAATTTGTGAAGTATAACTAAGGTGTGGCCGGTACAGAAGGTCATGTATAGTAGCACTACCACTTCTCAGCCACAATACTAACGGCTCTCTTCCTTAGGTTCAATGAGTAATATACATAATTAGATGGTGGCCCGACATCTTAACTTGGATTACTGCTGCCGACTTGGACAATGCCTAGGTGGGTTCATGAGCAATCATATATGCACATGACAAAGTCACAAAGTTAAAGTTCCTCCTATGTAATACAATGGACTAGCCCTTGATTTGATGAAGGATATGATTTGAGCTTCAGTTCTAAGTGTAACCTTGACGATGAACAACAGGTCCTAATTGTCCTTATGTTGCTGCCAGGCAGACCTAGGAGCATGCTAGTTTTCCTGTTCCTTTTTCCCTACTGAGTGGGGACATGCTAAGTTGAGGTGACAAAAAATGAGCAATAAACATGTTCTATTTGTAGTCAACTTATGCTGCAGGCTGATCATTGAGTGTCAAAACCTAATAAAGAAAATCATTAAAAGAAAATGAATACTGGACATACCAATATAAGGAGGTCAAGCAGGTCTCTTACTATACTATTGGGTGCCAGCATCAGTCACTACACTGGTAGGAATAATGATGCAGGAGAGTCAACAGGTGTCAGGACATGCCAGCTTAAGGTTAGCACCGGAAATGAGCTAATCCATTCTGGAGCCCAATGTGCAGCTCCATCCAGTGTAATCTAGTTTAGTTCGTGCACATTTAGGGCAAGGTTTTTCACATCAATTTGAGCATGCTTGTGTATCTTGTTTTCAAGGCTTGAGACCTTTATGGCTCATATTTTCTGAAGAATAGATTCGTCATGTTGAAACTGGCATACCAAATATAACATACACATATTTGAGTATGTTATACTATTCTGCATTTAGTTATATGCTTTTCCGGACTAAAAGACATAATGAAAGAGGAACAGGTTGTCCTCCTTTCTGAGATTTACCTTCATCGTCTTATAAGTGACAGAATCATTGCATATATAACTCGCTGGTAATAATCTATGCTGTTCAGCAAGGACCATTATAAACAGCCACTATCTCCCGATCAAAACTAGAATTACGAATACTAATCACTCAACTTGTTAGGGGCTTACCAGTATGGACCTTCCACAAGTTATCATCCATAGATCCATCTCCATTTCTTGATTTGGGTCACCAGAAATATCAGCTCGCACAGACAACTTCCTTATATCATCAAAGATCACCTTCTGCACCCTCTCTTTCTGTTCAAGGTTAACTTTTGCTAGTTCTACTTCTTCAACACCATCAGGAACCACTTCATCGGCCTCCTCCTCAACGTCTTCATCATCTTCAGCTGAATATGATAGACTATTTCTGCGAGGCCTGTATCATCAGCTAAATCAATTGGAGTTCATGAAGCAGAGTGAAACCAAATTTAGCTAACCTATAGACAGCCGTATGCAACAAGCTGTCCAAAACACGAATCACATTCCAAGTTGCATGGCGATAAACTTGAAAAACTGAATTTTGTGGAAGAAAGTGGTTAAAAAAATTATATCGACTTTCATTTATTGCAATCTGTCATCATAAGCATAATAATACATCTCCACAGAAAACTACAATAATCAATCATCTATCTGAAACTCCTAACTTCAAGGTTATTTTGAATTAATTTTTCAACTGTTTTAACACAAAAGACTCTCCATTTTAAAGAGGTAATGCATCAAGGTAATTCTGTGAAAGAAAACTGTGCCCAGATGCTATCTTGAACTGATTAAGAAGAAAGACAACTTTGTTTATGGACGTCTGAGATCAGCAGAACTTATCGTCGTAAAGTATGCATCTAACAACATAGTATTCACTTTTCACATATTAAGATGTCTACCCAGCGGCCTATCCCTGCCTACAAATCAGGAGTAGTTCTGCATTTCAGCAAACCCAGCTATTAGTCATTCCTTGTCAACATTTACATCTCACTGAGCAGTATAAAAACTTTTTGTCTCATCTTCAATGTCCACTTGTCACTGTTAGTGTTACTCAGCGTCAGAAGGGAGAATGCATTCTATACTCAAACCACAGTGAGCACAAACTTATTTGCTGAGGATAGTTGGTTATCAGATAGTGCTTTCAGTTTATCTGACACAAGCATCAGCAAC
The DNA here is from genome assembly GCF_000512975.1 of Sesamum indicum. Classification (NCBI taxonomy): domain Eukaryota; kingdom Viridiplantae; phylum Streptophyta; class Magnoliopsida; order Lamiales; family Pedaliaceae; genus Sesamum; species Sesamum indicum. Next base: position 20,790,405 of record NC_026147.1, read on the forward strand.
TCTAAATATACAAAAGAAGCAAAAATCTAATTGCACATACAAACTAAATTGGCCATCCAGTCAGTTTGCATTACGTCAAATTAATTTATTATTTGTCGAACTGATAAGGAAAATATGCTTCACCTCTAGGATTAAAGAACCGCAAATTCTCACCTTTGAAGTATAACTTGTACAAGGGTTACATGTTGCATAAAAAATGACACTATCCCTTATAAAAAAATCCAAACAAAAGACACATGCACTGCATCAATGGATAGCAGCTATGCTTATCATGGTTCAGGATTATGCATCAACAAAAGCCAATAGTAGTTTGCGGGGAAGTTATCAAAACATTGCAAAGAAAAAAGTACATAAAACTTTAACTTTGAAATAACGGTTCAGCGTTATGCGTACTTAGGAAGACGCGCAAAGAGAAGATTGGTCAACACATCAAGCATGACTTGGAATTGTCTGGATGTCATTGAAGCTGTTATATTATGAGAATTGAATGTAAGCTCTTTCAAGGGCTTCACCTGTGACATGATAAATATGACTTAATGTCATGATAAACTGAAGAGTACTCTTTTTAGAACTCATATTTTTGCATGCTATTAGTTTCTTTTGGAAACTAAGCAAATTTTATCCCTTTATTCAAATTAGGTGCATACCTTAAGATCAGAAGTTCCTCCTTTGTGCCTGGTGTATCGGAAATACATGTCACAGGGCATAAAAACCCTTTCTAGTAAAGCTCCAGTACGCTTTACTTTTGGTGAGCTCCGTCGAATTTTGGGGAGCCACTGCAGTCCAGCCCCTGGATCCACATCAGTTGGGGCTACATGAGCTTGCACGTGCTCCAACATCACAGAGAACTCCATGCGGTTCCATGTCATTTCAGGCTGAGATTCAGGTATTTGGATCTTTTCTCCACTAAGTGCTTGTTCAATCATTTCATAGCCAACATGAAGAACTGAATGAAAGGATCGAGCCAAAACACGACCACTCACAGCCGCGAGCAAGAATCTACCCTGTCAACAAGGTTCCATTGTAAGCATGACCAAAAATATTGCATCATGTAGTCCCTGCTATTTCCACCTTTTGTTTGACTGACAGCTTGATATGATTTGGGATAGTTCACTAAAAGCAATTTGCTCCTTCTCAAACACTAGTCACTAGCCCGCAAAGCTTGAGACCAACTTGTTGCGGAGAAAAGAAATCATGACTACCTCACTTAAAAATCCCCATAAACGTTTCCAAGGCTCAAGCTGCTTCAGACTGCTCCTCTAGTATATTGTGTCATTCTTATACGCGACCTATCAAATGCTCATCAACTACAATTGAGAAAATGAGGTTGGCTTTAAAGCATATTGAACAACCACTATTTGGGAAGACCTTTTGGAGCTTCAGAAATTGGATTAGACTACTTCGGACCAAAGCAGACAGCTATACTTAATCACTGAGACTTCATAATAACTACTCCATTCAAACAACCCCAAATTTCAAGTAGGATAAAGGTGTCGCAGAAACAAGTGGAGAATTTTGATTTGACTGATTACAGGATTTAGGACTCTTTAACACTTTTAGAATGCCATATCTATCTTACTTTTTGGAAATGAAGGTTGTACTAGTCCTAATTAGCTTATATATGTATTTCTTATGTCATGTGAAGGCATCCTTTAACAATTATTAAACAAAAGTAACTATCTTACGCCTACTGGTCTTAAACTTCTACAACAACCTGCCAGTATTCTTTAGTCATTTTCAGTATTAATTGATCAAGATAGTTAATTGTGCTAAAAATTCAATACTTCATCACATATGTTGGATGATTATTATCAGGTTCTGTATGTCCGTACCACAAAGCTCAGGGTCTTAGTAGACTATTTCCTCTTGAAGCATATTAACCAACTCCATGGAGCATGCAATCTACAGAGCCAGCATGAGGTCTATTATTCGAGCTTGAAAAAAAAAAGAACCTTGACACTCTGCTACTTTATTGAGTTCCAATAAACTGAAGGTATCTAACGTATATACAGTTGTAGCATTGAGAACTTACATTAGCTTCTTCAGAGTGAAGATTGAATTGTGGCTCAATAACGTTCACCATGAAATGGCGTGTGCCCTCCTCCTCAGGGTCATCAACATTGCTATTTTTTGCTGTATATGGACACAAAGATGCACATTAACTTAGAAAAGAAGGTTGAGAATATTCAAAATGAAGGATTTATGCAAGAGATTAGCATGTTGCTAAGGAAATACAGGCTGGCGTGTAGAAAATGATTAATTCACAGCCCATAATGAAGCAACTAATAAGATCTAATGCTAGAGGATAGATATTATTACTGGTTTTACAACGTGCTACTGCATTGCTGGAGAAAAACTATTGTAGACAGAGAGGAACAGTCTGGAAGATGGACTGCTGATATCTATAGTGGTTCTTTTCTCTAATTTTTCTTCATTTGGTTGCTATTTGTGCTCAAGTCAAATATATGTTATGAAATTGATCTTAAGCTATGTTTCACTGCACTCATTGGTGAACTACTGAAGACCCAAAAACTTTTGAGTATATATGAAAGATGAGTAATTGTTAGAAGATGGTTTCAGCCCATAGACCATGTCCAACCCATACTGCATCCTCTGGATCTGATCCCAATTTTCAGTTGTGATCCAATTTGATTGGGTCCACTGGGATCATGGCTACATTTCGATTTAATAAAATAAGATTTAAATAAATTCAGTTTTTCCAATTACTGAAAATTAGGGGATATAACTAACCCTATAAATAAGCGATTTACAATATTGCCTAAATATAGAAAACCTCTAACCGACACCCACTCACCCGTCCTCACTTCTGCTTTTCCTTTCAATTATTCACACCAAAGGCACCCACTACTCACTGCTGGCCACATTGGCTGCTCCTCCCCCTTCCCCACTTTCTCCTTTCCATTCCCTGATTCTGCCCCCACCAAGCCATAAAGCTGGTCACTGCCCCTGCCCATGTTCTTAACCCATAACAGCTTGGGCAACATCTCACTCCATCACAATCATCAAGTCTTCCCAAAATAAATACACAAGCTTGATATGATAGCATTTTGATGAGTCAGTATCAGGCTGATTATTAGAAAAGCAAGTCTTCCTTGCATCATTGTATTTAAATTTGTTATTTCTTATCTGTGATTGGTAGTACTCATCAACAAAACTGCATGGATCAAGCTTAGGTTCAAAAGCAGGCATCCTCCCCCCAAAAAGGTCAAATGCATTTTGTCCCAAGACCTATGCAAATGTGCTAAATGACCACCCAACTCTGTTGTTCAATATGCTCAAAACACCCTTGGTCCTGTTTCCTGGCAAAATACTTTGGGCATATTTCACTTTTCCCTCTAAATTTGGAAAATATATATCTGACCAACTAAACTCTAAATTTGGAATATATATATCTCTAATCAACTAGATATATTAAATATTTTAGTTTATAATTGATCAGTATTTTGGTTGGGTGAAGCAGAATATCTTACCAAAAATTGCCCTGTGATACTCAGTTGCTAACTATAGAAATTTTTCAGTCACCTTGAGTGATTTTATAACCATTAACCTAATTTTATGATTATTTCCCTATGTTATGTGCATGAGACAATGAAGACCTTTTTCAGGTTTTCCCCCGAACTATAGTTATGGTATCCACATATAACTCGTGCTTATTTATTTAGAGAAGGGTGTCGAATGTTTTAGGTTCTAATTTGAATAAGGACAAGAAAATTGATGCTAGTTGGGTAAAGACCACCATCCTCTCTCTCATTTGTTTTTAAACTTGAGTTGCAAATAGTGCAATCCCCTTCACTAAATCACTAAACAAATTAAAAGAATATGCCCAAAGTTAATGATATAGGAAATTGAGGAGTAACCATAAGTTTTTTATTATCTCCAACACATATATCAACGAAAACTTAACCATAAATTAGTATGTATTATAAGACAAATTAACTTGACAGCAATACCCATAAATTGGCAGGTCAATTGTATATGACCATACTTTTGGCCTTTCACTTTATTCCACCGAAAACAAGGATTTGATTGTAAAGTGCTTCATTCTAAAATATCTAGGAAGGTCAAATGCATATATTTTTAGAGGTCGGGGACATACCCAGAGTATGTAGGCACCTATGGCGAAATATTCAGCCCGAAAATGAGATTAGGAGTTGTATGGGCACATGTAACAAAGATTCTGCCAGTTGTTTCACATATTTGCAAGGTTAGGGAGTAGAATGCAGTCAACTCTGCAGACTAGAGGCGTCTGCCTTTTACCCATGAACATTATGGTGAAAACAAAGATATAAACTTTTACAATAATCTCAATTACAAAAGTTCACTTTTATAAACTGTCATTATATTTAGCAAATAGATATATGTGTCTCTATTCATTAGGACTCACAACTTGGTGCAAAAGTTATTCATACTCAACAACTCAAACAGTCTTGAACCATAAATAATTTGTATTAGTTGCTTCAAGAAGCATCTATAGTTAAGTTAAACTAACGAGCATATGATTCCGAAAGTACTTAGTTATGGAAATCACTCTAAGCCACAGAGAGTTCCAAAGGATTCATTCAGAAGTGGACAATGGAGATTTTAAAATAAAGACAAGACTTTTAAAGAGAAAAATGTAAAGAATGAGATTTAGTTCATTTTTACGATGTTAAAAAGCTATTACAGAAAGACTTATGATTGAACCTGAGACTCTAAAACTTCGTTTTGTGCATCTTGATATTCCAAGCAACAAGAAGCTGATTATCATAGATTTGCCACACTATAAGCATTTGAAATTTTTAAAAAGTCATCATAACACTGATATAACAACTAAAAACATGTATAACTAGTCACCAAAGACTTATAAACTACCTCTCATAATCAAAGTTCTATCAAATAAAAATAACTTGTGTGCATGACAATAATGAAAAAGAAGAAAGCTAGATAAGGTTTTAACTAATTCAGATTGTTTCTTTCAAAACTGACTCTTTTATACTAAATTTTCTGTTAATTTAGTAACTATATATTTATAACAAAAAAAGTAACGACTCAGAGCAGAAGACAAATATAAAGGTGCCTCATAGTTAGGAGAACATAGATGAAAATCTGCATAACATAAAATATATATGCATATGGATGTGTGTATAAATATATACAAAAATAATATGTTCCATCTTCACAAGTGGCGCATGCGTGGGGGATAGGGGGAGGGTAGTTTAACTTACCAATTGCACTAGAGGAAGGATTTTCCACTGTGTCTGAACTTGGCAGAGAAGAGATAGATTTTGATGTCTCCACATTCTGAGAAGAAGGAGAAGATAGAGATTTTGATGCCTCCACATTCTGGGAAGGAGAAAATGGAGACTTTGATGTCTCCACATTCTCGGAAGGAGGAGATAGAGATTTTGATGTCTCCACATTCTTGGGAGGAGGAGAGAGAGATTTTGATGTCTCCACATTCTGGGAAGGAGAAAAGAGAGACTTTGATGTCTCCACATTCTGGGAAGAAGGAGAGGAGAGAGATTTTGATGTCTCCACATTCTGGGAAGAAGAACTTGCACCATCAATGACAGAAGAAGATTTTTGGGTATCATCTTTCTGATCATCAGGTCTATCAAGGACATTTTTCTCCTCAAGCAATTTTCTTTGGGCATACATTCGAGAAGGAGAAGGCTTTGGAGGTGCAAATGCCTTAGATAACCCACCTACCCAAGACCAAACAGCATCTCTATTTTCAAGAGTCCAAAGTAGCTTCAGACCATAAACAAAAATCCGTTGACAATTGTCAGCAATAACGACATTGTATCCATCATCATCGCTGGGGTCAGATCTTGTATGGTCATCACTTTCACTCCCATTTTCAAACTCAGATCTGACATAGGTCATTTCAAGATTTCTCCTACCAGCTTCTTGCCATGCCAATAACCTTGCAGCATCAGCCCTTGGGGATTGCCTGCGGATTGTAAAGTAATCTGATGATAACAAAAATCCATCATCCTGATGCCTTTCAGTGGTGTTCTGTGTGGAGCTGCTTTTATCACTCATGACTCTTTCCATGGATGCAGGGGGGGACTTTTTCCTAGTCATTTGAATTACTTTTGCAACAGTTATGCAATCTTCCTTACTTATGTATGCTTTGGGTAGGTGAAGGTCAAGACCCTGATACACCAGGTCAAGAGGATCCCGAAAGCATTCAAATGTAAACTTTTGCTTACCCCGACTAAAATACATTTCAAATTTCACCTTTGTCATGTTAAATGTCAGTCCCTTTGCTGGATCATCATCATGTAAAGGCACGTGCCTTATACAAGTAGGGGTAGCATCAATCCGGAGCATAAATTCTGTCATTACCTTATCCAGTGCAAGATTTCCTGATCTGGGAATCCGAGGGACCCCAAAGCGGGGCCACCTGGAAAAGGTCCGCAATTTATTAGGGGGCAGATAATTTAAGTTCCAAAATTTGATAAGCCATGCTAAATCATGAGGACCAAGATTGACAGTTGGTGAATCATTCCGTGCATTCTCTGATTTCAAGGGACTACAAGCAACTCCATCCAGAACAACCTGATCATTAGTGGAAGATGATTGCGACTGGTGACTATTAGAGGGAAGAGTAGGCCTAAGGGAGAAATTCCATCTCAGCGAAAGAGCAATGGATCTGAAGGGGTCAAAAACAAATTCACGAGCTACACCTTCACTTGGAAGTGCAAATAAATAATGATTTAGTGGATCGCCAGATTCACAATCCCATTCAAGTGTTACTTCAAGTGTGAAGAACGGGACGACTAGGAAAGGCACAGAAAATTCAGAAAAATGTTTCGAAGGGGGGTTCTTCAGTAAGCATTCTAAACTGCTTGGAAAAAACTTGAAATCCTTTGCAGAAGCATAAATACGACCATCTGATTGCTGGATTTCCAGATAGCCCGAAACAACATAAAGCTTATCTAAGTTTTCATAGGGATCCGTGGTCGCAAGAATATTCCATCTTGTCTCAGAAAAACATAAAGTGGTATTTCCATGAATGTAGTTTCTCATTTCATCCCACCAAGGTAAGCTCTTTTCCTTTTTAGGGGGCTGAACTACTGGATTTGGGTTCCTAATGCTTAAATTGGCTCTACGGAGAGCCACAGTAAAAGCATAGCTGAGATCAGTGAAGGATGGTTCAAAACCAACACCAAAGGAAATTTCTCCTTTCTGGAAATGTAAAGGCAAATCCAAAAATGTTTTTATTGGTGGAGTTGTGCCGCTGAGTGAGCGAAGAAGGTGCACTTTCCTCCATTTCCCAACATAGACATCTTGGTCCATTTGGGGCTGAAAAGGCGTTGCCTGCAATTACAAATGGTGAAGAGAAACAGTTTCATAAGTATGTTATGGCCGTGGCTATGATAATAAAAATACATGTAAGAGATAAAACCAGAGAAGAACACAAACAAAGGAGTAGACCCAGAACGTAATAAACTATTCACAATATATTACATAATAGATTTTTTCAACCATTCCATGGTGTAAGCACCCATTTAATTCTATATACGCAATCTGAAAGTAATAACGGCCGTGGATCAAGTAAAATAACATGTTTATTGTTATTTAACTCCAAGAAACAGTTTCCAATGTTAAGGGACTTACTGAAGAGACACCCACTTTTGCAGAAATCAATGAAGCATGGAACAATTTGATCAAACTAAAAAGCAACTAATTTAAAAGATAATTTACATCTGGATCCGCATAAATCATGGAGGAAATTGGAGAAGACATCCATAATCATATAAGTTGTAGTTAAATAAACTTATCAGGGAACAGGCAGAAGAGGCATTGATAGTGTGGTTAACTCTGGCCAAATAAAGTAGGCCATCGGACCAATGTGTCAGGATGCAGATTAGTCTTGATAATCTGGATGCGCATAAATGATGGATAAAATTGGAGAAGACATCCATAATCATAAATTGCAGTTGAATAAACTTATTAGCGAACGGGCGAAGAACTATTGAAAGTGTGGTTCAGAATCTCCTTTTTTTCTTTTTCTTTTTTTTTTTGTTGTTTTGGTTTTGCCAGGGAGGAGGGATAAAGTAGACCATCAGATTAAATGTGCAAAATACCTGGAGTGCATAATTCAAAATCCCTCCTTAATTTTTTTCCTTGGGTAATCCACCACTTTGATTTGAGATCCTATTTTTTTTTATTAGCTGCTTCTGTAACAAAAGCTTTTGGTTTTACAGGTGCAATGAGCATCTAGGTATATTGAAAAATATACCTAGCATAATATATTTATATAACTGATTATTTAATTATTTATTGATTAAAAAACGTACATAATTAAAGAATTCCACGATGAACGTACTTGAATGTAGATCAACTGAAAAATAATAATTTAATTGAATTGGGGAAAGTAAACATTTTTTGGATCCAAATTGGGTGTTTAGAACGTGGGTATCGATGGGTAGAGACCGAACCCAACCCAACCCAATCTATATTTTTTTAATGGGTCTCGATCTGGGCCTGGGTCTAACAATATTCATTCGGTTTGGGTGTGGGTCTTAGAATTAATAAAACCCTACCCATTGACACCCCTAGCCCCAACTAAGGTCGAGAGTGAATGTGTAGGTTAAGTGCAGTTGGTCATACACTTAACTAATAATATTGTCAGAGCAGATTTATGCATATACTTTAAATCCCAGCTGAATTTTAGCTGGGTCCTACTGTGGAAGACACCCACAATTCATGCTCTGAGGTATCATATGCTTACACTTTTCACAGCCAATGTAACTCCCATACAATGAAATGCACACTACCTTTTCATAAAATCTGAAACCAACACTTTTATAAGTAAACAATAGAAGGCAAACCAATACAATTTTAACTTCCACTCCATAATTCAAAACATACCTAATAGAACTTCGGAAGTTCCACCAAGACATGCTTGTCAAATTCAAAGTACCATATTCCAAACATACAAAAATAGCATGTCTAAAGTTGTATTATAATCCGCATTGTGTTCTGTTTAACCTTGAAAATATATATTTAAGCTTCAGCAATTTAACTAGCCTCACAACTCATTTTATACTGTGAGGAAAATTATGGTGTATCGGGAGAACACTTTTGACGTTATTGAAAATGGAATTGTAACTGGCATAAAAGGCAAAATAGAGGTTAACAAGACTGTGTGTGCATGGGAAAAATAGGTAAGCTTAATAAATTCTCCACCCCCCTATATAACAAGATGGAGGAGGTGGAGGCTGTGACACGTTTTCAGTGCTTTGAATAGGATATACATCTCTACTAAATGAATAGTAGTGGTGGAGTTGATTGGAAATTACAAATCCTGTCTGTTTCCATCGTCATTCTCAGTTTTCAATATCTGTTCGCTCCCACACATTTCAGCTGAAAATTATTTTATATCTTTTCACCTGGATTATTACATTATCCATAATATAGGCATACATATATCTACAAACCATCAACTTAATAAAATAACAATATATACTTGTATGATGTATTGATATGATATCACTAACAATCAAAAACACATCCACATCAACTAATTTCAACACATTCTCAATTCAGAATAAAAAACACCTCAACAAGCTTTTAGTTATATAAATTAGATAAGCCTTACTAGCACAAGAAAGTCAATGAAAGAGAGAAACAGTACCAAATGAAAAGGGACAGACCTGTTGAGCTAGAATAATACGGCCTTCGCATCGACCACCAGTTGTAGCAAGCATTGGGCATGTATAGTCTCTTATCCGAACAACAATAGTACCTGCATGCAGAATAATGTTCCCTCCATACAGTCTTGAAAATGGAATGTTATGGGCAAGGCATACAGGATCAAGCTTATGCAAAACTTCAATCATCCCAGCCTCACCACCTTCAATTTTTGTCAAGCTTACATCTAATTCAGTAGCACAAACAGAGAAAAGAGAAGTTCTGGCTGTGCTGGGCTTGAAACCAGCTTGGAAGCCATTTTTACAGGCACCTGATCCTTCTGATGGAACAAGGAGCTGGCATGCCTGGTAATATGACCGGAATGATCGTTGGTATATTTCATCGCGCAATTTCTGGATAGCTGAAGCATCTTGAACATCAATCTCCTCCCCATTATACTGCACTTTTCCTTCAAGAGAATTATTTGATTCAGCATGACATTGGCTACCCTTAGAAATAAGTTCATCAAGAAAGCTTAACCTAACAGCTAATTCACGAGCTTCATTTTTCAAAAGCTGGTAATGCTCGTCAAGCCAACCCTGTAGTGGTTCTTCCTCAATTTCAGCTGTTAGTTTACGTATACTCAACTTAATGAATCCAGTTCTTGATGAACTAGGTTTCTTGGGTTTTGAATCTTTTGACTGCTCTTTCTTCTCAGGAAACATACATCTAGTTTTCGCAGACATCACAAGCTTCAACGCCCGTAGCTGATCTTCGACAGCATCATCAATTGCACGCAACTCCAACCTAAATGGCAAGCATATATGCACATCAAGGGCTTGAATTACCCAGTCCCAGGTAGTTACTGTTACAGATTTTGCATCTGAAGAACTCCCAGAGGCATTAGGGACTCGAGATATTTGCATCCTGCTGCTCCTAATAATTCTAGCTTCATTTAGTTGGACCATAAGACCCTCGAGAAGCACTCCGATTCGGGCATTCTCAGAAAAGATGGACTGAACCTGAATAAAGGCTTCAACTCCATCTCCAGCTTCAGCAGATATACTAAGCATTTCCACATCAACAGCAAAAATTGATTCTCTTTTCTTTGGTGGTTTCCCGTACTTGACTGATTCCAAAGAAGTCTCATTTTTAGGCTCATTATCTTTCACAGTGTGAATTTTCTCCCCGTCATCGTGTCCCTGATGCTTATGGTTTTGTACCAGTAACTTCAACTTCAACCCTAGTTCAAATAACGAGATATGCAAATCTGGCTCCCACCTAAGCGAGATATTTGTGGCACTGAAAAGAGAACAGACCTCAATTTCTTTAAGACCACCAGATCGCCTAACAAGCTTTGCATTCTGCATGTCAAACAAGGGAACCTTTGCTCCCGGATTATTATCTTCACCAAATTCTTGATAGATAGATTTAGCTCTTTCAAGCTCCATCTGCATTGATTTTTTCTCCTTGTTCATGCAAAAACTGAAGTGGTAAATATCAAGAGATACAGAATAGTTCAACTTTCTGCACTCTTCTGAAGTTGTAGGCATTACATGAGCAGTGCGTGGGGTCCCATCAGCTAAGATACTAATTAAAACTCTACCACCTTGGGATCCATAATCAACGCGTTTGGGATCTGGAATAACTATGTCATCCAAGCCCACATCTCCACAGACATTGACAGAGCACCTTTCCAGATTTAGTTTCAAAAGCTGAATCCCTTTGCCTGATGGCTTGGATGACTTGATGCCTTTGCTTTGTGCTGGTTTCTTACTTGAGGCAGATATCCTTTTCACCAAGGCCTTAAAGGATAGAGCAGTTAATACCAGTGATTCAAGACGCCTGAAGGTGAAGTACAAACCCATGCCAGTAACATCCACACCAAGAACCATCTTACTCTTTGAAACATCTTCAGGTGAATCTGCATCTTTCTTACCCAAGTCCAAGCTGACCTTAGCAATGTGCATTAATGAACCTGTATTTGTTTCCACGCCAAACAAGCTTTCTTTCAAGCATTCTTGATATTCATCAGACATGTGTAGGTTTAGTTCACCAAGTTCCATATGTAGCGTGGCACCTGTACTAGAAATGTTGTTAGCAAATATGTGTGATGACTGTGAGCAACCCTGCAGTTCAAGGAATAGATAGTTAGGACAGATTGCAACTAAGATTAAAGGGAATGCAAGTGCAATGATATATGGGAAGAAACAAGAACAAGAGAACTTCCATTAATATATCATCGTCACTAATAATATCAGAAAATATCGGCATCTTTCACCTGTACCCACTTAATATAAAAATATAATGCCTTCCAACAAACAAAGAGAGGCAACAGCCATGTCTGGCCAATAAGATAATGGTATACAAAGAATGGTTCAGTCTGATGAGATGCTCAGGATCACATTTCAGAAAGGCATAAATAAAAGAAGCCAACTTCACCTACAGATAATCGTCAAAGTATCTTACAATAGATTCATAACTTAAAAGTCCAAATCAAGAATGACACAAAATTTTTGTACAGAGAATGACATCTTCCTCTAGTGGATTGTCGATATAGGTCATACAATTGTAATCAGAATACATACATCATTACAAGTTGAAAAGAAGAATACAATTGGATTACAAAGTTATAAGTAAAAACAATGTAATTTACAACAGGAAAGTTATCCAAGGATAATGCCTTCTGTATCTAGTTTAAACAAAACAATTCAATAGCATTGCATAAATCTATAATAGAAATTTCCTGATGTATGTCAAACAAATAAACAAAGTGAAAAGATAAGACGAAGGAATGATGGATAATGAATCCCAAAACATTTAAGGTAGTATGCACCAGCCTTAACATCCAAATTGTTCCACATCCAATTCTCTGAAGATGCCCTTCCGTGTCATTGTAATAAGGTGAGATTCACAACATGAGGATAAAAGATGCTAGACTGCTTATCTAGTTACCTCCGATGCTATTCTAAAATTTTTGAAGTAAAATATTGAACTAATTTTTTTAAGAAAAACCCTTGTCATTTATTAGGACACCTTTTTCTTACTCTTTCTTATTTCCTTTTCCTGATTGTCTTTCTTCTAGTTCATCCCCTGCCTTCAGTCTAGCCCAGGACACATGTAAGGATGTGCATGTGCATAGACATAAACACACATAGAGAGAAAGGACCAACCTAGACACAGCATGGAAAGAAGATGGAGGACAAAAGCATAAAGGAGCAAGCAGCTGGTGAGAAGGGAGGCAAATAGAGGAGTTCAAGGAGGTGGACAAGTGGTAGCAAGAAAGTGAATTTCAGCAGGGACAAGGTAAGGATTACAGCAATTGAGCTTATTTCTACCTAAGGCATTCTGGTCTTCTGAGTGATGTCATGTAAAGATTGACTGGGGGATTGTAAACCGCAACTTTAGCTTAGGACAGGTTATTGTCCAAATGCTTGATTAGACACCAGGGGACAATGCAACCAACCAATGAACAGATTATGCATGGGTCGAGTGGATTATTCATCAATCTACAAATCCCCTCCAACCAAAGATACCCAAAACACTGACAATCATATTTTTCCTGTCAACAATTTGCATTAAGCAGTGGAATATCATAGAACATATACAGGGATTTCTGAACTTGCCTTAGCATCCTGATTCCAGATCACAAAGTCATTGCAATCATATATGATAAAAGAATATCAGAAAATATAAAAAATATTGAAAACATATAAGAAAATTACTTAAGGGCCCACATGGTGTAGATTAAAATACTCTTCACAACAACAAAATTCACAACAATATTATAAAGACAACTAGACAAAGCAATCATTTTCAGGTAGATACTCACATGGTATAGTGGAAAGCCATTCAAACTATAAAGCACAACTGTCATCTCTGGGGCTGAAAGGGTGCATGTCCACATGATTCCTTTCTGTTCAGATGCCTTTGGTTTTTCTTTGGTAGAGCTTTCTTCTACTGGTTCCTTTTTCGGCTTAGGTGGAGGACGGATGCGCATCCATGGTTCTAACCTGTTCAAAACTAAGTTGCACTGTGTGCCCCCAAGCTTAACATCAATTTCAGATCTGATAGGGGAGTTGGGCTGCAGAGCAAAACAATGTATGCAATCAATGATCTGATGAACACCAGAAGAAAAAAGCAGCATAAACGACATGAAATAAGTGAATGAAGCATCTACAATACTGTGCGGATTGCCCCAGATCTCATGGATCCACCAATACATTAAATGTATGAGCAGAGTGTCATGCTATCTAGTTAACTCAAGTATTCACTATTTACAAGATTTAAGTAGATATAGTTTTCAGCCGCTCAAGCTTTCATTTGGAAGGAAAACAACTTTACCTTGGAACTAATATAAGTAGCAAAACCTTTTTATTTTATGAGTTTATGGTAGTTTAACCGGTTTGCATTATTCAGGAGTTTTTACTGCAGGACAATTCTCTGGTTTCAATAGAGAGTCTTATTTTGAGTGTTGTCTTGTCTTTAGGAGTCATTTTAGGAGTTACAAGTAAAACCATAGCTCAATGCTCCAATCTTTTGTTATTGGACTTTTAGCATTCTGGAGTAGGACCTATGTACTGGCCTAAAATCACCATGTCGTTCAAGACTTCAATGGAGATGAAAGAATTGAGTTTCTCCCTGAATAATTGAAGTACCTTTGCAATCTTCTGTCATGTACCCAGCTATCCTAAAACCTAAATAGAAAATCCAACCTGTTTTCTCTTCCAAAGAGGAAGTTAAGCACTTTTATCCCAGGAAATAGTTTGCAACTGATAGTCCACGCAAGCATTCAAAATGATCGAGTTCAATCCTCCTAGAGACCTTCTAATGGTTAGTGGTTATTAGTACGAGTGCCCTATTATCAAGAATGAGCATTCAAGTCAGTTATGTCATTTGAATCAAAAGTGGTAATGCAGCGTCAAGCTCTCCTGGCAAGCTGTCAGAAAGGAAAATAAGAAATGGGAAACTCCAATACACAAGGATTTCACATGGTCTAAAACAATGATAAATTGAGAATGGTAGAAGTGTTTGCAAGCATAGTTTATAACCATAGGTGAGATGTGCTTGGTAAATACTATATATTGCCTCAAATAACAGAATGAAAGAAAGTCTCCAGACGACAATTTCCCCTGGGGTCCTTCTGCCCTCAATTATGTTTACCATGTAGTATAGGAAATATTTGGGATTAATGTAATTCAAAACAATGTTGTTTACCGGAATTTGAGAATTACCGTACCTGTAGTGGTATATAAACAGAGGAAACAACATCCAGTTTCAGGATTTCCATAACAGAGATGCCAACTTCTCTAAGCAGCTGCATTGTAGATCACATTAGAACAAGAGGATATAAATGATACTTCCAGTTAAAGATTCAGGTTTGAATTTATATGCACTTACATGAATCTCACTAAATTCCAGCTGAATATCAAGCCTTGCACTTTCACCCACATCTTCAACAGATCGAGATTTCATCAATTTCAGTTGGACTCCCATAATGTTATTCTCAAGCATGAGCCCATAACCTCGATGTGCAACCGTTACATCAAGTTTAGGCAGAGTGAAGGCAGCCTATCAAAATAAAAATCAGAAACACACAAATTTACTCAGCAAAATCAGCTAAAGATAATGCCTAATCTGACCAAAAATAAAGCAAAGACTTCGACAGACTCATCCAGAAAAATGAAGATATGCATTCTGATATTTAAACCATAAGACCCTTGCGTTAAAAAGCTCATCTACTTCAGCATTTTCATACAAGTGGTAAAAATGCTTCCATCATGTATAAGTCAGACAGGAAAACTGATCAACTACTCAGACAAATAAAGAGGCATATGTTAGATTGATCTGTGTTTGGAGACATATAACACGCAAGCTAGATGTACAAGCATAACTGAGACGGCACCATTTTTTCACTTGTCCCCCACCCCTACTTCTCACTCATATGCTGCGACCCAAATAATAATCCAAGAAGCCCCTATTCGAGAATCCACAAAATTCCCTGCCCTAAAGTGCAGTCCAGCCTCAAATACTGTAGGAGTCAGTCAAATATCCGATAGAGGTTCTTTTAGAACTAACATCATTCACTAATCAATCATTCCAGTTCTTGTATTTGCGTGCTCTAGTTACATACAGTCAGATTTCATGGTATTTTTCATGTTTATCTTCTTTCTCTTCAGTTTACTTCAGTTCAAACTCATTGGAAAGCAAATTTACTTGAAACTATCGTACTATTGTACACCAAACACTATCCTCTTACAATAATATAATGTAAGTAACATGGTACATGTTTTAGCTCATCTTAAGCCTAAAGCTGAATAATATCACCATCCTCGATATCAGGACAATTAATCCAACAATATACCAGAAAAATAAAAGAAACTTACCAGACAACTTAGTATGAACCTTATAAGACATTACCAGGAAAGGGGCAATGAATAGAAAAGCGCTGTTAAAGCAGTTAATCAAATCTACCTTTTCTGGGAAAATGGAAGTGAATTTGGATAACGCAGCCAACTTTTGTTTTCCTTGTGGTTTTTCAGCAGACCCAGATTCCTTGTGTGCTGGTACAACTGAGGAATGGTCAGATGAGGTTTCGGACAAACCCTTTTTCTTAAGCAACAAATCCTCATTTAAGTTTACGTGGACTTCCCCGAATGTAACATCCAAATTCCTAATGACTATACCAGCTTCCCTGCAGCAACAGTAATAATACACAGTTGAAATATCAGAATCACAAGCCCGTCTCTTCTTTATTTCATTTATTAGTTACACATTTTGTTCTAAAGCAAGACATTTTGCGTTCTATCTAACCGTACTTGGAGAAGCAGAATTTTTTATGGAAAAAGAATAATATCTTCTATTGTCAATAAGCAATGTCTATTCACACAAAAAGCAGGTACCTAATGTTTCAAGAAAAGCAATAAAACTTGAAAACTTGAACTGTGTGCATCACACTCATCATGGCATCTGTGGAACATGGTGAAGCAAACTTAAAAGAAATGTGGAGGGTTAGGCGCATGATATCTTTTGGCAGAAAATTATTCTAATCCAGATTCTAGAGAGTAGTTTATATCTCTAAGATATATGCGGAAGGGTAATGAGATGAAGTCATTACTTTCTAATAGTTTCTTCCCTTTTTGGGTATGCCTATTATGGCACAGATATAATCTAAATAATTTATTTGCGCGGTCTTGTGAAGAATAAAACTAAATTACCGACTTGAAGTAAAATATGTGTTGATTCCTCTAAGGAAGTACAAAAAACATAGAGCTTACCTAATATGCGAAACACATGATGCTATACTACCTTCAAAATGCTGCAGTATTCAAGCTACATTTGAACAAACAGGGAACCATGATGTAATTGTGGAACTAAACTCCCATAGAAACAAATGTTTTTAGGCTGTGGCTGAATCTCCCATTCCAGTGTTCCTTTCTTCACATTTTTTTGTGGACATGAATTTTGTAAGTCTATAGACCTATAGGCTTTGTCTAATCAGCAGAGAGAGACTAATGAGAGAAGAAGATGTACTTCCACAGCGGAATAGCATATTACTCTAGATGTTCAGAACGATAAGGTAAAAGACAAAAGAAAATTCCCCTTATACTTTCTAATTGTTGTTGCTTTCATTCATCTCTTATTTCTATGCTGATCAATTGCTTTACCCAGTTAAATTCTTGTGCATCATCTACCAGCACGATGTGAAGCATTTGTAGTCATGCCATGTTCTGGAGAGCATTGATATTACTCATATTCAGAAAATAAGTCTTCCAAGGAATAAACGAGAGATGAATGTAGGCTCAGCCCTAAAATACACAATGCAAAAATGGAATTCCTATATGAAGTTCCTTTTTATGGTTACAGGAAAATATCCAGAAAGACATCTGAATTCCACTTTCTCAAGACAGGTCTATGATTGTAGTGCACTGTCATTTCTATAAATGAATAGGAGATCACGACTTCTGTGCAGTTCATTTCTAGTGTGTAATCAAATGGAGTAGGAGAGAGAAAAAAATATATATATTCCTGCACTAACATCCCTGAGCAACACAAAAGTGCAGGGGTGAGAAGAGAAAGGGAGCAAGAAACAAACATGAGAGAAAGTAATGAGCAGCCTTGTCAATTTCAATTCCTTAAAAAATCGTGCAAATAACCTAATAAAACTAAGGAAACTCACCTGTAATACAATTCCAAGAGAGATGAAAGAAACGCGTTTTCATTATCATTGTTGTCCCTTCGAGATCACGAGAGAGAGAGATGAAAGAAATGGATTTCATTATTACCATTTTGTATGGTTACCACCACCTAGATCAGTTTGTTTTTTGTCTATTGTTCAAGGGAGCAGGATAGAAACAAAAGAAGATGCCAAAGAAAAGACAGTAAAGGTACTGTGTATATTTGCCAGTTGCAATTGATATCTGTTATTGTTAACCATAAATTCCCCAAATAAAGAGATAATATTCTTTTTAATAGTGTTCTCCTAAGTGACAATTAACCAGAACAAACATACTGCTCACATGTTGAATCGTTTTCACCCGACAACTTCTGGCAAGATCATGGAAAGCAGTCAAGAAATAAGACCAACCTATTATGACCAAGCTCACACAAGAGAGAGAATTCTTCACAGCTGAAAGGAGCACAAGCCCCACCGTTCAACTGGTTAGCAGAGAGAGATCCACCAGAGGTTACTGACTGATCAGATGTCACTCGTGATTCACCTAGGTGAACATTAATAGGAAAAAGCAGCAGCTTTACAAACAAGGCCGCCTCAGGTCCACCATCTTTCGATATGTCTACTCTCAGTTCTTTAATATCCAAAGTAGCCTTTGGCGTCTGCAGTGTCAAGTATCTAATATTATTTTACAAGTTATAGACAAATATAGAGTATTTAATACACATGTTAATGGATGTCCTGAGTACTACTAGAGGCCCTAATCAGTAACAACCAGAAAGTAAATGAGATTCCAACCGTATAAGCATGTTATATAATACTGGAAACTTTTGCCTTGAGGCCATATCATGAAAAGTATTACGTACATCCAAAATAAAACCTCTAATTTCCTAAAAACTTGATCAACAAAGTACACGATCTTTACATGGCAGATATCAAGAATATTATGCATCTTATTGATACCTATCTTATTAGTATTAAAGGCTTTGGCCATATTGCAGGCAGTGTGTTAAAGGGAAAAAAGGCATTCTGCCTACTTTAACTGTATTTAAACTGTTCTGGATCTAAATTTCACTGTGTTTTCTATTATACTAAATTGTCCAAGATCTAATCAAGTCAGATGCTTAACATTTATCTTCTTTCTAGAATCCTTCCATAAACTCCATCTTTTCTATAATAGGAACACAAAGCACGCTTGAGCTTTTGTTGGGTCATTATGGACAAAATATTAATTGTGTGCTACTGGAGATGTCAATACTTTTACTTTCCTTTTTTAGTAGATGTAACTTCCATCATACTCTTCCCTAAGAAATGTTCATTTCAAACCATTTTCATTGACAGAAAACAGTTTTCTACTACAATTTTAATTAAAATGAAGGGTAAATTGCATCCACACCCCTAAGAAGATTTGACCTAATTAGATATACATTCCTGTTACATTAAAATTACAATAACCTTCTTGAGTTTGTTCCATCTATATGTAACTCCATTTCATGGGTTCTGGACAATTTTATATATAATATTCCAAAAATACCCTTTGACTGTAATTTGACAATTTCGGACTAAAATACCCTTTAGACCAAATTTCATCACTTCACTAGTATCGCACAACTTTAATATTTAAAATGAAGATCATGGGAGACGAAGAGGCAAAAATATGGCAACATGAGGGAGATGGTACAGAGAGATGGAAAAAGAAAACAAAATAATTGTCAGATATTATTATCTATTTTGGATATTTTGGTCATTTCACCAATTTTTTTCTAATATTTTTGTTTTCTATGGGAAAAGAGAGAGGATATTAAAGTACTTTTGCACTTTTCCTATTGAGTTAATAACGTTTACATACTTAAGGGAGGAATTATAATTTTCTATGTCATAGGGATGTATTTGTAATTAGACCAATCCTCATGGAGTGTGGATGTAATTTACCCTAAAATGAATGTGGCTGTCCTGATATCATGAATATTGTTTCCTTATAAAAGTGCTGGTCTAGATCTTCACTATCCCATTAGTAGCACATTTGTATTATACCACTTAAATATATAAATGGCAGAGCGAGCCACCAACACTCAAAGCTAGAGTACAGCCTGTCTTGTACTATTTGTATAGTGAAAAAGAGAACGAACCGATTCAAATGCAAGATCGGAAAGTTTGATGCGGGTACCTTCTTTCCAAATATAACCGAAAATGATGTATAGAAGTTTGTTTTAAGTACAACTAATAGTTACATTATCATCTTTCCCCTACTTCTAATTTTCATCTCTAATAATCTGTTCATGGTTAGAAAGAATAAAAGGAAAGCAGTAATTCCTTTCACATTTTTGTGCATAAGCACTTGAAAAGCAAAACCTTAGCAGCATAAAAAAGGAACACCAAGCAAAAGCATAAATGCGAATGAGGCTCTTCTTACCTTTAACACAAGATCAGTCAAAGAGATTGACAAAAACCTTGCCATGTTAGCCAAAACCATCCACTTCCCTCTACCTGAGCTGCGGGATTTTTTTGATTTGGTTTTCTGAGTGCTTTTCTGAGTGCTTTTCTGCGAAGACCTGATTACAACTTCTAAGTCGCATATTACCACCTGCAATTTTGGATCCCTGGAAATGAAGCCGACCCCAAGCTTAACCAAGGACTGGCGTAGACTTAGTCTGATTTCACCAACAGATATGGATTCAATAGCACCCTGCAATAATCAGACCCACCAAATATGCAAAATAAACTTTCCATGATAAATTGCTCCAGCGGAATATGGTTTTTGAAATCTAAAATTGCAACTGGTGTTTTATTAGTGTACTTTTTATCTAGGGGTGAAAGGACTAGCAACAGCTTTCTTAATTCCTTGCTCTTTATGAAGGGGCAGTAAGAGACATTAGGTCACTTTATTCATAAACTAAATGAACCACTCTGATAATTTTAGCTTAGAGGGTATCGAACTATAAAGTGGCCCTACTGTGCCCCATTCAGTTTTCAGCTGAAAAAAATCACAATCCATCCATGATTTAATAAGCAAAAAAGTTTACTATACATCTATCTTCAGCCCCCATCCTAGTGGATGTTGTCAGAGATAAGTCATGGCAATTTTTGCAACTCTCTGGGAACAAATACAAGAAAAAAGTTGATCCACAGATTAGAACAGAAAGTAGGCTATACATGATGTTAGATATAATCCCTATGCATGCATGAAAAAGGATCTTCGCAAGTCCAGTTAATTCCAAAATTATGCGTTCCTGGTTTGAGGCAAAAAATATTCACCATTTTTTTCAGAAATATATGTTGTAAACCTATTTGTTCCACAAATAAGTAGGCACGAGAGTATTTAGAACTAAATGGGTCCATGAAGTATTCCACTTCTCTCTACATAAGTGCAATATTTGTTACCTCATAAGTTATCTAATGGAAAAAAGGATCAACCAACTTTTGTGGAAATTTACCAGATTAAGATTTTATAGATTTATTCTTGTTTTCTTGTTCAAGAGAATATAAAGCAATTCAATTAGCTGTTAGAACCCTAAAAATAGTAATTGAGAAATTCCTCAATGTATCTTTATTAAATTTTCTATAGAACAAAAATATTTGAAGTGACAACTGATTGATGTGAAAACAGAACCAAAAGAAACAAACAAAAAAGACAAAAAAGAAAAAAGAGAACACAAGAGAAGAAAAGGAAACAATATAACAACTCTGATAGAACCCACATTATTTTGTCTATAATCTGAATTCAAAATTTCGTCATCATAAATTAAGAGTATAATCTCAGATTCTTGAAACTGTTGCAAAATATTAACAAGCTTATCCGTAGCATAATTCATCTGTGCATAGGCAGCATATTCAATAGCTATCCCATTAAGCCAATTTAATATAATAAAACTGGTTTAAATTAGATAGGTCGACACAGCAAAATATTATGCTTTGATCTTTTTCATCAACAACATCGCTTCTTAAGTAATTTAAACAATTCCAGATGAATTACTCAAGTTATGTGATGTGCACATCAAACAGTCTAAATATCTTAAACATATCACTAGGAAAAGAAATGTAATCCCATATTTTTATGATATATCCATTACAGCATCCTGTCCAAGTATCAAAAGTCCAAAATAAATACTTCATGCACTTAAACAGTGAGACTAGCATGCTTTACAACGCAGTTATATTATTCTCTAAGAAATATATTAACTACTTAAGTGATGAAAACCTTATTGAACTTCACAACAATGTCTCTCAAGCATTTCCATCCACCAACTCGAAATCCAACTGATGCCCCCATAACTCGACTAAGGATCCGTGCCAGTAACCTGGAAGCAAACCTGAAACAAATGCATCGTGATTAGTTACATAACTATAAGTGAGCCTTTAACTGATGCCCAATTTAACAACAATGTGATACAATGGGCTTCATGCCCATGCACATAGAGGAAAGAAAAAAAAAGTCATTATCTTTATACATGAAGCATGCACTATAGACAAAAAGGGAGATGATCCATAGGCAAAGGAAGAAATTCAAATAATTAGCAAGCTGACAGCCAAGGGATTTCACTTCACTATTTGGTTTTGTATAAAGATGGATTAATATATAAGTAATAGCTAATACCACCAACAGTTTCTCCCAATTTCAGCCCTTTGACAGGATGATTGTAAATCGGCTCAATTTAAATACTCAAAGTCTTTTGAAACTTTTAGTTATATTTGGAAATTCAACCAGCATTTAAACAAGTTCCTAAGGACAATTGTGAAATAAATGGAAAGATATGCTCATAGCTCTATGAAAAGAACTATTCTTACAGTCAGCTCTCAACAGACAATTTTTAAGCATGACAAATGAAGCAAATCAGATAAAAACATGGAATTCAAAAAAAATTAAAATAAAAATATGATTCAACAAGTGGCAGAAGGATAAAAATTTACAAATAATTCCATTAACATTGCTCCACATATATTCCATTTTCTTCACTACTAGGGCCCATTGAAGAAAAAGGCAGTCAGAAATTTATGTTACTTCTGATGATCTGCACTTCTTACAGGGTTGCCCAAATGTTGAAGATAACTTTGTTTTGGGTCGATAAAATTTGAAGAGTTGGATTGCCATTGGCTACGACTGTAATGGATGGGACTTAGACTATGGAGTTGGCAGTTGCTGTGACAGTAATCAAATTAGGTCTGAGGGACAAGAGTTTTAACATCTATCAACAATTAAAGGACAGTGGTAAAAAAATGACAAAGTTTTAGTTTCAAGTTAAATTTTTTTGTATGAACAATTTCATAACATAAAGCTTGGCCAAGACTCTTTATCAATCAAAGGTTCCCCTCTTGGATTTAGGTTATTGATCTGGAGAATTGGGCTTCTAAAGGTTCTGAAATAAGTGAATTACTGTAAAACCTTATAAATTTTACAATAAAAGGTCCCTCTGGATTGAAGAAATATTAATCTTGGACCTTTCAGCTTGGTAGTCACAATGGAGTCAATATAGATGTTATGCTCTGACGTCATCAAATTCATTTACATTTCTCATAAAGTGCCATCACCAAAAAGAAGAAAAGAAAAGGTAGCCACCAAGAACAGATATTGCATACTCTTTGATTGAGCAACTTTTGCATCTCCTACTGAGTTTGATATTAATCTAGCTGACATATCTATTGCAATCCCTCATTGCCGGTTCTCATGTCATAAAATTTTTAGGTTGTTTAGCACTCTGTCGTTTAATACACCTTCAATATTCGGTGATCGTATGAAGACTCAATGCCTAAGACCGTCAAAATTTTCACATTCAAATTCCTTATTACCTAGTTGAGCACCAAAAGACAATTTTTCCAGGTGGTCAAAAGTGTATAGTGTATACACAAGCAAGCTCATTTATGAGAGTCATGTTAACTGCAGGGCACAAATGGCATTGGTTTTCAGCTGTCCAGTTTAAAGATGATATGTTTGAACGTCATCTGGAAGTTTCTTATGCCAAATAACATGCAATGGAAGAAATAAACAGGAAAGGGAAGCTTCAGACGTTTATTAGGTTAAATGGTGCATGCATAAGCTACTTTTCCTTCTTTATATACAGGTTAGTGCAATTGTTAGCAATTCAATTGGCCACTTTCGTCTATCAGAAGAAACACTGTTGTTATTGTTTCTCAGAACCATAACCCATTTTCCAAAACATAACCAAGCATACTAAAGCATGATGTGACACCCCTAATTGGACCAAGACTTCCAAAAGGCATCTATAATACAACATATTTTCCCACAAAACAAAACCTGAGACACTTCACAATCCCCAATTCATTTATTCAAAACTCACCTCCGAATAGTATTTACCAAACTCCAAAAAATGAAACCAGTAAAGCCAACTACCATCCCTGTTGTAAAAGAGTATGCATAAGTGAAGTGAAATATTCCTCATGACTCTAGCTTATCACTCTAATTTACATTGTTAGTTTTTAATGGATTTCCAACTTCAGGTGACTAAATGAATTACTTAAAATAAAGTTAGTTATATTTCTGAAATAGCCATCATTTTTAGTTCCATGATGCATTTCTCAACATTCAGGGTCAATGAAGATACTGTTTGAAGGAGCTTCAATAGTTTCCTTCCTGTAATTTATAAATTCCACTTAAAACCAAAATATACTTTCATAGCAGCTCAACTTGTTCCCAGTAAATTATAGAAAGTAGTGACACACAGAGAATAGTTTGGTTAAAGGTTGCAAGACACACTAATAGTACAAACACAATATAAATCTAATGCGTTCTCTCATTGTATGAGTACTTGTCACAAAATGAACCCTATCTTAATACTAGGAACAAACCTGAAAAATAGAAAAATAAATAACTGCAGGTATACCAGCACTAATGTAAAATAAAAACTACTATTTACAACCCAAAAAACACATGAATGAACAATATAACTGATTAGTGATGATTAACCATTGGTTTGGCATTCCCATTTTCCTCACTTTCCCAAACAGCAGGACAGCAAAAGACATCATCTGAGTGCAACTGCATATCACATCTTTACAGAGGAAACCAAATCTAGGCATTTGAATTCATAAGCATGATAGCTCTAAACGTGATCACGCACATCACACATACTCCAAGCGACTATTCAGAGAAACGCTTAATAAGAATTTCTATTGTATGACTTACATGAATATAATCCATAGTACGATGGAGACAAATAGGAATCCGAACAAGAACTTGGCCGGAGAAGCCCCCATTTCTCAACCAAATCCGCTTGCCAATCCTCCCCAATTTCCAGTCTACCACCTGAACGCATTAGCGGTGCATGTGTTCCTCCGTCTACCAATTGAATCAATGTATTCTCTTCATTAATTCGAATAAGCAATTACATAAGCAGTAGCTGAAGGATCAAGCTTTCAATTTTCTGGAAGAATATTTTAGAGAGAGAGAGAGAGAAATAGTCAGAGAGAGCAGAGAGGGAGTAATTGTAGGAGAGAGATCAAATAAATAAAATAAATTCATATATCTATTAATATATCTATATATATATATAGTAGAGTAATGGGGAAGGAGTGGAGTGCGAAGGGGATTCGATCCGTGATGTGTGCTTAATTGTGCGGGTTAATGACACGTCTTTGTGGATTTGCCGTGCGGGGTTAAAGGCAGATCAACTATTCCTTGGTTCCAATTTTTGGTTTTTCCTCACTACGGCTAAAATTCATATTCTATTTCAACTTTAAAATATTTTTTATTTTTTAATTTAAAAAAATTACGCATTTGATCCCACGTAATAGAAGATATTGCACTTTTTATCTTGTAATTTATTTTATATTTGGTTATATAGATGAAAAAATGTAACATTTTTAGTTCCATATGATAAAAATCCTGACACATTTAATCTCATAACATTAAAAACTGTAGCACTTTTTTATCCCAAATGCTGTAATTTTTTAACCAATGAGATTAATTGTGCTAAGTTCGTAAACTTTGTAAAAAAATGCAGCATTCTTTATTGTGTGGGACCAAAAATATAATTTTTTCATTTCCAACTCGCTTCAAATTATTTCCTTCACTTTTCATTTTTACAAAGTAAATTATTTTAGTCATTCACTTCCCATTTCAATTTACAATTTTGTCCCTCCCTCATAAATTTGAAAAGATATAACTGTTTTAATTAAAAAATTTACCATTCAGAAATTATTTAAATAATAACAAGTTGATCAATGATATTTAAATATAGTTTTGAATTTAATAAATTACTTCTTCAACTTTTCAAATAAAAAAACACTTGAATAAATAAATATTAAATTAAAATATATATAGCAAAAATATTTTTTAAAATCTAAAATTAGAATATAAATAAGAAAAAATAATATGTCGATTAGAATGTTGAAGAATTGGGCATAAATTAAACGGCAACTACTTTTACTTTAAAATATAATTGTATAGATGGACCTACCGACTGAGATGACACAATTTTTTTGTCTTAAAATAACATTATAGCTTTTGATTTTTGTTTTTTATTATTTTTGCTTAACAAAATTATCATCTCACTCTTTTATTTACATATATAATTTCAAAATCATTTTTTTAAAATAATAATTATGATAATTTTTTATTTAATTTTCTTCTGAGTCTAAATCTCCATTTCGACACATACGACTTTAACCAACAAATAAAAATAAAAAATGTGCTTTCCCCAGCTCCAGATTTGTTTTTAAAAAATGTATATTTTAAAAAGTTTCAAAATAATTGGGCCCTCCACTTTAGCAGCGGTAGCGGCAACTCTTTTTTTATATATATATAATTAATTTTAATTTAATTAAAATAATATTTTATTATATAAATAATTAAGTAATTATCATATAAAATGATATTTATTACTAATAAAAATATATAACATTTTAATTAAATTATTATTATATAAAATAATATTTAATTATTATTTACATGTACATATATTATTATATATATTAAATGTGAGAGAAGGGCAAAAGTATCAAAAAAATGTACTCATAGAAAAATCGCAGTCAAAGCGCGTGTGGCCCAATTTTTGTACAGAGAAGATATTTTGATCTTTATTTTATTCATAAGGAATATTTAATACTTAATTTTTATAGAAATTTTTTTTGAACATTTCTATTATCACGGGAGTCTTAATCTTTAAATTTTTCCCTTTATATGTATGTATGCATATTTCGAAAATGGTCCTTTTCGGTAGCATGGTCCTCCAAGAACGTATAGTCAAAAGGAAAAAGTACACACTACAGCAAGCGTCGGAGTCCCACCCAACCGCCACCAGGCCGCCGCAGCTCCCCACCAACTCCATTTCCTATCCGCGGCGATTGGCCGAGCCTATGCTCACGCCTGTATCTACAAACATATGGCATCGAGGCTGGAACTAATGAGATCATTGTGTTTGCCTGTGTTTTGAATTCTGATAAAATATTGCGTAGTAGAGACGATCATTGCAGCCGAGGCTTAGGGTTTTGTTGGACAAGAAATTGGTTGAATATAATTACTAGATCATTAACCAGTTGGCTTGTTTAATATCCACTTTGTATTTGGTGGAGCTTCCAGGAAAATGTGGATTCATCGAAGGCAGAAGCCATGGTGAAGAAACTCCAGATGGATGGACGATACCTAAGAGATGTCTGGTGATTGCTTCAGGCCACTTGATGTTCTATTTTTCTTTACTTCCCGTCCCAAAGCTTGTTTGAGGACTCGTTCTGGGTTCCAACAGCCGATACCAACTCCAGAATCAAGCCCCAAATCCTGATGCCGTTTAGTTTTCCATCAGATTGTTGATTGTCCGATTTTATTAGAAAACTTGACCTAGAAGAATCTTATGCTGGTTGTAGCTCATATATCAGATTGTTTCCAGTAATTGTTAGTTATATGTATGAAGTATGAAGAGCAGATATGATGACCCATCAAGATTTTGAACAGTTAGTCTGGTTAACAAGTTAGTTGTCTTGAGATATAGGAGGCTGCAACAAGGTTTCCCTGCTGTACCTGTCTCTTACTTGCACAACAACTTAACTTGTTTCCTTTGTTTCTTCTGTCATCTTGTTTTTGCTTCTCCACTTTCTTGGCTGCCCTTGTCAGCCACGCCCCCTTCCCTCTTTTTCGCGGATGACTGTTTTATTTTTCGTAATGCTAATCACACAACTGCAACCCAAGATAAAAAAATGTCTAGATGATCTTAGTGGCATGTCAGGATTAAATATAATTTGAGATATAATTAATGTATACATTATATAATTTTTTAGTCATCTCTAATATGATAGAACAAAATATTAGTGTATGATCGTTTAGGACAGTTATATGATTTTTTAATGTCTAGGTCTATGTTACTCTTATGACCGTCTAAATAAAGAATCCTTCTTTGATGCTATTAAAAACATTCAATCAAAAATGGTAAGACAATCTCCTATATATCTTATGCGGGAAGAACATTAACTCTCATTAAACATGTCCTTAATTCGCAATGGGTTCGTGTATTCTGCCTATGGAATGGGTGGGAAACTTCAGTCTAAAATCGACCTCCTTAAATGAAATCCAGGACCATCTGCGGCTGCAGGTCTAATTAGAAATTCAAACGGGTCTTTGCATATTCTTTATGTATTTCTACACCAACTTATTTACTAATTTTTGATAAAACAAATTCATAATAAACAAATACTACTTACTTTGTTCATCTAAGCTGTAAAACATGAACTTGTAACAATTATAGAGAAAATGATCAACAGACACCTGAAAAACTATCAAAGGTTTTTTTACGTTGGAGAGATTAATCATTAGTTAAAGAAATGGTGATAATATTATGGATTTGAATGAGGAAACATTGGTGCAGCCTAAACTGACACATTCAGCATTTGAAAAAAGTTAAATTATAACAATCTCCTCTGAAATTTGATATAATTACGAATACCCCTTTGTTGTTTGAAAAATTATCAATACCCTAAATTTTAATGGACGTTTAACAATTAGACCAATTCATAAAATTTTCAGATATTTTTTATAGTAAACTAACCAAAATACCCTTATAAATTAAAAATTATAATTTTTTTTTTATGGACTAAGTAAATAACTTTTTTATAATTTCCAAAAAAAATCATTCATCTCGTTCGATTTTTTTATAAGTTTTTAATTTAATTTCATACATCCATCCAAAAATTACATAATTCATCAAACATCAAAAAAGTATTTATAATTTTTCAAACAACAAAAAAGTATTCATAAATATACAAGGCCGTTGTAATTTACCCTTTGAAAAATGCTTTCATTTGGTAGAAAAAATTGCTAGTCATGCGTTTACACAGCAAATTCATACCACTCTATCATTAATGACAACAGATTGCTCGATTTTGCAATTAACAATTAAATAAGCCAGTCTTTCTCCAACAGTTTACATTAGTGGTTAAAATCCCAAAAGTAAAATACCAAGTATCAAGGCAGGCAGTGCAAATTTCTGCACCTGCAACAGTTTCTCATTTCATTCAATATTTATGGCGGTAAACTCATGAGAGCACGCAGGGTTTAATTAAATTACAAGAACACCAAAAGCAAATATCAAAGCTCAGGGAACCATTTTCTAAGGATACCATGAGACTTAGGAGAACACCCCTCCAGATGCCAATGCTCCATGATTTGAAAATATAATGAATTTCAACGAATATCCTTCTATAGTCCCTTGTTTTCTTTCCCATTTTTCATTCTGGCTTGCTGACGAGGACTTCCAAGGGATGGAGTGCATACCTCATTGTTAACTGACTCATTGGGTTGATCTGAGTTCCTCTCTTTCAGCTGATTATTACTCGTCAAAGTAGAGCGCATCGCTCTTGGTAACTTCAAAGGAATATCAATTTCTCCATTGGTTTTTGCTTGCTCCGGGACGTCAACATTCTGGGTTTGAGACTCAATTGGTGTAGCAGGTACCAGCTGAATGACTGATTTGCGCCATTTTTTCCTCAGATTAGGTTTTGGGACACTAGCATTTGCCTGAGACATAATAAAGGTAGTCACAGGATAGTATTTCAATATATATATATATATGTGTGTGTGTGTGTGTGTGTGTGTATACTACTATAGTCAAGCTACAATTTAGATTTCAAAACCAGAAACTTCGGAATTGTTACACATGATCATCAATACGCCAGTTTGCTAGGTTTAAAGTCAAATAAATCTTCCAAAATCATTGTAAGACACCTTGCCAACACTTACCAGGTTATTCCCAATGTCAGATAATGGTTTCCTTGTGACTCCATCATTTGCGTTGACAGGCTTCTCAGACAAAGCAGTTTGAAGTAGCATTGCACCATGAGAAGCAAGATTTTTACTTCTTTCTATTTCATCTGTGTCTAACATATTTCCAGCAGTCTCTGGTTGCAATAAGTCGTTTGCACTAACTTCTTCCCTATTGCTGCATTTTGCTGCACGAGCAACATACTCGCTCAATTGAGGTCGCCACAACTAAGTGTTCTAAATCAGCAGCCGTTTCAACATGGCTATCCGTTTTTGAGTTCCTTTTCCTAGCTTGGCGTTTTTTTCTCTCTCTCGTGCGTACCCACTCGCCGTCCCTATCATCTGATAGCCTTGGATGTTCTTGTTGATCATCATCAGATGTGTCCATGTCTTCTAGCTCAAAAGCATATACTTCACTATTGAGAACAATGGAGTTTTGGGAACCCTAAAGTACGAAAAACCAAGTGCATGAGCTATTGAAAATCAATAATCTCCGTACAATTGCAAAATATACTCCACTATTAAGAACACTGGAGCATTGTGGGAACCCTAAAGTATGGAAAACCAAGCGCCTGAGCTGATGAAATCAATAATCTCCATAAATTTTGCAAAATATATGGCATCATAAGTTTACACAATGAACCTATGTTAGTAGAAAACAATACTAAGATCTGTTAGTATTAGTTGCAACACAAATTATGTCATAATATACCTTGGGTCGTAAGTCATAAGCATGCCCGTCGCTGTTGTTCATCACACAAGCTCCATAGGCTTCATTCATTTCGTTGGTATGTCTCTCCAAAGCCAACTTCTGTAAAAAAAATCCCAACTGAATTCAAGAACAGCTTTGCACAAAAAACATCAATATCCCATAAATGAGTAAATTAAAGAACTAAATAAAAGAAAGATCACCCTAATAGCAACGACTAGGTGGAGATACTAGAATTAGCATATCACATCTGATTACTCCATGATATCCAAGTATTAGACGTTACAAGACTATGAATTATTTCCCTTTAATATTTTTCCATAGAAGCCCATAAAGAACAAAAGGAAATTCTCAACCCACATTGCAAACATTGCAAACAAATGCAAACAAATTAGCATAAAGAACAAATGCAAGGAACGTAACAAAATTTTATACAAGTTATTTTTTGAAAGTATCGTGCTAAATAGTGCTCATCTTGCAAGGAAAATATTGTGTACTGATTAGTTACAGAACCAATAGCTTAAACTAATGATTCAATCAGTAGAAACCTTTAACTGATGACAGTTACATGGTCATGCACCAACGCTTCAGAGTTAATGACATGACCGAGGAGACTGCACAACAAAGTGGTATAACCATGAAACAGTAAAGTATGCCACTAAAAAATAGTGTACTCACCACTAAATTTTCCTGACGGCTGAGTTCAGACTTTTGAAGCTCTACTTGTCTAATCAAGCTGACTACTTTCTCCTTCAAATCTCTAATTTCGGCATCCTTCTCTCTGCAGTCAACTTCTCTATCCCTAAGCTGGCACCTGTTGGGTGGAGTGGGTGGGAATTGTGAGACTAACTACAGAAGTCAAATGTGACTACCAGAAAGGCACTTAAGAGCCAGTTACCGGGAGGATGCTGCCAGGTTAAAGAGGAAGTTCATGATATTTTTGGCTTCAGCAACAGAGCGAACTTGGTTCCATCTCCCTCTACCACTAAATGCTCGTTCACGCTCCTCTGCTTCTGATAATTGAGATGCCATGGAAACAAGTGTACTTGAGGAAGTGGCAAGCATATTCTCAAGAGCAAAAATCCTCGAATTTCTAGCACCAGGAGACATCGACTGTGGGAATTCACTACAATGGAGTAAACCATTAAGTGCTTAGTTAATAATACTCCACTATTCTGTAAAAAATAAACTGAAGCATACAACTCAAAACATTTCGGCTGTCCCTTCAGACCTTAAGTTCGGCTGCTTTCCTATAAGCGCTTCCTCTTTCAATCTTGCAACTTCTTCACCCATTTTAGCCCTCCTACACATAGATAGAGATTGAAATTATAAATAGCAAGGGAGTCTTTTAACTTCAATCATCACAATTCATGAGACCTATGTCATTGTTGTTTCTGTTTAGCTGTCAATTCATATATACCCAACTGACAAGCAAAAATAGAGGTAACCAATTACAAGAGTCCCTAAACACCATGATATTACCATCCGAGTTCTACATATTATAACAGATGGAAAACAAACATAAGGGTATAAAGGTTCCTCTTATAATAAATCAAAAGGGAGTTTGGAGTTATAGTCCTTTGGTAGAAACTTCAGTGAAATGTGTGCACCACCATCGGCACATGATCAAGCAATTTCTTTGTCACAACTGAACAGCATACATTGCAGAAACAGCAAACATAATGATATATAATAGGTATCTTTGTTTTTCGTTATTTCACTTTCCATGGATCACAACTTCCCAAACATGCAACTGATTTACAAATGTGAAAAACCTCAGCAGCCAATTCAAGGGCCAGAAAAACCTAATTGCACACAACATTTCTTTGATTATTTTCTAGATATTTGAGATTAGTAGGCTATGGTACGTCAACATTCTATATGTTAAGGAAAATATATAGATATTATGCTTGATTTTCCCAAGGACATCAGGATTCAAAGAAAGCAATTTGTAAAAATTTGTACAAAGAAAGAAATTTGTAAAAATATATAAATATTTATGGAAGAGTGAGCGCATTTACTCTTTCATTTGCCGCTCATACTCTGACCGCACTTCATGTACTCCTACAGTAACCTCAAGTTCATGCTCAATAGTCTGCACTAGTGCCTTCGAAACAACAGAAAAGATGTTAATAATATTAAAGACAGTGATGGGCAAATCCTTTACAGGATGCAACTACCGTGTACGCTAAGTTATATGCATTAGTGAAAACACAAAAACTCTAGCAAGCCCCCAGAGTAGCGGAGCATACCTGAATTCCAGGACCTTTGTTACTTCCTCCACCTGCATTCATGCAAAGAATCAATACATCACGAAAAGTATGTGTAGGTATTCTTCAAAGCAACAATCCGGTCTATTCTAACCAGGTGTTTCACGTGAAGCTTTCCGAGAATCTAACAACTCCTTAAGTCGTTTTGTAGCCATAGCAGCTTCTTCGGTCTTCCGCTGTAATACCTGATATGCCACATATATCGTAAGATTGAAATCACCATAATTATAGAAAACAAAGGATTAATCCAAGACAATAGATTACCAGCTTTTGCCTCTGGTTGAGTGCCAACAACTTATGCATCTCATATTCATTTCTTCTTCCCTCTTTTTTTAGCTATAGATAAGACAACCCCAAAAAGTTATTATTTTCAGACTGTAAGACATAATAAAGCCATTTGATGCAGTATTTGTAGTTTTATGCTTTTTCAGGATGGGATAGCAAGACTGAAGCAACACGGTGCTGGACTTATTGACATAAACATTTAAAAGGAAACACAAAGAAACACAAGGATTAGTTAAGTGGAGACTCAGTATGCTACTGAGTAAATATTAAATAATATGTAACTACCTGAAGCACTTCTTTTTCTCGAGATGCTTTCCATAGCCTGAACTGCTCAGATTCTTGTTTTATCTTTTGTTGTAATTGAACCTTTACACAAAAAGTATGATAAATGACACAGCAAAGATAAATACTTAAGTTTTCAAGTTTTAAGGTACCAGAAAGTAGCACCTTTTGTGTCTTTATCCTCTGGATCTCATCCTGCAGTCTTCTTGCAGCTTCATCACTTTTCTGTTTTTGTCTTAGGAGTTGAGCTTGAGCATCTTGTTTTTTCTTCAATTCAGCAACCTGTATAGAGAATGAGGTTATAACAACAATATTAATTGGAAAGACAACTTTTTCCAATGAGCTACCTGTGTCTCAAGGACATTGAGTTTTTGAAGATACTCTTCCTTCAGCTTTTGAGCACTATCATCAGAATTGGAAGAGATATTGGCAAGATTATGCTTAAGGGCTTCAATCTCCTTCTACAGAAACAGGAAAAAAAAAAACAAAAACAAAAAAAGGGGGGAAGAAAAAGAAGAAGATACTTAAAAGAAAGACATTTCAATAGAACACCATAGATACAAAAATCATAAATGAAGATCTACCTGTAAAGCACTCTTTTCCAATTCCAAGTCTTGAACCTTCTTCTCATAATGCTGCTTAAGAACTGAAGTATCGACACTTGCAAACCGCTTCATTTCAGCCTTCAAGAAGAGATTAAAATAGTTACACCCAAATGTTGTCCGTCCGAGAGATTAAAATTCATATATTAAAATGCTTTAATCAAGAATGCTATTCAGGTTCATCGCCTCCATGCTTTACACCAACTCAAATATATCCCGAGTTTCATGTCGCATAGTTTCTTTAGATAATAATTTCATGATAAAATTTTAACTCCAATGAATATACAAGAAAAAGCATTCATATCTACTCAAGTTCTTTCGAAGTTTGTTCATATGACATGTTACTATGAGCAAACAGACGAAAGATGTTCAGATGTTCATATGCATAAGTGGAGTGAAATTGTAACATCATTACATATATGCTCCTGGTGTAAGCAGATTTACTAATATTTTCAAAGGATAGAAAAGTGAGGATCAACATTTCTGAAACATTGAGGAAATCCAGTGGGTTTTTGGTGTGTGCAGTCTGATAGGTAATTTTCTTTTGTCAAATAAGAGACCAAAAACATAAGAAAATGAAAGGCAGATGGCAATTTAATTGTCAATGCCATTATATAGACAGAACTTTGCAATCCATCGAATAACACTGAGTTGGAATGTTAAGGAATATAATTCCCAATTTCTGGAAATATCACATCCACTTAAACAAAAACTTCAGATGAAAATGCCTTCAGAACAACTAATATTCAAAAACTAGGAAAACATACATGCAAATAAATGAAAATAACCTCAGATATGATAACGAGCATCATTTTGACTAAGCCGGATCACTTCATTCATTAATTTTTCTTCTTGTTTATAAGCTCCTTGAGAACCTGGATGCTACTTTGTTCAGCATCAAAGCAACAAGTAGATGACATGACCCTAAACTTTGGATTTAAATACTACAGGAAGATAGTTACCTCTTTCTGTACAAGTTTTTTGTCTAACTCTTTCAGTTCCTTGTCCAATTTTTCTTGCAGAGAAGAATGCTCAAGCTCTTTTTCCACATCTTCAACCACACCTACAAGATGTCAAGTGTTATGTTATGCACCTATAATCCCTAAAATGATATATGTGTACAAAAACCAGTAGGGTACACCAAAACCTCTTGCAGAATTACTTCAACATTAATAAACGTCATTATGAAGCATCAGCCAAAGAGCAAGCTGCAACAAACTTTGAACTGCCCACAAGCTGGTGGTAGCTTACCATCTGTTTCTACAATTTTTACGTCAGAGTCCATGATATACAAATTTCTTGAGTGACTCCCATCATCTTCCGAATCGAGATAATCATCAGAACTCTCACGTCTTAAACGATTCAAATTTCGTATTCTCATCAGTTCACTCTCTAGTTCTTGAATCTTGGTAATATAGCTTTTCACAATATCGAAATCCTGAAGAACAAAGAAAAGCAAATTTTAGAAGAGAGCTAGAGAGAGGAAAAAGAAAATCAATCTTCAACCACAATAGTTTACAAAATAATCTATGATTGGACAGTTCAAGCAATCAAACCTTATCTGATTTGGTGTCAGTCTCATCCCAAGGTTTTCCATTTTGTGCTGATTCAATTTTCATAATCAGTCTATCCCTTTCCACCTGAGACAAAACCAATTAGATTGATAAGGCAGATTACAGCATTTCCTAAGACTCTGCCATTTTCCTTTTTTTTCTGGTGTCAACAGTAAGTCAATTCCAGACCAAAAAGAACCAACCTGAGCTTCGATAGCTCGTTGTGTCAAATGCTCATAACTGATTCGACATTCTTGAAGCGCCTCCTGTAATTCCATTTTACTTTCTTCAAGCAAAGATATTTTATGCTTAAGGATCTGTAACCAAGAAATGTGGAGTAAATACCAAAACTAGAACCATATTGTTGTATAATCACCTATGTTAACATATACACATACGATATATACATGCATATGTAAAAAAACTGTAGTGAACAAATATACACAGCTTCGTTTAGAAATCCACATTTCTTGGGAATGACCGAAAAACAGAACTTTTTTTTTTGTGGAAATAGGTTGATACTGTATATGCACTCAATATTGATGCTTGGAAGAAACTAGCATAGTTAGTTTGCATGATTATACTTTAATTTCTTCAGATGGTGCATTGGAGTCTCCACGGAAGAAAAGCAACTCAGCTTGCAATTGTTCAATTTGACTCCGCATCCTTTGCATCTGAGCTGTCATTGGATCACGATTGATCTACAAATATAAAGAAATATAAGAGGGAAATACCTCGGTAATTTATTTTTCATGAAAATGGTAACATATTTGATAATGAAATACTAACTACTTATACAGGAGGAAACATACAATAGCTTTATTCTGAATGTTCCGCGCACGATTTGCATATTTCAGCGTGTTAAGTGTCTCCTCAGCATTTGTATCAGCAGGGCTAACACAAGCTGTAAACATAAAAGTTAATTATTAGATAACAATGAAGAATAGCCTATACCAATTTTTAGAAAATGGAGATGTTTTGTCATCAATCTTAAGCCAATGCTGATAAGGGTTACACAGATAAACTAGTGTCTTCTAGTAAGAAAATGAGGAATGCATGCAAAAGCATACCAATCATAATTGTTTTGCTATTTCCACCGAGTGAATCCTGTAAAGAATGAAGTACTAATTAGCATGATAAGCATATCTATAGAAAATATATACTATTTGTGGAAGACTTAAAGGAAGCAATATACATCTTGAATAGGAAATCTCTTGATGAATGAAAGACGGGTAGTGTTAAGGATTTTATACCAAAATATGAAATCAACTCTTACATAGTTCCATTATGATCCAATGGGCTTAACTACCAAAGGCCAAAGAACTCGAGATGCTATGCAAATTATCTTTTCCCAGCCATAGCTCTGAAGCTACTTAGGAATCAACTAGTCAAAGTTAATGTTGATACAAATAATTAGCTAGACAACATCATTTTCATTTTAAATGCAGAAATTAAGACTCTGGCAATTCATCTCCATACAAGTATCTTGTCCCTCATTAGAGGACATCAATAAACCAAAATATATCCTTGCCTGTAATATGCGTGTTAACTTGCTGTCACGGTAAGGAACATGACCTCCTTCTTTCCGCTTCTTTTCATCTCCCAACGCACTGATAACATTACCCAGAGCCAACAACCCCTTATTGATGTGAATGCCTAAGCCACATGGAATTAGAAGATTAAAAAATCATTCAGTCTTCCAACCAAATAGAAAAAACTAGGATTTGCATGACTATAGGCAGCTCTCATTTGGTAAAAAACAACTCAAGCATTGAAAATCACTCCATTAATCAGACACAGAAAAATAAGAACAAAACAAAATTCCATAGCTCAAGCAATGACCGTGAGAGCAACCGTTGATTAACTAAAAACAATTCACAATCCTGACATCTTTGTGGAGAATCAAGAATTATATTGCTAGATACAACAAATAGGTAAACAACTCTCAAATGCCACATAAGTTGGACCAATGCATAAAAGATTAACAAACCACGTTACCTTCCTGCAAGCGTGTCCCATCTGCACCTGTTCGTTTTGCACGCTCAGAACCTGCAAGGTCCACTAGGTGAAGCTTCGCATGCAAAACATCGTCGCCAACGTCATCTCCAGCCAAATTATTAGCTATTCTCCTTTGTTCCATAGAGATTGTAAAAATGGCATGTGAACGACTGCAGAAACAGGAAAAAGATATGTGAGAAGGTTATTATGCATATTGAGGTCAAAATTAAGAAACCCCTATTCAAACACTAAGGTTTATCAAATAAAATGAGTTAATTCCATACATAACTTGATGTAAGTGTAACTTCAAAACAACATTGTGGCAACCTAGTCTACTGATTCAACTAAACACCACAAAGAAGTTGATTATACCTTGATTGACTATTCATATTTGTGCTCCCTGTGGCACGAGCAAATGAACCTTGCAGCAGGTATGAAGCCATCTCTTCTTTAGTCCTGACCTCTGCCTCTGTAACCCCAGCGAGTGTAATCCCTCCACTCACTCTTTCTCTGATTTGAATGGGGACTCTTGCAGGCCCTGTTGTTCTTTGATCAAGCAAATCAAAGACCTCTTCCTTGAAAATCTGGAACACGAAGATTAGAGAATAAGCAAATTGAAAATTGGAAATTCCCATATTCAAAGTGAAACTTGCAATTTATACTTGATACCTCAATAAAAGATACTCTAATCAAATATTCTGTAGACTCCTTCATAGCCTCCACTTTTGAAAAAATAGTATCCATTACTTTGGGGATGACGCCGCTCTTTTGCTCTTCGCCGTTATAATTCGTACCCATGGTATAAGTTTTCCCAGACCCAGTCTAGAAATGAATTATCAGATATAACAAATGAGTTTCCATGTTATTTCGATTTTCCAAAAGCATGAGCCTTAAATAAGAACAGTACCAACAATGTAGACTAATAACAATAGTTGGAAACACCTTATGATTAAGACGACAAAACATTGAAAATCTTGATCAAGCAGTTAAACTGAATACCTGGCCATATGCAAGTACAGTGCCATTATAGCCATGAAACAAGGCATCAACTAAAGGAGCAACACATTCATCAAATATTGATGAACACGGGCTTCCCCTACTACCAAAGACGTTGTCAAATGTGAAGGCATGAGATCCAATTTGAACCTGTTACATGCATCAATTGCAACAATACCAACAAAAACCAGTCAACACAAAAGCTTCTTCCTTAATTCAATTTTAAGTGAGAACAAATATAGTTGCACGTGTACAATAAAAAATTCCGCTAGCTTAAAAAAGTAAGGAAACAATATTAATCAAACATCAATACCCGCACGCTTCATATTATCTTTATTCATCAAAAACAACATGAAAACATTCATCTAAAACTAAGAAAGTAGTCATGGTTGAAATGAAAACCTGCTTTTCAGCGGGATAGACAGTGATGCAGTCAGTACAGCCCACAAGAAGCTCAGAAGTAACAAGCGGCCTAATATTGACTGCAACCCTCACACTCTGTGACGACTCAGAATTATCCATCTTCCCCAGATCAGAAGCCGCCCACCAACAACAATAAAATGATATCTGAAGAAAGAAAAAATCAAAATGATATCTCAACAAAACATAATCCCACCATCTGCAACCCACATTTCAGTTACATTCATAGAACCCCCCACCCCACCCCAAAGAAAAGAAAACAGAAAACCATCAGAGCACGAAAAGGGACTAAGGGATAGCACTGCGTACATTTCTTAGCTGATGAAGGAAGAGTAATTCTGAACTGAAAGAGGGAAATGGAGGTTGAAGGAGAGGAAGAGAGAGAGAGAGAGAGAGAGCGGCTATTTCATTTGAAATCTGGAAAGGAAAAGAGGCGGATAAAGAAAGAGAGGGATATAACGGAACTGAAAAAGACCACATAATTGAATTGGAGAAAGGGCGGTTGGGTCCAAAATTCAAATTTTCAGATGTACAACTCAAATTTATTTATTTATTACACACCTCTGCCACAAAGTCCAAATTTTAAAATATTATTTTATTTTTATTTTAAATAATAAATTTGTTTTAATTGATAGAGTTTTTTTATTTCCTTATTATTTCTTTTTATTTTGACTTTTGGTATTATTATTATTTAAAATTATGAGATCGAATCATAAAATTTTTACATAGATAGAGTTGAAATTCATATATGTTCACAATCTGCAAAATTTATATATTTATAAATTAGTATAACATTGATATAACTATCACTTATATTATTGAACAACATGGGTTAATCAGAACATCAAAATTCAGATCAGACTGTTAGATATGATAAAACTTACAAAAAAATATATTTGATAAAGTTTTAGACTTATTGGATATATGGATGTCGAGATATCGTATTCGAAACACAAGAGCAATAATTCAAGATGGTG
The DNA here is from genome assembly GCF_000512975.1 of Sesamum indicum. Classification (NCBI taxonomy): domain Eukaryota; kingdom Viridiplantae; phylum Streptophyta; class Magnoliopsida; order Lamiales; family Pedaliaceae; genus Sesamum; species Sesamum indicum. Next base: position 20,830,514 of record NC_026147.1, read on the forward strand.
TATCGTTGAATTAGGCCATGTGATTTTAAATCATACCGTCTGATATGATTTAATGGATACAGTCTTGTATATATTTAAATTTCGTATGAATCAGGTGCTCGAATTTTAAGATATCGTAATTATTGATTAAACTTTTTAATCTCATTATATATATAATAAAATAATAATTAGAATTATTCAACCATCATCATCATCATCATTATTATTATTGTTGTTGTTATTATTATTATTATTATTATTATTATTATGATTTTTAGATTAATTCATAGGAATTACTAAATTTTGACATAAATTTATAAATAGTAAAAAATCATAAGTCAATTACGTGTCAATTTAAAAAATATTAACGTAATATAAATATATATTAAAATATAACATAAAGTTCTATATATAATAATATCAAACAATAATTTTAATTATAAAAAATATTATAATTTACTAAGTTGTTGATTAAATTATTTTTGTATAAAGATTTAGTGTATAAATAAAAGTACCATAATTTATTATTATCTAAAATAAAATGTGTGATATTGATTAATAATTATAATATATGGTCAATTTTGATTATAAAACTGATCAAATATTAAATATAAAATTAAATATATAGAGAATTCAAAAACAAAATTATATATAAAAAATATTCACCAGCTTGCGAGCTGGTGAACAGCCTTCTTTGAGCTCGAGCTCGAATTTCTCGAGCTCGAGTCGAGCTCAAAGTCGAGCCGGCTCGACTCATCTACCCCTAGTCCAAAACAAGTAGTATTTTAAGTTTAAAAAACAAAAAAAGAATCCTGAAAAATTATCATTTCTAATAAAAAAAATTAAAACTGTGAATATTTTTTATTACTATCCGTTGTGGCATATCATTCCTATGTACATATATTAAATAATATGTCATGTTTTGAAGTATATTATAAATAATAATAAAATATATAAACAAATAAATCACAAATTAAAAGAAAAATAATAATAACTTAAGATATTATTGACACAAGAAAAATAACAACTCGTGAATGGCGAGGGCTGCGCGTCTCGCGCATGGCGCGCCATTGACTACACAGTGCGTAATAAGTGGATATAAGAGAATCCAATATTCTGTATTCCTTAACTGGAAGGTGCACGCTAGCGGACAGCACACGCATTTAGCAATGTAAAGAGCAAGAGTTGAAAAGGAAAAATTTCTATTTGTAGACAAACTTACTTGATGTAAAAGTCTATGATTGTATCATTGACAATTGTATCTGGCAGTAGCAGATCTACATCTCTCTTACTTATGGAAACAGCATCCGGATCACCTTTTGGATAAACCACGTCTTCAAAGGGCTTATCAAAACTGTAACATTTATTTTTGTCTGATATTATTAGCTCAACATAGAATAAACTGTACAGTATTATATTTAAGATGTTTTCCAATCTTTTGTGCTGCTAATTGAAGGTTATTTAACAAACCTTCTAGTCATCCAAACATCATAAAACAGGTGGAAATTTTTAAAAATAGAGTGTGTCATGAAGAGGAAGTCATGGAGCACCAATTAGTGCCATCCACAAAGTTTAAGATAACTCTCGCGACAAAAAGAATAACTTCTTCAGTTTAAACACAAATGATGATAGAAAACAATTTTGAGGATACAGTCTCGACCAATCAATTAAGGGCGTGTTTACCCAAATGGATTCGCAATCTGGCCGCGGGATTCATTTGGGATTTGTACTGAGATTGTCTATTATTGGATAATGAAATGGTGCGTTTACTACACACGACTATATTGCGAAGATATCCTACTAAAAGTATTTACTAGTAGTGATTTCACACATACTTCCTAATAAATTTACTTTTTTGTCCCCATCAACAGACAGAAATTACTTGTTCATGTAATCCATTCTTCATTTCTCTCTCCCTCTTTTCCCTTGCGTCCGACTTGTAGACGTTTTTGGCAAAACACGCTATTCCGGCCGAATCCTCCGAACGAGCACAACAACCTCCATATTTTGGGTAAGTTCATCGTCACTCCCATATCTTCCGCGTCCTGGTACGCATTTTTTGTATCGCGTGTAATGTATCGATGATTTCGTATTTTGTTGTTCTAGGGTTTCTCAAGTGACCGATCCTATTGTGCAGGAGGCTAATCTGGTACGTTCCTAAACGCTTCCGCACACAATAGTTTGAGGTTAACAATTTCTGTCAAAGCAGCTTGTACCCCCGTCTTCAAGTTCTTTATGCTTCTTTCCGTCTTCTGTTCTCATTCGGAATAAGTTTTCCCCTTTATATTTGTTAAAATTTACTGCTACAATTTCGCATACCTTACTTTCGAGCTGTCGTTGCATTGAAAATTCTACATTTTAATTGCCTACATCGTCTTATTTTTCCCCGTATTACAACTGGTTAAGGTGTAACGTCATACATCTAGTTCAATTTCTCTATTGCTTGTAGTTGAAGTGACTGTAAGTAGTTAACGAATTTGATTATTGCCGTCAATGTCATCTCGCCAAACCTGTGAATAATATGTGTTACTATTACCGTAATGTTATAGTAATATTCAGTTCCTTCTACCATCCCTTCTGATCCTTACATTTTGGTTTCATAGGACAACATACATGGAGACCCCTACTTCAAAACACGATTACAGTAGTAACGAATCCGATGCTAGAACCGGTAGTAGGCACCGTTCCTCTGCCACAAACGACCAACTTCTTCGTTTTTGCTATTGCGGTAAGGATGCGCTCGTACGCACTTCATGGACCTCCCATAATCCGGGTAGAAGGTTTCGCGGGTGCCCGGGCAATGAGGTTTGTTAATCAATAAATTCAGTATTTAAACTGTGGCAAAACTTGTTACGTGGATAATTCGTCTACGCTTTAGACCATACACACTTACTCTTGCTACAATCGTATTTCTTCTTCTGATGAATTGGAAAATACACGACGTGACATATTGTTCTTATCTGGCAGGGACAATACTGCGGTACATTCCAATGGGTTGACCCCCCAGTGTGTCGCAGGTCTAAGGAGATTATTCCTGGACTGTTGAACAGGATTTTCGAATATGAAAGTCAGATTAAAAGTTTAAATGAACTTCTACATGCAGAGGAGATGCGTCGTACTACATTAAGAAATTATTTATATGTCGTGATATTTGTGTGGTTGATGACTACTTGTATTGTCTTTTTTGTCTAACCTTGCTTAAATCGACGTACTGTGTATTTTTCGTATGTTAATGTCAGTAGGCATCTACCCTTTTGTTGACGCACTGTTCATTGTGCCATGCGCAAATCTGACAATGTAAGTTCTCCTAAACCGGCCAGTTGTAAGTTTGTTTATCGATTTTCGTTTGTACTGTACATCCTCTAAAATGAATACCATAGCGTTAGTACACTCATTCATTAGTGTATTGTGACACGCTTATGTTTTCCGTTCTTCATATAAGTTTTGTGTTATGGCTATATTCTATATTGCATTACTGGAATTGCCACTGAAAAATGGCCCACAATGATTTAAGGTGAGAGCGACATGACATTACCCTCCTTCCTAATAAAAGTAGCAGCATATTAACTTTCCTGATCAACCCTTCCATTCACTCTATCCGGATTTAATGTCTTTACATTCATTACTTCTCCAACTGCCCATCCTCCAACTACTTCGCTTTAGATACATAACTTTTTACATTGATTGTGGACCTGAGGTGGGTCTTCAATTTGATGTTGTTTTAAGAAAGTAAAGTGGCGGTCCCTTAGTTTCATTGACAAGATATGCATTTACCACTAAGGTGTAATACATCTGCTGATTGTGACGGAATTTTGTGTTAATTAAAGCCACCTACCCTTACTGAATGCAACAGGTATATTGCATTTCAAAGTATATGGACCTACTAAGAGTCATCAATACATGTACAGTCTTTGCATTTTATTGGCCACCGCATCAAATCACGATGCATAACTTTGCAGTATAAATGTGAGCTTTTTGCTGAACCCAGTTCATCAAAATATCAGAAAGTTCCCTTTTTGCTCAAACAACTTCAGCTTTTATGCCCAAACATCTTGTATTTCCCAACTCTATTTAATGATGTGGCCGGATGGATTCTACTATCAACGGTACATGTTTTATTGTACCAAGTGGAGCAAAGATATGGAAAAAACTTTTGTCAGTAGATTATTGTATCATGCCAAGAAAGGACGATTTCACCCTGATCGTGAGAACAAGTTCGCAATAACTGATGCGTTGGAGGAGGTGCAAAAATGTCACGAAGGCAAGATTGATTTCGGCTGGGGTAAATATGTCCTTAACTTCCTCCGCGAGAGGCATGAGGTGTTTGGGAAGCTGATTGCCCGTCGGGATGTAATCCATAACAGTCGGCTTCGATTCGTAACTGCAGCCGACGCAACGTGGAAGGAATTCTGCAAGGTGATTTGTGGTTTTTAATGTTTGTCTATTGTGGTCTTATATTATTCTATTATGTACAAGTGTGGGCAATTTTACCACTGTCTTGGATGATAAATTTCCGTGTCCGTTGCAGGAATCTCGCATAGGCAAATGTTATGTGAATGCGTACGAAGACATGTGGGCTGAGTTATGTAAGCTGTTCGCTCAACCTGTTGACTCTGATACTGTCTCTGTCGGCGATGAAGATGCACAAGACACTGAAGAAAATGAGTCCACCAAACAGCCTGCTCATGATGGCGATGCCGAAGCAACCGATTCTCCGGGCGGTCCACTTACAGACCCGTGTCCTTACGGGTATATCTCAGATAGTCCGACCTCGAGCTCTTCCCTTTGGAATTTCGTGGACGATTTCTACGGTTGTGAGGATGATGCCGATTCCTTGCAGCCACTCCCTAGAGTGCCTATGCCTGAACAGAAATCCATAAGTAAGTGTTGTGACAGCCCAGTTGCTGTAAAGACTCCATCACAAGCCAGTTCCTCGGCATCCAACCGCACTCCGGTAAAGAAGGAAGATTGAGGCAGTAGATGTTGGTTCGATGCTAGGTGTTATGTCGTCAAAGGTGGTTTTCAAAGTTTGTAGGAAGATGGTCGGCTACAATGTTTTCTTCAGATGCGGACGTTATTTTGCAATATATTATGTTGTATCGGACTATATATATATATGTAGATATTTTTTTCTTATAATGTACTAAAAAAATGCGGAATTTTGTCGGGCATATTGTTGTATGTTGCAGCACAACCCGCATGAAATGCATGTTAATGTCCTTTCTTTTTTTAGTAGGCCTATAGTGCATTAATGCGTATCAGGGTACGAATGTCTGTTCACGACAGTTGCAGGTCCTTTTGTATTTTCGTATATGATTGCATGGGTTGTATATGTTCTTTGGACCACTTGCAACTGTTATTCCTGGCAGGCGTACTGTAGTTTATGTAATGAATGAAGTAAAGTAAGTAGTGTCGTATTTGCCACCTATTGTCACTTCATTTCATTTTCTTTATCTTATTGTTTTTCACAATATTGAGTTATTTGTTTGTGGAAAATTTTTTTGTTTAATGCCTCAAACCCGAACAGAATTCTTAACTGGGTGTTTTACCTCTTGAACTTCACTCGACATTTACAAGGCTAATCCGTGTCAGTTGCTTTGTAAATGCCCGGACATGAAAGTGCTGAGCGTATATTCATCTTAAGTGTGCATTAACCAGAAATATGCTGAGCCAAACGCCACATAATCCGCTCCTTTCCCAAGCATGTTGCATTAATGAGGGCAGGCAAATGATGGAAAGATGCAGAGTCTGACATCAATTGGAAAATATAAAGCGTTTGAAGTCCGCGTGTATATAAATGGACTTCTCGGTCCCAGACTCTGAAAATATCTCAAAACTCTACTCACAAACCCTAGTCTTCGTCTTTACCCGGCTCACCACAGCACATCATCGAAATGCCTCGGAGGAAATTTCCAATGGGTCAGTTGCGCTATTTCTACACTCCTACTTGGACGAAGAAGGTGGACGCTGCATTCTGTACCTTCCTCCACGTCTATGCCATAATGGGCAATCCTCAGACGAACCCACGACATCCGATGAACCCTGCGTTCTTAAACGCCTGTGATGCCCTCAATGACTACGCCAAGCGGAACTGGTCTTACGGTTTCTTCCTATCCAGACTGCACATTTTAGGGCTGAGGTACTTTCTCTCTTCTACTGAAGGAACCTAATATAAAGTGGAACCAAAATTCCAACCGGATGTCTGGCAGCGCTGAAGGAACCTAATATAAAGTGGAACCAAAATTCCAACCGGATGTCTGGCAGCGGAGAAGATTGGCGCAGGATCATACGGGTATGTTTTTCCTAATAAATTTGTTCATATGTTTCACAGACCTCTTTGCATTTGCACGCTCAGTTGAATGTGGTTTTCAGGTGCATCCCTTCGCTAAGGCGTATTACTATTTCGGGGAGCCGAAATGGGAGCAGCTTCAGGAGATATTCGGTGGTGAACACAATGTGCCGGACACCAATATGAGCGAGGATGTGGGAGACTTCAGTCTGGATGGGTCCATTAACTCAGATGTGCAGTTCTTGGGTTGGAAACAGGATGAAGAGCCAGAGGTCATTGATCTCGTCACTACCGAAGATGAAAACTGATGGTGCATTTTGGGTCGTTGGGAAGAAGGAGAATCAGGAAAAAAAAAATCGCATCGACGCAGGACCAACAATATGATGCTTTCCTTTTCTTTTTGTCTTTTTTTGTTAAACACTGTTTTGGGCTGTAGTAATCGAATGATGAATGGATGTTGGTTATGATTAGGTTAACGTTTCCATGCCATACTCTGCATTCTAATACCTTCTATATCCCCTAACCTCCGCGGCAGTTTGTCTATTACCACTTAGAACAACGGAGTAATTGAGTAATTATGCTTAATTAATGAGAACATAAACCGATTGAAATTATTTAACACAATTAATAATGTACTCATACTGCAATGCGACTAACAAACTCCAAATATACTTTGCATTATGTCCTTCGTTTTCTTTTTTTCCAACATATCTGTAACCCGCATGAAAACGAACATCTGAGTTGGCGCATGAGGGCTATATTTAAACGTATCACATATCACAAAAGCCAACACCCACACTCTATTAATGCGTAATAAATGTCCAAACAATCCGCTCCTTTCCGAGAACACGCTTGCACTGCATTTGAATCGACATTAGTCAATTACGAACGTGCGGCGTGTCCCTTCAACTCACCGACTAAGTCTTACCATAAACGACGGGCTTGCACCTACACACACGACCAGAACGGCAAACACAGTTTCCATTCCTTCAATACCGATCCAGTCGGAGGAAATGCCGAGGAGGAAAAGACCCATGGGTCAGGGACGATACTTCTACACCCGAACTTGGACAAAAGCTGTGGATGATGTGTTTATAGACGCCCTCTCCTTCATGGCGATGAAGGGAAGAAACCAGTCAAATCGACGAATGGCTGATCTGCCGTCGTTGAACTTCGCCTTAGATAAGGTAAACACTTACGCAGGTAGAAATTGGCACGGGCATTTCATCAAACAAAAATTGTGTCTCTTAAGGGTTCGGTATCACACATTCCGTAAAGTTATCGCACATCGTTCCATATCTTGGAACGAGAACACGAATAGGATGCGCGGGCCGTGGGAGGAATGGACCAGAATTATCCGGGTACCACTTACTTGTACTCACTTGTCTTTTTCCCCTCTCTACATAAGTATGGGTCATCATTCCGGCAATCTTTTTTTACAGATATTGTTTGTGCACAATTTATCAACTTTTTTTACAATAAATTAATGACATTGTTAGCGCAGGAAAGGCCTTTTGCCAAGGCGTACTACTATTGTGGCGAACGCAAGTGGGAACAAATGAAGGAAATTTTCGGAGGTAATTCTATACTTTCGTCCAGTGAGAATACATCCCGACTGTACGACTCCACCGCGGAATCCTCAGACGGCACCGCAAATGGGATGTGATCTCTTAAGGCAAATGAAGGTAGCCTAGTGTTGGCCATTCTTGCAAGTAAGATTTTGGGTGGTAAGAAATGTATTCGAATAGCCTTAAGAGAACGTCGGTAGTTGTGTAGTGGACCATGCTCACATTGGCAAGTATTTTTATACTTTGTACGATGCTTAAGGTTTGAATTACATATGTGTGGCTTAATGTTGGACTTCATATAGGCCAACATGGTGTTTGTCCCTACAAGATTTAATTTAATGTTCTTCAAACCTTATGAATTTACCAAACATTATATTACGCCAGTATTTTCATGTGTAATTTCAATGTATAATAAGACATGATATATCCTTCGAAACAGGTTAAAACCAGCCTTCATTACATACGACGTACATTACATACAAAAATATAAACGTCATCGCAACACCATAAGTGCAAATCGGCGATGGTCTAGGGACCTGCGTCTGGTCCAAGGTGTTCTACAGACCAAAGATACGCTCCAAAACCGGTACACAAGTATTACATACAAAACGCTGCAAATGTTTCCAGATTTTCACATTGACATACGAATACGCAAAAAAACCTACACCTTTTCAAATAAGCTTGACACTTAAATCCTTCCTGATAGCATGAGATGAGCCATCTTCACCCTAGCCTCTACCGACATCGCGAGGAAAAGCTCCATTTCCTTTGGGTGATTAACGAGCCTGTTTGCAACAATTATATGTTCATTCTCGTCCAAGGAGTCAAGCTCCTTAACCTGTGCCAGGATCATCGCGCGATGTTCGGGCTGACCAAATTCGCCTTCGAGGACCCTCGTCAGAGATGCCAAACGCGTGTTTGCTATCTCGCAAAATGTAGATACCATTTCAATTAACTTGGGAATGTCGTTCCCGACGTCCCTTCTCTTGCGTTTTCCTGATGATGTGCTACCCGGCGGTTTTGCACCAGTCGAGGAATTAGTAACGTATTCGACGTTCGCATCGTATGAGTAGGGCAGGTCCTCGTCGAAGCCGGGTAGACCTGCGTCTGCATTCCATTCGGCAGTGAGATTGTTGCAGTCTTGCGTGTCGGCAATCTCCTCATCTCTGACTTCGTTCGCATCCTTGAATGGATCCGCACTGCACTCACCGGTAGCACGGTCTTTACCAAATATTTCTCGCCATGCATTGAAAAGAGGCCATGTCTTGCACCGCATTCCCTTTGCATGAGGATCCATCTGACCCATCAAATAACGTCACCTCTTAAAGTAGGCATAGAAGGATGGCTACATCTTGTGGTTAAAGAAGAAAACGAATGCATGCTATCAAATGTTTTATTATCTTGACGTAATCGTTCCAAGCGTTGTCATCTTCCACCGTGACCATATTCCGTTGTTCATCCCAACCCAAACCTGAACGCGTGAGCAACGTTGATAGCGTCGAGTACTGCTTCTTCCACACATGCAACTTCGAGGTAATGTGAGGGTCAGCCTTGATGTCAGCGTTGGGAAAGCTCCTTGCAATGTAGGCCTCTAGTTGGCCTAGATAACCATTCCTAAACCCATTTTCGCATTTCCAACCTGTCACCAACAGATTCATAAGTCCAGCCACCAAGCATTCCTCTTCGAGAGTCGTCCACATTCGTCGATGTTGCGGCTTGTCTCTCTTCTGCCCGCGTCGTCGAGGCCTGCTAGTGCCTTCGTCGGATCCCAAGTCCATGATAGCAAGAAATGCAAATCGGATCACAAGGCCTGCTAGTACCTTCGTCACAGTCGTCGATGCCTGCACCCAAGAAATGAATGAGACATTAAAAGGCTCATACAACCTTCGAGCTATATTAATCAGAGAGCAATTAGCAGGAAACCAATGAGTAAAAACACGTAACCAGAGAATACATCGCAACACAACTGCCCATTAAAAAGCAATAATAGAATTGAAGCGAGGAAGAGTAGCATAAATGTTCCGAACAACAACAAGTAGAAAACCCTCATTAACAGCACCGTCACCCAGACCTAAGAGGCCAACATAACATTGGGGATAGAGCATTTGGTATTACAACCGAACTTTAATCCTTCACGGAACAAGATTTATGAATGATGGAAGATGCAGCCATTATATTGGAAAAACTACGTCAAGAGCAACTCGTCCACTCGTTGTACATAGACGTCGCCATTGCATCCCTCCATGAATTCCATGAAGGGTTGCTCTCAATGTTCCACACGCAATCGGCATCTGCATCAGCGCCTTCAGCTCCATCACTGGGCAACTCGTTCACAAGCGGATCATCAGGCATTTCGGTCCTTAAAAAGTTGTGCAACAAGCAACAAGCCAAGATGATCCTGTTTTGCACCTTAATGGGGTAGAATGATGGACTCCTTAGAATTCCCCATCGCATTTTCAGTAGACCAAAAGTACGCTCAATGACATTCCGGGCGGAAGAGTGCTTCAAGTTGAAAAATTCAAATTTATCTTGGGGCCCACCAGCTCCACTGTCCCATTCGCGTAAGTGGTACCTTACACCTCGGTAAGGCGTCAAGAAACCTTCAGCATTGGCATAGCCATTGTCACACAAGTAGTATTGTCCTGCACAATATGTTGTTAAACGCATCAACTTTAACTATCCTTATGTAGGACCGGAGAAGGTCGTAATCTCATGAGCTATGGGTAGATTGTATAGCGGTCAGTTGGAACCTGTAGGAATTCTTAGTCCACCCTGTCTGTGAACTGCATCACGCAAAACACGGCTATCCGCTGCACTCCCCTCCCAACCAGAAAGAATGTATATGAATTGCATATTAGGGTTGCACACACCAAGTACATTCACAGCAACGTGGCCTTTGCGGGTTCTATACCGTCCCTTCTCAGCCTCAGGTACTCGGACGTCAATGAAGGTTCCATCCAACGCCCCGAGACAACCCTGCGATGCATTAAGTCAATCACAAGTGTAAGGTATATGTACGTAGTAATGTACCCCAATCAACTGACTGGTGTTATTGCAATCTTTCTTAAATCTAGTAAAAGGGTAATATTCTGTACTGGTACCTTAAACCATTTCCACCGTGGGTCGACGCAATCGTCAGTAATTGGGGTAGATCGGACTAGGAGTATGTTGTACAGTTTGATAACTGCTCTAAGGACCCGATGGAAATGTTTGTGGATCGTGCGGCCGGAACGTAAGAAATCATGCTTCACCACACAAATCTTTTTATGATGGGCGACAACACTAAGAAAAATAGCGACTTGCTCCGGTACGGTACAAGCCCTGCTTTCTGAAACTCCACCGGCATGTTGGAGCAAATAGCACAGCCGACCGAAGGCGTTACAGTCCATACGTAAGTTGCGAAGGCACGACTCATCGCTAACTGAAACTAGCCGGTGCAGGTGAGTAAGCTGTTCCGGTACCCGAAAATTGGTTAAGAATCTCGGAGGTCCCGTCCGGGGACGATGAGGTTTACGTGCGTTCAGGTGTTTTGTAACAGAAGTGAACAACGTGAGAGCGATTGTAAGCTCGTCGACAATTTGTTGTAAAATTATTAAAGCCAGAGTAACTCTTTGAAATGACCTCATCCTAAATATGAAAAGCACTTTTATTGATGATGGCAGTAGTTTGGACGAATGCAAAACCAAGGAGGAGTGCAAATCACCAAACATTGAGTCACAACAGATCAAAACTGAGTAAAACGGCATATTCTTAACAACCAACCAAGGTACAGAATAGAAAATTTTAAGATAGTAAAGAGTATAAGGCACAACACTACTGAAACACCTTCCACTGAGAAAGTAATGGGTTGAAAGAAACCAACCTTAAGATCGAGAACGATGATAGTGCTGCCCACAAACAACAACGATTGTAACGAACCCACGCTGTCCGACGACCACGAACTCACCTTTAAGCGATGATGGTGGTGGGTACCTGCTACAAGTTTGCGCACAAGCGGGATTTTGCAGTACTCGAGGAAAAAGAGGGTTTGAAATGAAAAACCCAAAGCGAAGTGAGGCGGTGGGAGTGACTACGAGGACAACGAAGTCATTTCAAGTGTTAATTTGAGGGTAATAATGTCAAATCGACAAGGATGCCGCGTCGGGATAGTTTGAATCCCACCCAAATTGGCTGGATTCTAATCGGCCGTTTAATCACACCATGGCCCGGGCTTTGGTGAGTAGTAACGGGCCGCCTCATTAGCAAGTAAACGGCTAACTGACCAGGATTACGCTGTATATCCCGCCTAATACTCGTTAGTAAACACGCCCTAACAGGTAAACGACAGGCTTTACTTAGATATTAAGATGACTGTGAATGGAATCTACTTCTGATAGCCTTTGGTTTTAACTGAATAGGCAACTTAAATTCCATGTATGCATATTGCCTCCTATTGCAGTCTCTTATGTTGTCAACAAAATCATACTGCATTACATCTGTACGACCTCAGTTCCAACTTTCAAGGACAATCAAGAATTTTTACGTCATGCCACATTATCCAACTTTGTGGGGCAAAAGGAAAAGAAATATGACTGTGAACCACATTTAGACGACTCAGTTTACACAGGTAGAAGGTACTCTTTGAGGAAGACTGCCCTTCTGAATTTTTATGTCTCAAGAGGAGTACAAGTGCTCTATCTCTCTCTATACACACACAGATACACACTCAAAGTTATGATAAACACAGATGAGTATGTATGTAGATATTATAACACAATCTGAATCAAACCATTTTTTCCTAAACCGAGCCAAACATGGTGACCTAGTGACCAATTGGCCATCCCGACAATCAGTATCTTGTTCAATAAAATATGGTCTAAGGACAAGGGGAAAAAGGAAAGATATTAGGCATAGTGACAAAAGCTCTGTAGAAAATAATTGGAAAAACAGGGAACAAAACGCATACAGTTTCAAGGCCTTGAAAGAGATCAGATGTAGAGTGCATAAAATCGACAGGAAAAGAATAAAAAGTTTATCAGCTTTTTGACTCACTTGGGGAAATAGCTTCTTGTGAGCATCTTAGCTTCCTCTTCAGGCAAAGCTGAACATTTTTCCATCCCAGTGCTTCAGATAAAACCAAGCAAGTACTAGTTAACACCATAAGAAAAAAATCACAATCCATCCATGATTTAATAAGCAAAAAAGTTTACTATACATCTATCTTCAGCCCCCATCCTAGTGGACGTTGTCAGACATAAGTCATGGCAATTTTTACAACTCTCCGGGAACAAATACAAGAAAAAAGTTGATCCACAGATTAGAAGAGAAAGTAGGCAATACATGATGTTAGATATAATCCCTATGCATGCATGAAAAAGGATCTTCGCAAGTCCAGTTAATTCCAAAATTATGCGTTCCTGGTTTGAGGCAAAAAATATTCACCATTTTTTTCAGAAATATATATGTTTGTTCCAGAAATAAGTAGGCACGAGAGCATTTAGAACTAAATGGGTCCATGAAGTATTCCACTTCTCTCTACATAAGTGCAATATTTGTTACCTCATAAGTTATCTAATGGAAAAAAGGATCAGCCAACTTTTGTGGAAATTTACCAGATTAAGATTTTATAGATTTATTCTTGTTCAAGAGAATATAAAGCAATTCAATTAGCTGTTTGAACCCTAAAAATAATAATTGAGAAATTCCTCAATGTATCTTTATTAAATTTTCTATAAAACAAAAATATTTGAAGTGACAACTGATTGATGTGAAAACAGAACCAAACAAACAAAAAAGAAAAAAGAGAACACAAGAGAAGAAAAGGAAACAATATAACAACTCTGATAGAACCCACATTATTTTGTCTATAATCTGAATTCAAAATTTCATCATCATAAATTAAGAGTATAATCTCAGATTCTTGAAACTGTTGCAAAATATTAACAAGCTTATCCATAGCATAATTCATCTGTGCATATTCAATACCTATCCCATTAAGCCAATTTAATATAATAAAACTGGTTTAAATTAGATAGATCGACTAGAAATGGTCTATACTAGAAATTCGAGGATTTTTGCTCTTGAGAATATGCTTGCCACTTCCTCAAGTACCCTTGTTTCCATGGCATCTCAATTATCAGAAGCAGAGGAGCGTGAACGAGCATTTAGTGGTAAAGGGAGATGGAACCAAGTTCGCTCTGTTGCTGGGGCCAAAAATATCATGAACTTCCTCTTTAACCTGGCAGCATCCTCCCGGTAACTGGCTTTTAAGTGTCTTTCTGGTAGTCACATTTGACTTCTGTAGTTAGTCTCACAATTCCCACCCACTCCACCCAACAGGTGCCAGCTAAGGGATACAGAAGTTGACTGCAGACAGAAGGATGCAGAAATTAGAGATTTGAAGGAGAAAGTAGTCAACTTGATTAGACAAGTAGAGCTTCAAAAGTCCGAACTCAGCCGTCAGGAAAATTTAGTGGTGAGTACACTATTTTTTAGTGGCATAGTTTATTGTTTCATGGTTATCACTTTGTTGTGCAGCCTCCTCGGTCATGTCATTAACTCTAAAGTGTTGGTGCATGACTATGTAACTGTCATTAATTAAAGGTATTTCTACTGGTTGAATCATTAGTTTAAGCTATTGGTTCTGTAACTAATCAGTACAGGATATTTTCCTTGCAAGATGAGCACTATTTAGCACGACACTTTTAAAAAATAACGTGTATCAAATTTTGTTACGTTCCTTGCATTTGTTTGCAATGTTCTAATGTGGGTTGAGAATTTCCTTTTGTTCTTTATGGGCTTCTGTGGAAAAGTATTAAAGGGAAACATAATTCATAGTCTTGTAACGTCTAATACTTGGATATCATGGAGTAATTAGATTTGATATGCTAATTCTAGTATCTCCACCTAGTTGTTGCTATTAAGGTGATCTTTGTTTTATTTAGTTCTTTAATTTACTCATTTATGGGATATTGATGTTTTTTGTGCAAAGCTGTTCTTGAATTCAGTTGGGATTTTTTACAGAAGTTGGCTTTGGAGAGACATACCAACGAAATGAATGAAGCCTATGGAGCTTGTGTGATGAACAATAGCGACGGGCATGCTTATGACTTACGATCCAAGGTATATTATGACATAATTTGTGTTGCAACTAATACTAACAGATCTTAGTATTGTTTTCTACTAACATAGGTCCATTTTGTAAACTTATGATGCCATATATTTTGCAAATGTACGGAGATTATTGATTTCAATAGCTCAGGCGCTTGGTTTTCCATACTTTAGGGTTCCCAATGCTCCAGTGTTCTTAATAGTGGAGTATATTTTGCAAATGTACGGAGATTATTGATTTTCAATAGCTCATGCATTTGGTTTTTCATACTTCAGGGCTCCAAAAACTCCAATCTTCTCAATAGTAAAGTATATGCATTTGAGCTAGAAGACATGGACACATCTGATGATGATCAACGAGAACATCCAAGGCTATCAGATGATATGGACGGCGAGTGGGTACGCACGAGAGAGACAAAAAAACCCCAAGCTAGGAAAAGGAACTCTAAAACGGATAGCCATGTTGAAACGGCTGCTGATTTAGAACACTCAGTTGTGGCGACCACAATTGAGCGAGTATGTTGCTCGTGCAGCAAAAGTTCTACATGCAAGACATCAAGATGCGAATGCCGACCTGCAAGTGGTAATTGTACTCCGTCCTGTAGCTGTGGACCAAACAAATGCAGCAACAGGGCATTTGCAGAACGGAGTACAATTACCACTTGCAGCTTGGCATTCGCATCTTGATGTCTTGCATGTAGAACTTTTGCTGCACGAGCAACATACTCGCTCAATTGAGGTCGCCACAACTGAGTGTTCTAAATCAGCAGCCGTTTCAACATGGCTATCCGTTTTAGAGTTCCTTTTCCTAGCTTGGCGTTTTTTTGTCTCTCTCATGCGTATCCACTCGCCGTCCATATCATCTGGTAGCCTTGGATGTTCTCGTTGATCATCATCAGATGTGTCCATGTCTTCTAGCTCAAATGCATATACTTCACCATTGAGAAGATTGGAGTTTTGGGAGCCCTAAAGTATGAAAAACCAAGTGCATGAGCTATTGAAAATCAATAATCTCCGTACATTTGCAAAATATACTCCACTATTAAGAACACTGGAGCATTGGGAACCCTAAAGTATGGAAAACCAAGCGCTTGAGCTATTGAAATCAATAATCTCCGTACATTTGCAAAATATATGGCATCATAAGTTTACAAAATGGACCTATGTTAGTAGAAAACAATACTAAGATCTGTTAATATTAGTTGCAACACAAATTATGTCATAATATACCTTGGATCGTAAGTCATAAGAATGCCCGTCGCTGTTGTTCATCACACAAGCTCCATAGGCTTCATTCATTTCATTGGTATGTCTCTCCAAAGCCAACTTCTGTAAAAAATCCCAACTGAATTCAAGAACAGCTTTGCACAAAAAACATCAATATCCCATAAATGAGTAAATTAAAGAACTAAATAAAACAAAGATCACCTTAATAGCAACAACTAGGTGGAGATACTAGAATTAGCATATCAAATCTAATTACTCCATGATATCCAAGTATTAGACGTTACAAGACTATGAATTATGTTTCCCTTTAATACTTTTCCACAGAAGCCCATAAAGAACAAAAGGAAATTCTCAACCCACATTAGAACATTGCAAACAAATGCAAGGAACGTAACAAAATTTGATACAAGTTATTTTTTAAAAGTGTCGTGCTAAATAGTGCTCATCTTGCAAGGAAAATATCCTGTACTGATTAGTTACAGAACCAATAGCTTAAACTAATGATTCAACCAGTAGAAATACCTTTAATTAATGACAGTTACATAGTCATGCACCAACACTTCAGAGTTAATGACATGACCGAGGAGGCTGCACAACAAAGTGATAACCATGAAACAATAAAGTATGCCACTAAAAAATAGTGTACTCACCACTAAATTTTCCTGACGGCTGAGTTCGGACTTTTGAAGCTCTACTTGTCTAATCAAGTTGACTACTTTCTCCTTCAAATCTCTAATTTCTGCATCCTTCTGTCTGCAGTCAACTTCTGTATCCCTTAGCTGGCACCTGTTGGGTGGAGTGGGTGGGAATTGTGAGACTAACTACAGAAGTCAAATGTGGCTACCAGAAAGGCACTTAAGAGCCAGTTACCGGGAGGATGCTGCCAGGTTAAAGAGGAAGTTCATGATATTTTTGGCCCCAGCAACAGAGCGAACTTGGTTCCATCTCCCTCTACCACTAAATGCTCGTTCACGCTCCTCTGCTTCTGATAATTGAGATGCCATGGAAACAAGGGTACTTGAGGAAGTGGCAAGCATATTCTCAAGAGCAAAAATCCTCGAATTTCTAGCACCAGGAGACATCGACTGTGGAAATTCACTACAATGGAGTAAACCGTTAAGTGCTTAGTTAATAATACTCCACTATTCTGTAAAAAATAAACTGAAAAGCATACAACTCAAAACATTTCGGCTGTCGCTTCAGACCTTAAGTTCTGCTGCTTTCCTATAAGCGCTTCCTCTTTCAATCTTGCAACTTCTTCACCCATTTTAGCCCTCCTACACATAGATGGAGATTGAAATTATAAATAGCAAGGGAGTCTTTTAACTTCAATCATCACTTTATCACAATTCATGACACCTATGTCATTATTGTTTCTGTTTAGCTGTCAATTTATATATACCCAACTGACAAGCAAAAATAGAGGTAACCAATTACAAGAGTCCCTAAACACCATCATATTACCATCCGAGTTCTACATATTAAAACAGATGGAAAACAAACATAAGGTATAAAGGTTCCTCTTATAATAAATCAAAAGGGAGTTTGAAGTTATAGTCCTTTGGTAGAAACTTCAGTGAAATGTGTCCACCACCATCAGCACATGATCAAGCAATTTCTTTTGCCACAACTGAACAGCATACATTGGAGAAACAGCAAACATAATGATACATAATAGGTATCTTTGTTTTTTGTTATTTCACTTTCCATGGATCACAACTTCCCCAACATGCAACTGATTTACGAATGTGAAAAACCTCAGCAGCCAATTCAAGGAACAGAAAACCTAGTTGCACACAACATTTCTTTGATTATTTTCTAGATAATTGAGATTAGTAGGCTATGGTATGTCAACATTCAATATGCTAAGGAAAATATATAGATATTATGCTTGATTTTCCCAAGGACATCAGGATTCAAAGAAAGCAATTTGTAAATATCTGTAGAAAGAAGAAATTTGTAAAAATATATAGACATTTATGAAAGAGCGAGCGCGTTTACTCTTTCATTTGCCGCTCATACTCTGACCGTACTTCATGTACTCCTACAGTAACCTCAAGTTCATGCTCAATAGCCTGCACTAGTGCCTTGGAAACAACAGAAAAGATGTTAATAATATTAAAGAAATTGATGGACAAATCCTTTACCGGATTTGCAATTACAGTGTACGCTAGGTTATATGCATTAGTGAAAACACAAAAACTCTAGCAAGCGCCCAGAGTAGCGGCGCATACCTGAATTCCAGGACCTTTGTTAATTCCTCCACCTGCATTCATGCAAAAGAATCAATACATCACGGAAAGTATTTGTAAGTATTCTTCAAAACAACAATCCGGTCTATTCTAACCAGGTGTTTCACGTGAAGCTTTTCGAGAATCTAACAACTCCTTAAGTCGTTTTGTAGCCATAGCAGCTTCTTCAGTCTTCTGCTGTAATACCTGATATGCCACATATATTGTATGATTCAAATCGCCAGAATTATTGAAAACAAAGGATTAATCCAAGACAAGAAATTACCAGCTTCTGCCTCTGGTTGAGTGCCAACAGCTTATGCATCTCATATTCATTTCTTCTTCCCTCTTTTTTTAGCTATAGATAAGACATCCCCAGAAAGTTATTATTTTCAGACTGTAAGACATAATAAAACCATTTGATGCTGTATTTGTAGTTTTATGCTTTTTCAGGATGAGATAGCAAGATTGAAGCAACGCAGTGCTGGACATATTGATATAAACATTTAAAAGGAAACACAATTAAACGCAAAAGGAGTTTAGTTGAGTGGAGACTCAGTATGTTACTGAGTAAATATTAAATAATGTGCAACTACCTGAAGCACTTCTTTTTCTCGAGATGCTTTCCATAGCCTGAACTGCTCAGATTCTTGTTTTATCTTTTGTTGTAATTGAACCTTTACACAAAAAGTATGATAAATGACACAGCAAAGATAAATACTTATGTTTTCAAGTTTTAAGGTACCAGAAAGTAGCACCTTTTGTGTCTTTATCCTCTGGATCTCATCCTGCAGTCTTCTTGCAGCTTCATCACTTTTCTGTTTTTGTCTTAGGAGTTGAGCTTGAGCATCTTGTTTTTTCTTCAATTCAGCAACCTGTATAGAGAATGAGGTTATAACAACAATATTAATTGGAAAGACAACTTTTTACAATGAGTTACCTGTGTCTCAAGGACATTGAGTTTTTGAAGATACTCTTCCTTCAGCTTTTGAGCACTATCATCAGAATTGGAAGAGATATTGGCAAGATTATGCTTAAGGGCTTCAATCTCCTTCTATGAGATTATGCTTAAGGGCAAGATTATGCTTTTATCATTCATGACTCTTTCCATGGATGCAGGGGGGGACTTTTTCCTAGTCATTTGAATTACTTTTGCAACAGTTATGCAATCTTCCTTACTTATGAATGCTTTGGGTAGGTGAAGGTCAAGACCCTGAAACAGAGGAGAAATGAGGAGGAGAATTGCAGAGTACAAATTTTTCATTGAAAACTCAAAAAGGTTCTTGCCCAGTACAAATAGAACCAACGGATTTCTGCATTAATTGAAATTACAATTCTCAAAACAATTTTCCTAGAATTGTATGAACAATGCTGCGCCTCGAAACTCTGATCGTTTCCTTTTGCAGAAACCTGAGCTTCAGCTGCTCTGTCACGATATTTGATAAGAAATCTGAGGTGGGAGCAGAGATGGAAGAAGAAGAGGAAGAAATTGCAGAAACTCTCTAAAAGTTTTATTAAACCCAACGTCCCTTTCCTTTCAGTACATATAGAACCAGTACCCAAAAAGCTCTTAATGGTGATTTCAATTCTCAAAAAGAATTACTAGAATTGTGAAAACAAGATCAATAAGCCCAGCTCTGGTTCTTTCCTCTTTCAGCCACGCTCAGCAACAGGCTTCAGAAATTGCCACCCACGCCTGCCTCGGCGCCCGCCACGTGTCCTTCTGCTGAACTTGCTTCTGCCCTCGAAACGGCGTCGTCCTCAGTCGAAATCCCCAATTCATTCTGCAGCCCTAATTGAGCGGAAACGGCATCGTTGGCTCCAGAAATCCCCAATCCTGCTGCTAACTCAGGGACTTGCCACCCACGCCTGTACCAGCTTTTGCCACGTGCCCTTCCTGCATCTCCTCGTCATCCCTCAAGACGACGTCGCTCTCACTCACAATCCCCAATTTGTTGGATTGCCCTAATCCCCTGGAAACGGTGTCGTCCTTTCCTTCAATCCCTAATTCCTCTTCTGATTTGTGCGCGTTTTTGATCAGATGGTTCTGGTCAGACTTCCTCATCCAACGGCTACTTAGTGAAAGCGCGTTTCAAGCCAAAGTCGTGACAGGCCGTCGCCCATGGGTGAGGAGGGCGCGCGCCCTCCTATTCAGCAGCGGCGGCAGCGTCTTTGCTTCCGCCGCTCCTATTTTGTTTTAAATAAATAATTTTTAAATAATTTAATTAAAATTATATTGTATTATATAAATAATTAAGTAATTATTAATATAATTATTATTAATAAATATTAATAATTATTATTAATAAATATATAATATTTAATTAAATAATTATTATATAAAATAATATTTTATTATTAATAAATATATAATATTATATATATTAGTTGTGAGAGAAGGGCAAAAATGTCAAAGAAAAAAGCATTTTTATAACAAATTCGCAGTCAAAAGCGCGTGTATGTCAATTTCTATACGGAGGGGGTTTTTTGAACTTTATTTTATATCATAGGAGGTGTATTTGATACTTTAATTTTAATAGGGAAATTTTTAAACATTTCTATTATCACATGGGAGATCTTTGAAATTTTCCTAAAAAATATATATATTCCTGCACTAACATCCCTGAGCAACACAAAAGTGCAGGGGTGAGAAGAGAAAGGGAGCAAGAAACACATGAGAGAAAGCAATGAGCAGCCTTATCAATTTAGAAGCCCCAAAAGAAAAAAAAGAAAAAAAGAGTTGAAGCAACTTTTTCTCTATAATTTTAACAAAATATTTTTAATGACCTGTTTTGTGTGTAATGTATACAGAAATTCCTACAACATTGTCAATAAGCCTTCATGCTAACAATAACATTTATTTATTTGCCTATAAAATTGTTGAATCTGAAATCAAAGTCAAATATATGTGGTTTTAAATTCAACAATTGCACATATGTTGCACAAATTTCTCAATTACTGTATTATTCACAAAACAGGTCATTGACAATGTTTTGCTCTGATTTCCCTTCATACTCTCCGTAAAAGTATATTGCATTAGTTAATCTATAAAATTTTACGCATCCCATCAACTACTATTATCACTACATTTTTATCTCATATTCAATTACCCGTCCCATCTCAATTAAATTCATATCATCTTATTTTTTGTTAATTAGATAAACTAAAATAAAATTACAAACAGTCATAGTCAATTGTGATCCGATTCAATGCCCCCATGAAAGGATCCACTTAACTTGAAAAGGAAACAAGATTGTAAAAAGAATACAAGATTTTGCCTAAGGCGAAGGACAAGAATAAACAAAACAATATAATTATTAAAATGTTTATGGATATGCAAACCACAGAAAAATTAAATTGAATAAAAAATAAAACTAAACTTTGAGAGTTAAGTGTTAAATTAAATAAAATATAAGGATAAAATATTCAATTTATATATATTTAATATATAAAAATATATCACACATGCTATATGATTAAAAAGTACACAGTGATACAAAATAGCTTATAGTGCAATTTATATTAAATCAAACCCCCTAGAATTAGGTTTAATTGTACAAATATTTTTTAATTTATATAAAATTACAGTTACACCTTTTGAGATTGTAATATAATTTACATTTCCTCAAAGGCCAAAAACTTATACGAACACCCCTTTAAGGGTCCACTTATAATTTTACAAACTATAGTATAAGTATTTGGATAATTAAACCTAAATACAAACCAACCTTACCGTTAACTTTTATTCTTTTGTACCTCATAATCTTATATTTTACTAATGCAATTTATTATCAAATAATTTGTTCTTGTTAAATGTTGGAATAATTAATTTACATTTTACACAAATTATCTCTATTTTTTAAATAATTACACAAAGCACCCCTGGAAAAAAAATGTTGACACTAATGGAGGATGCACGTCTAATTTTTCAAAAAGTAGATATAATTTGATATTGACGTTTCTATTAAATGCATGTATAATTATCTAAAAGATAAGATATTTGTATAAACAGATCATACATGAAGGAGGTAAATGTAATTCATCCCTAACCGTTTTAGACATGTTTTAATATATGGGATATGTCTCGAGAATATCACATCATATTCGAGTATTCAAGACCAGTACTTCCCTTTTTAAGTATCCATACGTTGCTCAGGATCAACCAACCGTCCCATAATTGCTCTCTTTCTACATAATAAACTGCGCTGTACAATGTACAAACCAACTACAGCTGGCCAGAAAAGATTTCAACTCCATCCTCATCTTCATCGAGACTAGCATAGAACCATTACTAGCTGATAATAGCAGCAATGGCAGTTCTTTTATAGACCTAAAGGCGAGCCAGTACTCTAGATTACAAAAGAATATATATTTACTTACCATTGCTTCACAAATGCAGGTCTTTGGATAAACTACCAGCAACATCTTCCTCGCTGTTGTGGGGCGTGATCCGTATTCTTTTTGCAGCCCGCTGCTCGTCTGATTCTGTTTGCGACTCTTGACCCCCATACTTTGACGCAAGTGTGTCATCTTTGGAGTCAACAATCTGAAATGGGTTCTCATGCTCTGAAGCGTCCAACTTTTCATCAGAAGTTAAGGCTGGGCGGAAGACCAAGCTCTCGTGAGATGAGCCATGATTAGGTTGCAGCTGGTTCGCTTCTTGACAGAACCCCGGTAAGTGCTTCATGAAAAAGGAATCACCATTTTGATCACCAATCTCAACCAGACCTCGAGAATCTTCAGCACTAAGCAGGTCTCCTGCACGGAAGGCAAAGAAAGTCAAGTCTATGTTTTTTCTCATGATATACAAAATAGAGTTTGGTTTATCATCTAATATAACAGCTTCAAAATGTCGACCATTTTTATCAGCTTCTACTACTGAAATGTTCTGGAATCACAACCTGATGTTACTGGAGATGCAGCATCATTCTCTGATGTAGGTTGGCGAACTGGCTCTAACCTAAAATCTCCAGATGAGTGAGGAAACACGGGTGCTTCTGGGGTGACACCATCTAGTTGCTGGAAGACAGGTTCTGATAATTCTGTTGGTACAAAGCACTCATCAACTTCGACCTCTTCCTGCCAAAAAAGATATACAGTTAAGAAACAAGTTCATCGAGCATTAATATGCAATACAATAGACTGCAACATATGCCAGCTCCGTATTCAGGTGAGAAAATAAAGTATCCTGAAACTTAGCATTCAGAAAGATTTCCAAAAGAAAATCAGCCTGCATGCTTCCTCTGGACTCTCATCACCAATCCTTCAAGAAGAAATTTAAGTTGCCATGCAAAAGAAGAATGAGAAGGTCAAACTAATAGTCTCTTCTTTTTACAACCCTTGACCTAGTATTTCGCTATTTTCAACAAAACAGACGCAAATTCTCAAACTGTATTCTTTGCACTGATCAACGTGAGACACAGTGAACATCACCAACACGAGAGCAATTAGCAATATGATGCCCATATCATCACATCTGTCTTTCCTATCACATCAGTTGAGGATCCTAATGGTTGGCAATTTTGTAGTATAGAAAAAACTCCAAGGAACTCCACCAGTAAAAGGACACTGAAATTCTGCTTGAAGCAAACTGTCTCACATGTACTCTCAAAGAACAGGCACAACACATGCCAGCATAACACATACGATAATTACTGACATAAAAGTGTGGCCCTTAAAGATCAAATCGGGACAGTAAGTGAAGACAAAAGGAAACCCTTAAATTGATGATCCTCCCAAATGAAATAAAATTTTCTCAAATTTCATTCAGATGTCATAGAAGCTTTTGAGTATTCTACACAAACCTTTATAGTGTAGCAAAATATAAGATCTCTCCCCTCTGAGATGTGAGAGAGCAAAAGTGTTGGTTGTATATGCCGTAGCAGAAAGCACATTTATAGCGCATACAGATTCAAATACTTTTGGCTTTGTCATATACTGCTAGCATTATCTTCTTTCCTTTATCATTATATAGCAGGCAATTTTATTTAGCAACTTTCTAAACTGTCCATAGGTTTACGCATGTAACCACATAATATTAACACCTAAGACTACTTCATAATTGTAATAGGTCCCAGAGTTCAAGCAGAATCAAACTTCCAAATCCAAAAGAAGCCTATTAACTATCCTAAAGAAATACACACACGCACACACATTCTCAGCATATCTAGTTTTATATGTACAGTGGTAGACAATCTAAATGAACAATGTAATTTTGTTGTCAATTCGTAAGCCACCACATTTTAATTGTAGTCCATACTCATGATAGGTTATAGAATTGGAAAACTACATACCTCTGACAGAGGCACAGGTCTCTTGAACTCATGAAGAGATGCTCTGCCCCCAAACGCACCCCAGGCTGCACGATCAAAAGTTTCTGAAGCAGAAGCTTGCTTAAACAACTCCTTTAAAACCAATCCTGAACTGTGGTTACATTGTGCATTCCTTATCGATGAAGCTGGTAATAAAGTCATCTCAATTCCATGCTCAACATGATGTAGTGAGCTCTCATGACAACCCCTCAAAGGACTGGATTTTGCTGAAAACTCGACACCGTTCTCATAGCCAAGAGCACAGTTTGGACCTTCAGGAGAGAAATGCATGCCATTCCCACCAGGTGGACAACAATCTTCAGATTGAGTATCAAGGAGACCGTTAATCAATCTCTCAATATGAGCGCGTTTCATGGAAGCCTCACCGGGAGGAAACCAATCTGCTTGAAGCTGGAAACAGCCTTCTAATCACTCAAGTGGTAAATTTCATGATATGTGCTATTTCATGGGAGCAATCCAAAAATGAAAGACTTTTGGCTAAGGGTTAAGAACACAGTTGCAAGTTTGTACTACGATGCTCATATATGCTTAGAGGGGTGTTTAGATAAAGTCATTAAGATTGATTTTGCTATTAAACAAGCTTAGTATTAATGGATTTGTAGGGCTTGAAAACAAAATCAGAAGAAATTAGCTGTGACAATAATTCGACAATTAGACAACAAATTGAGCATAATACAAAAGCCAAAGGACCAAGTCAAACTTGTGTTAAGACCTTTAGAGGAAGATGTGCTAAAAAGTACAACCTTTTTCCAGAGTAACTACTACAGAGGGAGGAAAAAAACTAACTTTTAACAGGGGGTACTATAGTTTCATATATGATAACAGGCGAATGTCAAGCTAAGCAGAGACAATGTCAGTGTTGCTTTACAGGATAATATCATATTCTTTATATTTGATGTATTAATAGTATGTAAGATAGATCTTTCAGCTATTCCATAGTTGCTTGCCTAAGTTTCTGCATGCCCTAATGGGAATTGTTTTCTGATTACCACACTCCCCAACATCCATGCGTACAGCATGACTAACTTTTGTCACCATGGCAGATGAAAATTTTGACTTATCTATACATGAAACTTTCCCTTCCCTTTACACAAAGCAAAAGAGAGCCCAATGACAAAAAATCATTCCTCTATGAAAAAAGAAAAAAAAAAGGCTAGCATGCTTGTCAGAAACCAAGAATGCCCAAGAGCCACTGTCAAGGACGAACACTCGAAAACACAAAGAGATTGTGAAGACTGTTGATATTACAAGCAGAATGGATTGCCAATCATATCACACTCTTCAGAATCTCTTCATATTTCCTATACCAGGACTCAGCACAATTTTGTAGAGCCATCACATTCTCCAGACCAGTAAAGCAATAACCTACAAATGCTCAGACAATGTTCCAATTACAAATCACAATACCAAAATTACAGCCTAATCTCTTTCCAAATCCAAAAGGTTTGCAAAATTAGTCTGAAGCCTGAGGCACAAGAGTAAACAAAGTAGAAACAATAAGACCAAGTAGCAACTTAAGCTAATCAAGATATAAAGTGAATGGGAAGACCACTTTTGCTCACTGGGGGGTTTGCTTAATTTCAGTGGCTAGTGCATCCCCTAGAATTTCAATTACTTGTAAGAATACTACAGAAAGAACAGACAAAAATGAAGGTGATTACTGTAGTTTGCTTATGCACTCAAACAGACAATGCTACATCAGATTTTAAGCAGATTCAATCAAAAGAACAGGGTAAAGCTTGAATCGCCTTTTGGGATTCCAACTATCTTAGCTGTTTAGGTTAACCAGGAATATCTTATCCATGGGGAGATAAAAGTGTAATGAGATTCGGAGAAGTAGCTTCATTTAACTTAAATTATATTATTAATGTCTTCTCTTTTGCTGAAGAAGGTAGACATGGATCGGGAAAAATTGCATTGTGGAAAATTCCATAGTTTATGTTGTTTGAAAACTGAGATAAAGTCCAACAAGAGAAACAATGTAAATATTAATCTATTGAACATTACAGCAAAGAAGAGTAAGCTTGATAAGAGGACAAAACAGTGTACTTACAAACTTGGAGGACGGTGTAATCTTGTATATACTAAAGTTAGGGGGAACTTCCTCCAAAAAAAGCTCCACATAGTGAAGCAAGAAAAGGCCACAATCATATAAATTTTGCTGCTGGGGCAACTGCACAGTTCAAAAACCAAACTCAAACATCACATGCTTGCCAAGAATACATCAAGTAAATATTAGGCATTAAAGCATCGACAAGAAATATGATACTGCAATCCATAATTACCAACAATCAACCCAAGACAGAAAGGTAAGCAGAAGTGCTTAAACTACGTAAAAGGCTCTAGAAGAATCTTTTGAGGCATTTTAGATATTTTTGAAAACTCTCATGATAAGTGTAACCTTGCCACTTGAATATATATAAAATGTACCTCAAGCGGGATGAACTTTAAGTTTCTGAATTTTGAATACAGATCGTCCCCTGTTCCTTTCTGCCTTTCTTTCCATTCCTCCCACAAGTAACTGCCATTTCAAGTTACAAATTGACAAATCAAGTGTTTAAAACAGAATCAGCAAAAATTAAACACTGGAAGGAAAAACAAGCAAAGAAACTTTAAAAACACATATAGAGATAGGGCAAATTATTTGCACTACACACAAAACTTTACGTGTTTTACAGAGATATGACAAAGGCTGATTATGTGCTATAGTCCATTTAAACTTACCACAGGTTATTTTGTTTGAAGTATATTTTTCTTTGGAGTTGGCTTTCAGAAGCTATTCTCTAATGACAAGGTTTCCCATTAGTTAAATGCTCCCATGAATTATACTACTAAGTGTTAATTTCTCAAACAAGTAATCAGCAGCAGAACCTCATTGTGAAATGTGAAGTCATTTACTAATTTGGTATAGAGACAAATGAACACACATCTATGTGTTCTCCCATTGTAGCTTTCCTTATAATTGGATGTAACATACCTTTGAATGAGATCTTTGAGCCCTGCATGGTTTCCTCTAAACGAATCCATGTGCAATATACAGGGCACTCTTACCGTCTTGTTGTCAACATCTAAATTACGGCCAAGGAGAAACCAAACAATGTCAAGAAGTGGATAATCTTTTATGAGATAATACAAAGGTTAATAATAACTTGCCTTCATAGCTGGCAACTTCACCAAAGTAACAAATAACTATAAGACTCCAGTGGTAACTGTCATACCATTGCATCATAAATTACCACTCTTCATGTCTAGCTACCAACGGTTAGCATTCAGAAAATCAACAAAAAAACTTGGGAAGTTATATTTAACTTCTTACTTGTAGTTGACGGGAATAATAATGAAGTCCTTTTCAAGTAAGTTTACTTTTCTTGTCCATTTACGAACACGCTGGAAAGCTGCCTTGCCGTCAAAAGCACTGGATGGATCTTTATCCAGGTCAGCCAGCTTTCGAAAGAAGAAACTATTGAAAAAGTGGAACTTAGACCTATCTTCTGCATTTTGTCTAGTCTTCAAGTATCTGTTACAAGGTTAAAGTTTCAAGTGAGCCAAGTGAAGGAAAAACGAACAAATTGCAAAATACAACCAACAATTAAGACAAGAAACTGTGTGTCAGAAAGATCTAGGAACTGTCACCACTAGACCAATTTCATTTGCAAAAATAAAACCAAGTTATTAAGATCACCTGGGATCTACTTCCGGAGGAAAAAGGAAGTTACTCAAACAAGCCAAGACATTTAACCCCATCGACTCTGATTCAGTCTCTCTTTTTTCTCGAAAAAATAATAATAAGCAGATAAAAACAAAAGTCTTATAGACCCATTTCATTTTCCTATTGCATACCCATAGTAGTCAGTGGCGCACGGCGCGGGACGCGCCTTTTCGAAGGATGGCACAAATATAAGAAATAATCTATATATTTATATAATTAGTATTATTTTGACTAGATTAATGTATAAGGAGTTAAATAAAACATATAAAATAACAAATTCAACTTAACAAAATTTCATATAATTAGAACGACCAATGTTGAACCATTGAAGGATAGCAAAAGTCCTAATGATTCAAATGAATCCTAAATAGTTTATCAAAAAAGAAGAAAGATAAGCGAAAGAAGAAGAGGCAGCCGCAGAGGAAGAACCAAAGAAAGAAGAGGCAGGAATGAACAGGTTACTCATGCATGCGGAGCAGATTATTTATTTCTGCTGGAATTCCCTTAATTATTAGGGTTGTTTTATTTGATGGGCCCAGGCTGGCGAGGCCCTTTTTCACAAAGGCGCGTGCCTGGGCAACACCTGAATGGCGCCCAGGTGCGCGCGATAGGCCGTGAATGGCGAGGGCTGCGCTCTCGCGCCTCGCACCATGGCGCACCATTGACTACACAGTGCATAATAAGTGGATATAAGAGAATCCAATATTATGTATTCCTTAACTGGAAGATGCAATCTAGCGGACAGCACACGCATTTAGCAATGTAAAGAGCAAGAGTTGAAAAGGACAAATTTCTATTTGTAGACAAACTTACTTGATGTAAAAGTCTATGATTGTATCATTGACAAATGTATCTGGCAGTAGCAGATCTACATCTCTCTTACTGATGGAAACAGCATCTGGATCACCTTTTGGATAAACCACGTCTTCAAAGGGCTTATCAAAACTGTAACATTTAAAAGTAGCTAAGTTCACATAGTAATTGAACAAGCAAAAAGGATAATTTGTCTGATATTATTAGCTCAACATAGAGTAAACTGAACAGTATTATATTTAAGATGTTTTCCAATCTTTTGTGCTGCTAATTGAAGGTTATTTAACAAACCTTCTAGTCATCCAAACATCATAAAACAGGTGGAAATTTTTGAATAGAGTGTGTCATAAAGAGGAAGTAATGGAGCACCAATTAGCACCATCCACAAAGTTTAAGATAACTCTTGCAACAAAAAGAATAACTTCTTCAGTTTAAACACAAATGATGATAGAAAACAATTTTGAGGATACAGTCTTGACCAATCAATTAACAGGTAAACGACAGGCTTTGCTTAGATATTAAGATGACAGTGAATGGGATCTACTTCTGATAGTCTTTGGTTTTAACTGAATAGGCAACTTAAATTCCATGTATGCATATTGCCTCCTATTGCAGTCTCTTGTGTTCTCAACAAAATCATACTGCATTACATGTGTACAACCTTAGTTTCAACTTTCAAGGACAATCAAGAATTTTTACATCATGCCACATTATCCAACTTCGTGGGGCAAAAGGAAAAGAAGTATGACTGTGAACCACATTTAGACGACTCAGTTTACACAGGTAGAAGTTTCTCTTTGAGGAAGACTGCCCTTTTGAACTTTTATGTCTCAAGAGGAGTACAAGTGCTCTATCTGTCTGTCTGTCTCTCTCTCTCTCTCTCTCTCTCTCTCTCTCTCTCTCTATACACACACACACACACACACACAAAAAAAAAAAATATTATGATAAAAACAGATGAGTATGTATGTAGATATTATAACAGAATCATTTTTTCCTAAACCAAGCCAAACATGGTGACCTAGTGACCAATTGGCCATCCCGACAATCAGTATCTTGTTCAATAAAATATGGTCTAAGGAGAAGGGGAAAAAGGAAATATCTTAAGCATAGTGACAAAAGAGCTCTGTAGAAAATAATTGGAAAAATAGGGAACAAAATGCATACAGTTTCAAGGTCTTGAAAGAGATCAGATGTAGAGTGCATAAAATCGACAGTAAAAGAATAAAAAGTTTATCATTTACCCAAAAAAAGAATAAAAAGTTTATCAGCTTTTTGACTCACTTGGGGAAATAGCTTCTTGTGAGCATCTTAGCTTCCTCTTCAGGCAAAGCTGAACATTTTTCCATCCCAGTGCTTCAGATAAAACCAAGCAAGTACTAGTTAACACCATAAGAATAACAACTTAAAAAATTCTTATAATAACAACTGACAAATTTGTACTCTTCATGTCATATCCCAATAATGGTATTTGTATATGTCTTGCCACAACATGTTGAGCTACTTTTCTATACTTAAATATCTAAAAGGTCTCAGCATCTCATATTAGTTTTCAGTTAGAGAAAATGTGTCTGCATATGCACCCAAAAGCGCCCCCTCTAATAAATAAGAAAGAATTAGATATCAAATAAATTACATCTAAAAAAACAATCACTTAATCAAGAAATTCTCCAGATACCAACTACAAGTCACATCACAAGCAATCATTACATGGATCATGTTATTTAGCAAACGATAGGAAATATTTGACTTCATTTATAATGAGAAATATGCTAATGCGTACACAAAGGTGTATGAAACTCACTCAAGTAGGACATTCCATAATGCCTTATATCTCACATCCAGAGATTCAATTGCTTCCTGTTTTTCATACCAGCTGGAGTCAACAGCAGGAAATTTCAACTCCTGAAGTCCTGTAATGCACACAGCATCCTAAGATGAGATCCATTTATTAGCAGCAATATAAGAGATCCACAACAGAGATTAAAATTGTCCAAGAACACCTAGCAAAGCTGACAGGTGAACCTAGAATAAATTTTAAGGACTGAAGACCCTGTACTTTTTAGTTTGCATTTAATCCAAAAATCTGGCAATAGTTGGATCACTTTCTGGGTAAGGGTGTTTCGAAAAGGTATTGCAGTATGTGTTGTACGTATGTCTTGTTTCTGGAAAGGATCTTTAATTGGTGAGTGGTGTCGCGTCAAGCTTTTAATGATTGGATGATGCAAATACATGCATTTTGCATTATGCTTTAATTATGTATAAAGACAAATATAACATATATTAATTGAAATATATGCGCATAGTAATTACTAGCATTTCTAGATATTTAAGAAAAGAATTCTGAAAGAAAAGAGAAAGAGATCTGAAATGGGGAAAAGAAAGACTTCAAAAAATAACAGATGTTCTGGTGCTTTTAGGAAAAATGCCCCAAAAGGTGATCCACAAAAAGCTGTGGAATTTGATCCTCATCAAAGAGCTTATGTATATTTATATTCCTGTAATAATAATTTAGTGCTCCATGGCTTATTCTGACGCTTGCCTAAGCTACCATACCAGCGGGATTTTGCTCTTCAATAAAAGCTGATATCTGATTTAAAAATTGACAGTTATGTTACACTTGTATTATAGGTCTCTACGGCTCATTAAGGCATGTCTGATTAAGTCTACTCATATACACTACATGATATACATTACAAAACCCTCTGCACACAGTAATCACATATAAATATTTAATTACTATACCATAAACATGTCTCGAAAACATGCTTCAGAGCAAAATGAGCACCTAGCAAATATTGTCATATATCTTAGATTACATGCTCAACAGAACAAACAATTTTTCATCACTTGAGTAAAGTTCTCTAAGACCCCAAGACAAATTACCTAGGTCTCTCACCCGCATGACCTTTAGAATTTTTTTAGTTTTCTTGTCAATCTTTTCTACAAGGATTTTACTGTGATATTGCTATTTTTCTTTGTTTCTAGTTCTCACTTTACAAGTCGCTTTGTATCGTTTTAATGTCACAATGGACCTTAGGATCAAAGCTCAAGACTTCTAATATAATCTTACAATTCTATTGATACCAAGAAGGCCTAGTTTTCAATTTGACTTTGTTTCAGCAAGTACTTTCTGGAGGAAAACATACAACACATAATAGGATGCCATAGTAACCGGTAATTTGCCAAAGCAACAACAGAAAGCAGTAAAAGCAAGCAGCCCAACAAACCTGAAGCATCACGAACAAAATCATCATGTGCTGCATCTTTTGAAATGAAATAGATATTTATGGTGCCTGCCTCATACTGAACAAAGGTCATTAGTGACAATGTCAATTTTTCAGCTACTTAATACAAGGAGAAGGTATATTTGATCTAGCAGCATGCTTACTTACCCGAGCACTCCACTGAGACTCTATTTTGACAATATCTTTAATCTCCACATGAATATGAAAAGCTCCTTCATCTCCATATATGGTTCTACTTCTAGCTTCTACAGAACATCTAGAAAAGCTCACCACACAGTCCAGATAATGTTTACCACAGTAAGTTATGTAATCAGCATAGAGAACAATTTCCACCCTTCCGTCGCCCTGCCAATTGAAAAGACAAGTGAACAACTATGGCGCAAACACAATACTGGTGTCTTAGTTGCTTAGCTTATGTCAAGCTGTAATCACTGTAAGATAGAGCTAATTCATGACATCTATGAAGCACATGCTTAGAAGAATCGTCAGTTCAATGCATTCAACTCTGAGTCTCTGACAAGGGATGTAGAGCACTATTCACTGTCAAAGCAAAAGGCCCTATGACACATTTGGTTAATCTTACAAGCAAAACATTTTCCTAGAGTTTTGATAATTGAAGTTTGTTTTAGCCTCATGCGGAACACAAGTTACACCAACTCAAATCAATTCCATACGAATCAATTTGACCATGAAGCAGGTTGCAGAACATGAGAATGTTGAAGACAAACATCCCACCGAAGATTGAAATATTTAATTATGAACTAAAATCAAAATCCAGAATCCATAGACAACAATGAGGCAGGAAAGCAAGTAGACGGACAACCAAACACAAAATGGATGTAGAAAACCAGGGCTCAAATTTATAAATCAATTGAAAACATTAGAAGCCAATTACAATTACCAGCAGTAAATTCTTTTACATAAATTTCAAATCAGTAATGTCCTCATTTCACTAGCAACTGATAAAAGTGCAAGAATAAGTTTATGTTCAGATACTACAACTGAATTTATTGTCACAAAGAAGTATTATGATTTACAATATCAACAAAGTAAAGGGAGTTGAACAAATCTACTAGTTAAAGAATTTCCTTTGAAAAGTTCACCACAAAATCCTTACAAAGTCAGAGATATGGAAGGTATCCAGGAAATGTTCCGGATCAGAAAACTTAGTATCCCAAACCACTGATACCCAATTATTGAAACAATAAAGCTTAAACATATTTCTGCCAACCAGAAGCAGAGGTACATCTCTTGTCTTTTATTAAAGATGCACACACAGAATTCTAACAGAGAAATACTGAGAAAAGGCGAAGCGGAAGTTGCAGATATGTTACCAAATTCCAGCCGCTGAAACAGTTATCAGGTGACGGTCCATCAGAAGAAGCTGAGACCATGCAACAAAGATGATAAGAAAATGGTGTTGCTTGCATGAAAGTCTTATACTTAAAGCATACTACAGCCCTTCCAGAAGGGGAAAAAGACACTAATTGACGCAAGAAAAGAGACAAGATTTAGCAGATCAAACCATTATTGTTTGTGATAGCAGACGGAGATCTCTCATTCATGGTCTCATAAGCATCTGAAGACAGGTGAACGGACTTATCCTGCACATTATTTGGAAAAGGATAACCCAGTGTCAGGAAGCACTTTTTCTGGTCTGGAAGACAATGGACGTAATTAGAAAATATTAAGTACATTGCAAGAGGACATTGGAAAGACACAATTTGAGTGGTCCTCCAACTGCACTGTGGCACCGGAACTTGAACTGCATTCCATACCAGCAAAGATCCTTGCATATTCAATGGTATTAGATTTATTTTCTGCGTCATGGACATGCGTTATACAATCATTTTGCAGAACATGGCTCATTTTGGGCAGCTCCTTAGCATAATCTTCAGTCTCAATGGCACCGTGCTTGTAATCAATGTTGACAGCATCAGTGGCCCCACATATTCCAGTGCCATTCTCCTTTGATTGAAGTTCAGTTCCAGGAACTAGAACAAATAATCCGTACATCATCACCGTGAATCTTGAAAATATTAGCATTATGCTACACAAGGAAGCAATTTGATTTAACTTCCATGTGACTTCCAGAAATATATTTCATCAACAAATAAGATACTCAAGCTTGGAATGCTCAGTTAACAAAGTGGTAAGAACAGCTAGGCAGCTCAAAGCCCAAGCCTAAGGCTAAAGGCAACCGATAAACTCATAATATCCCTAAATCAATGCAAATTCTCGCCTGTACAGTGAAATTCTAATCATCTATGCTTAATTATCAATGCGAGCACAATACGAAGAAAAACATATTCCAATGAACTAACTATATTACAAACTAAGTGTATAGCCAATTCAAAACAAGATATAAATAAGAGAAGAAGTTTTAGGATCAGTGAAATCAATATCGTATTGCATACTGTAATGCCTGCTATTTTTCAAAAGGCAGCCAAAATTCAAAAGTGCCCCATTAACATAAAGTTGTTGGATCACCTAAATTATCCTGCAGACCAGCAAAATTTCTTAATTTAATGAGGCAATAGTTATTCAAATCAAGCAGATGCAGTGGATAATAATAATACAAGTTTCACTCACTAACTGTCTACACTTCTTTCTCCTACCCTAACCAAACATAAGGAATTAGAGGACAAATCACTTCCCCTAGCCAACTTATACCCTCTG
Source organism: Sesamum indicum (assembly GCF_000512975.1). NCBI lineage: Eukaryota > Viridiplantae > Streptophyta > Magnoliopsida > Lamiales > Pedaliaceae > Sesamum > Sesamum indicum. The sequence continues at coordinate 20,865,678 of NC_026147.1, forward strand.
TTCATTACTGTGACCTATTAATCACCATCTTGTCTGATTTCCTGTCTTCCCCTCAACTCCTCTCCTCTTTTTTTTTTTCTTTTTTTTTTTGTGTGTGTGTGTGTGTGTGTGAGAGAGAGAGAGAGAGAGTGAAGTTGGTGCTGCTAACTGTTTCTATTCTTTTAAGAAATAAAAAATAAAGCCATAAACATAAGGGAAACGTAATTCTGTGCCGAATTCTAGCTCAGTCTAATATAAACCAAAGTTTATAGCCAGACTTAAACAAATTCATATGTATATTACAGAAACTCAGTTTGTCAGAAGTAAAATTGAAAAAAAATTCCACACCAGATATTTTTCATACACACACATTCTACTGACCATGATCCTGGATAGCATGCTCACCATCGCGGTCGTTAGGGTTACCGAATTTATGGGCAAACTTCTCGACTGCCATTTCAGTAGTCAGCTCATCTTCTTCTTCTTTGAACTCAAACACGTCGAGGGATTTACGCGGACTCTTCATTCTTTTTGTTTCGGTCATCCTAAACTTAAATGTTTACAGGAAGCAGCAGCGTGCGATCACATTAGGGTTTACGACTGAGAAATTTGGGCGCAAAAAGCTTATAGGGTTTAGAACAGAGAGGGAATTGAGGAATTTGGGTTTGGGGGTAAAGGATCAACCGAGACGTGAGAGAGAAAGAGTACTAGTGTTGGGGGAGAATTTCAAGAGAACGAGAGTATGAGGAACCCTAATTTTTCCCCCCTAAGCCAATTTTTCCCTCTTCAGCAGCTGGTGTGTGTTGCAGCTCCTAAAATCTGTCAATTTTAACGGTAGAATAAACAGAAGTACCAAAAGTGCTCAAAAAAAATTAAAATTTAAGGATCAAAATTATAATTTTAAATTGTTCAATGACTAAAATTGCATAAATAAGGACCAAAAATGCATTTATCCTTATAATTATCCCTTTTCAAGTTCCATTAACTTTGTTCATTAATGTTGTGTTTGAATTGACCCATTTACACCAAACAATTTTAAATTTATAATAATAAATTCACTGGACTTGTTTGAGTAAATTCGTACTACCATGAATTTTAATTTTATTTTGTGTGGTAAATATAGGGGTGTTCAATAAAATCGGCAGTCCGCCACAACCAATCAGCCCAATTCAAATCGCACCATAATTAGCGGGCTAAGGATGAATTGGGTGGGTTGGTCTTAAATTAGTTAAAAAAAAGATCGCATTTTAGCAATCAGGTTTGGTTTTATGTTTATGTAGATCGCATTCGACCGTGATAATAATGATAAGAAGAAGAAGAAAAATAAGAAGAACAATAATAATATACTATAATTCTTTATACAAAAGTTTTAATACATAACTAATATTCAAGACAATAGTAATTAATTACGGTATTTTTTGTTAGTATTGTATAATATATATGTATAAATATATAAATAATATCGATTAGTTCATTAATTCTTGTTTATTGGCAATTTTCTATAATTTTTTATGCCATTGATGAATGCAAGAACTTGAAACATATGATATCATGATTTTGATACAATTTGTTTTCATAATCATCTTATTTTATTTCAAATAATTTTTGTTTGATATTTGTATATTATTATGATCAATTTCTTATATAATCAATTCGAAATAAGAACCTTTTTCACAACATTACACGTAAAAATTTGGTAAATTTTTTTATATTTATTTGTATTCTTTTGAAATAAATATATTGTTGTATAAATGTTTATTTTTTGACACATTGTAATTGATATATCATATTTTTCCATTTTTTATAATTAGCGCTACAGGAAAATGCATTTATTATGAAAAAATAATTATAAAAAAGTATAAATTATCACAAAGTACTAATATAATTGTACATGCGTTGATGATTGTCGGATTGGGCTTGGGCAGACCTTCTTAAGACCGCAAACAACGGGTTGGATAAAAAATCTACTTAAATCGACTCAACCCCAATTGCGTACACTCCTGTATAAATGAATTATTTTTAAATTTTTGCTCTAATTCAATCTTTTCAAAACAAAATAATTGAAATAACCACCACTTATCTTTTCTTCTCTTCTCTTTTTTTAAGGTATTTTGACTTTTGATATCTTTTGCAAACACTATATTTTTTTTTATTATTTTACAACAAATTCTACTATTTTTATGAGTTGTAAAAAATATATAATTTTTTTTTCTAATTCATTAACCCATGCAGAAGTAGAGCATTTACTTGATCTCATTACATACAACTATTATTTTGAAACGTTAAATTCAATTTAAATTTTTCAATATACACTTTTGGATGTTATTATATATTTAAGTTTCTAACGAGTACATATTATTTATAAAATTTAACATACGTATTGAAAATATAGAATAAATAATAATATATTGTATATATTTTATTATAAAAAATTTCGTATTTATAATAACTATTTGTTATAATATATACAAACATTTACCAACTCGGTCAGATTACATTTAATAAAATATTTTAAAAATTAAAATTATTTATATTACATACTTTTATATTTTGATTAATACACATTTAAATATTTTCTGTTGATGTTCACTATATTAGATATATTCAAAATAATATATAATTTTGTGACTTCAACTGTTGCAATAAAATTTTATTAAATATTATTTCAATAATATAAAAATACGTATATTCGGAACCTATTGAGAATAGCTAAAACTATAATATGAGCAAAAATGAATAATCTCATACATGTTGGAATGGGTACCTAATCATAGTTTATACCGGACATATGTCTTGGAACGGGTCTACGAATGCTCGTTCGATCATAATATTTTTATACACCCAATCATGCTATTAAAATGTTTGAATAAAATATCGGTATATTTGTTATAATAAATTTCTTATATTATAATAATCACAAAAAAAAAAAAAAATCCATCAGATTGTAAGAATTCAGAATCACGTAATTAGTATTGCTGATTTGGATAAAAAAGAAATATCAAGTGTGTGAAGGGTGAAAGTGAGTACTAAAAGAATATGCAGATGTCTTGGTCTTATAAATATTAGAGTAAATTATTCATTTAATCCACGTGTATCAATCAGTGTAAAACAACGTGGCTAAATTTTACTATAATGTAATAAGACTTCATTTATTTTTTTATGGGCCCGATATAAAATCAAAGCCCTATAGTAATTACTATTACACCTGAATAACTAATACCACATTGGGATATGGTATAAAATTAATTCAGATGTTGCACCAAATGCTAATTGATGGGTATAACCTTAATTTTATTGAAAAATATTATTTTACCCTTTAAGAGCTTCAGAATTGCAAATTTACTCAGGAGATCCGCGTATTCTTGACGTGTTTGGGTTGTCACCTGGGTCGGATCCAGTGACTTGCCTGTAATAAATCGGGACACATGGCGGACGGCGATTGGACAACAGAACCCTCTTTATACACTATAAATACCCATGCCCAATGCATTTATGGTACGTTGTTTTTCAGTTACAATCTTATATTTATATCGCTTTGGCTAACTAATTTGCTAACGACTACTTATTGACAACTTTGATATTAAATACCGACTTAAACATCATAGGGTTTTAGTTGAGAGTCATCCAGCAAACCTAATGATCTACTTCTCTTTTCTCAGGGCCCTTACATTAGTCTGGATGAGGTAGCAATCTCGAACCGCCTGAAAGCTTATTGCATCTATCTAGGTAGGTTACATGAATTTTGACCCGGATCATTAATGACCATTTTACCATCGAAATTCACTGAATAGTACTGCTGCTACTACTACTACTAATAATAATAATAATGATAATAACAACAACAACAATAATAATGTATTGTATTGTCTATTAAATTTTGAAAATAACAACTAATTATATAAGATTTTTTTTTATCATTCATTTAGTGAAGAATAATCTTATCATTCATTTAATACGATGCTCGAAGTAAACAGGACCTAAGTAAACAACTTATAATTAATTCAGAACTTTTTTTTATCATTTATTTAATCTCATTTAATAAAGTGAGGGGATAATTATACTCCCATCACGAGGTTTGGCGTAATAATACATAAACTCTGTGTAATGTGAAAAATTACATCTAGCACCCTTGATATTTGCTTTCGTTTAGCAAATAAGTCTCTTCATTAGTCAAAATTCACCGAATTTGTTGATATAACAAAAAAATTAAAAAAAATATATATTTATCTCCAATTGATTTATCACTTATTTATTGCGGATCAAATAAATATTTTTATGATCAAATTATTATCATACATTTTTACGAGTTAATGAATGTGAGAAGATATATCTTAACCATTAAGAGGTAGTTTAGTAAAAAAAAGTTATTTGACATACAAAAGTAGTAATAAGTTAATCAAAAATAAATATTAATTTTTGATCAAATTTTTTACTAATATCAACAAATAACAAACTAATAAATATTGATTAATAAAAAAATTTATTTATTAAACTAAAGCAAATCAGATAATTTTAAAAATTTAAAAAAATTTATATATAATCAAACCATACGCAACGAAGGGGATTGTAATTATGCCTGAAGTAAACGAGTCTTGGGAGTATTGCACCCACTCCAGAGAATACCTTCTGACATCGTTTTCTCAGACAGAAAATCAAAGGAGCTTTAGATAATAGATCTCCATTAGTAACCCAAGGCAAAGAAACAATGGAGCATCACACCACGACGAGCCGAGCCGAAGCCGAGCGCCTACTAGGCATCGCCGAGAAGCTCCTCCGCAATAAAGACTTCAGCGGTTGCAGAGACTTCGCCATTTTGGCGCAGGAAACGGAGCCGTTACTCGAGGGCTGCGACCAGATCTTAGCCGTCGCCGAGGTCCTTCTGGCTGCCGACAACAAGCGGCTCGCCAACAACCAGCCGGACTGGTACTCTGTTCTCCAAGTGCCTCAACGCACCGACGAAGCCGAGCTGATTAAGAAGCAGTACCGGCGGCTCGCCCTCCTCCTCCACCCTGACAAGAACAAATTCCCCTTTTCCGACTCGGCTTTCCGGCTGGTGGCCGATTCGTGGGCCGTTCTCTCCGATCCGGCCAAGAAAACCGCCTACGACAACGAGGTCGTCGCCCGTTTCACGAAGGTGGATCTCGTCGCCATGAAGAAACAGCAGCAGCAGCAGCAATCGAATCAGCAGAAGAAGCAGCAGCGGCCCGCGGAAGAAAATTCGCATGACAAATTGCCCGTTCGCCGTAGCTCTAGGAGTGGTGGTGGTGATGGCGGCGCCGCCGCCGGAGGGGTGAAAGTGGACAAGAAAACGAGCGGCGGGAGTTCCGGGTGGTCGGGTAGTTTCTGGACGGCGTGCCCGTACTGTTACAATCTGTACGAGTATTCGAGGGCTTACGAGGGGTGTTGTTTGAGGTGTGAGAATGAGAATTGCAAGAGGGCTTTTACTGGCACGGAGATTCTGTCGATGCCGCCGATTGTGCCGGGGAGGGAGGCGTATTATTGCTGTTGGGGTTTTTTTCCAATGGGGTTTGTGGCGGGGAATGTGGAGGGGGGAAATGGCTTTCCGAAATGGATGCCGCCCATGTTTGGGGGTGGTGGTCCAGCGGCAGTACCGGACCATCGGGGAGCCCCACCTGAGAATGTTCGAACCCCGGCCCGAGCTCCGGCCCCGGCTCCCGCTCCTGCTCCAAAGGCGACCGCCGCCCCTGTCTCCGCCTCTTCAGAGAAACGGAAGAGGGGCAGGCCTAGAAAGAATTTTTAGGTTGGTTGGTGATGAAAGTTGGACGGATTGATTAGGCCTTTGTGTAGATTGAATGAAGAAGGGTTTTGTTCAGTCTGTCCAGGGGAAAGAATTGCAGTTTCTGACAACATATGTTTAGTTTCTGATGTAGAATTCTGGCGTTCTTGCTTTGTAATGTAGTAGTTGTAATGCCTTATTTTCTTCGGAGCTGTGGTTTTGTTGATGACATAATTTTTGATTCCCAAGTAATATATGCTCCCAAAACTATTCGAAGCTTCAGCTCGATTTTTCATATGTTTCATTCCGCGTCTCTTCATCTCGCATCTCGGTTATCAGCACGAATCATGAATGATTCTTTGGTTGCGACGAAATCAGATTGCAGTTATCTCCCGCAGGGACACTCTGTTGGTTGTAATGGAACCAAATTACATGATCATATTGGTTGTGATAGAACCAAATGCCATGCAGTGGACGAAGATGATGAACGGTTTGGTGGTTGTAATGGAAAAAAATTACATGATCATTTCGACTGTAATGGAACCAAATGCGAAGCCAATGTGGATGAGGGCACATTCCACTCCGAGGCAGATGCTTCCTTCTGCAGATAAACTTCATCCAGGTATCTTTTTGTTCGTGTTAATGTGTAATGAACCGAATGCTTTTGGTGGTTGTAATAAAATAAAATTAACGATCATTTTGGCTGTAATGGAACCAAAAGACATGCCAGTGGATGAGGGCGTATTCCCCTCTGGCATAGGTTTCCTCATATAAATAAACTTCATAGGGGTATCTTTTTATTATTGTTATGGTTCATACTGTTTGGCATTTTGGTAACGGATTTATACAATGGAAATCCAAAAACCCATGGTTGAAGGGAAACTCGTCCTTAAAGTTGCCAAACTTGAGGGAGGATTTGTGCAAGAATTGTGAATGGAGTACAACGTTTCTAGGACAAATTTCACATCATCTTGAAACAACATTCTGGGCACCTTGTCTCTGATATGGGCCGTGGGTATGCATATTGTTGATTGAAACTGATACAAGTTTGTAGCGATTCATGGCAAAATTACCTAATCATGTTGCAAATATTGTTATTGTATGTGTTATCCTATTGATTGTTTTTTTTATCTGCACATCAATTACATGACAAGTACAATCTAACTAAATACATGTCATGTGCACTTAATTCACAATTGATACGACGAAATTTCCAAGGCACAAAAATGGGTAAAAGTGGTTGCCCCTAAACTCTATAATTTAGGATTAGCAGGTATGAATCAGGAAAAAAAATTTGTTCGAAATGTTTTGATAATTATAGTCATACTTATCTTGTGATTAATTAATCCTTTTAAATAATACGTCAATCATATTATAAGTGTATATCGGAATATGATTGTTCTCAACCTATTCAGTCGCTCATACCTTGAAGTATAGTAACAAACTTAATCCTGAGAATAATATATTACCTCTTAAATTATCACAAAATCTCGTTCATGTAACAAAAAGTTCGCGACTAATTCGAACCTATATTAATAAGAACTCCATTATATTTTATAGAAGTAACACATTTTGTCTATCAATTTTTTTACAAGTTATATAAAACTTGTATAAATGTTTTTGAAGTACAATCATAGGACAAGTGTATATACAATTCAGATATAGCATACACAAGAGTGAAGTGAATTGGCCTGAAAATGATGGGGATTTTGTTCCTTAGATTGGACATAGGCCTGAAAATCTTTTCCTTAGCTACTAAAACAACTTGTCCAAAAACCATACTGGGCCTGCCCAAAAACTTCGGTTGTCCAAAGAATACAAACCATTTATATACAAACAAAAAAAAAAAAAAAGGAAATCTTGAAATATCTAGAAAATCTTATGTAATGTAGTGTCATTGTTGCAGCCACAATCCATGTGTTTGTAGTCCCTATGTCCAAATCTAAATCTTGAATTTATTACAGTGTGCACCAAAAAAAATAAAAAAAAGGGATTTTAGAGTTATTTTGATATTATAGGACTCTATTTTTTTTTTACAATAACTTTCATAAAATAATTAAATTGTCAGATCTATATATAATAGTAAATAATTATTTTGTTTGATTTCAAAATATACAAAATAAAAAATAGTTATGGATCTATATTGAATAAAATAATATGAAATATTATACAAAAAATTTAAAAATTTGAAGCTTTTAATTTAACATTTTGACAGAGTGAATTGACTTATGGTACCAAAAACTCAATTTAACATTTAATTGATTCATATTTAATCAAACTCAATTTGAACAAAAACTTATGGTACCAAAAATAACTTATTAGTGTAACTAATAATAGCTTAATCTAACGGTTAAAATTGAAGTCCCATAAATAAATCAGAAATTATAAATTTAAGTTTCAACAAACGTGTGAATATTTATTTTATTTAATACAAATATTTTTGATTGACATATTACTCGGTCTATTATGGAATTGACGAAGTATTTTTGCAGAAAACAAGAATAACTTCCTAGTGTGAGGCTAAGGCAACGTCAAGGTTTTATTCCGCGCGAGATGCTCGAGGTGGCATGTGGGCTTGTAGCGGCTTTCACAAAATTCAAGACTCGTTAAGTCCCTCCAAAGGACAGATCCGTCCCACGCCCGATCCCAAATTCAATGCGCTGGACCAATTATATTTTTTTTCTTTCTTTTCTTTTTTTTTAATTTTCAATTTTTCAATTTTTAATAACAGCTAATGAGTTAATGTGAAATTAAAATTGGGTAAATCATAAGGTTGAGATTTCGTAATTAAAAAAAAATTATCTTATTGTAGATACTTGTTTATTTTGATAATAAATTTTTATTTATTTGACTGATGTTGTATGCATGCATTCTTTCAAAGTTCTGTAGTGTGACTTATTGCTTGTTTTGATAAAAGTCTAGTAAATTTGTTCTACGGAAACACATTATTGGAGAGATAAAGCCTTAGATTTTATTAGTCGTGCAAGCTTTTTGTGTATGGCCAACGCGCAACATATATCGGCATCATCAATCTCTTGAGTAAGCAACTTGGGATGGACGCATGACATAAATTGTCTGAGAGGCTCGGAATGTGCATGTGGCTTATAAACTCCTCATTTGCAACTGATGTGGGATGCATACCAGCATCATCAGTATTTCAAATAAGGGGTTCAAGACAAACACATGACATCCTTCCTACAGACGACGCAAACCAACCAATGGCCTCTTCTAACTGAAGTCTTGCAAATTTGTCTCTGAAAAGCACACCACCAGATCGCAAACTCTTCATCTACAATCAACACCAAACACATATCAATATCACCAATCTTTATATTTAAATCTTAAAAACAATGCAATGAACTGGATTGACTATAAAAAAGACTTCAACGGTCTTAAATAGATTCGTTCCGTTAATTGCAGTACCATCTAATCCTCTATAATTTAATAATTGGTAGCATCATTAAGATCACTTGGACTCAGAAAATTGTAGACCATGTTGAAATTTGTATATATATATATATATATATTTGTGATTTTCCGTGATGCAGTGAAGGTAAAGGCAGTGGGCATGTTTCTTAAGAATCTACCATGTGGCAGATGTCACATGCCCATCAAATCTCTTCCCCCCCCCTTCCATTTTTATAAGAGCTGCTTTATTTTATACTACTTATATAATATTTAATTGTTTCTTGTCCACCTAATTGCTACCAAATATAGTACGGTGCAAAGGAAAAAAATTAAATTAGTAGGGTTCCGATTTTCATCAAAGTGGTTCTTTATTTAATTCAATCTTATAATATTGGGTATGAATCAATCATACATAAACTAGTTGATTCTTGAATTGTGTATGTTTAGAAAATAAAATAAAGTTAATTGGGCTAATGGATTTAGTCTGGAGAGTGGAATTAAGGTTTCATAACTGTCAGACAACACTGTTCATACTGATGAAATCAATTGATTTATGTATGAATTGCTCGCATGAGGTATAAGTCTTAACTACTTAAAATTATGGTTGAACTCGAGAAGAAAATGTAGGAGATGAAAACTATATTTTGTGCAGTTATATTACAATGAGGGACGATAAAAAAAGTATATATTACAATGAGAACACATTAGTTTTCCTTTGGAAAAAAAAAAAAAAAAGATATTGGTTTGAATAGTCCGCCACAATTTAAAATTATTGTAAAGTATTTAAAATATTGAATTAATTATACCGTACCTAATGTGTGGTTATCTCAAGGTCTAGAGAATTTACACAACTATTATATATATTAATCACAAAATATACAAAATATGCTCCAGCCCGACATGTGCCCGAATATGTACGAATTGGTTTTGACCGTAACAAATTATTCATGGATCAATAGTTGGTGCGAAATTATACGGATTGGGATACCTATACAATTTTTGACACCTTATATTCTCTTACGACCCTTCACATTCCTCATTTTTCACTCTTAAGTATCATATGATTATTACCGGACCCCTTTTCTATACAATTCTTACGATTTTTTTGCCTTATAGATCACATTTCAAAATTCCTGATTTACCTAAACAGATTTCAATCGTTTTTTTTATTTAAATTGAAACTTTACAAACGTACTAAATTCAGACACTCATTAATACTAATAGTAAATATATATTACACTCATATGACATAATTAAAAAAAAAAGAAGAAAGAAGATATTCCTTTCCTTGGGACTATAATATGAGTTTTGGATCCCTTAAGAATTTTATAAAACTTTGGAATGTGTAATTTTTTTTAATAAAAAGCCGAATAAAGTAGTGTGAGGAGTGGGGACCCCTTCCTGCATTAGTATTTCATTAACTTATGTAAAGTCTATTAGTAGCAAGGAAAAAGCACATCTTTAGGTGGAATATCAATAGGCATCCCCATTTGGGGCATTACAATCATTGCTTTTATTTTATATTTTATTATTATTATATAATTGGTGGCTAGCTACTTGCTAATTCCATTAATGCATTGGGCACACATTTTCAAGACCATATGCCATAAATTATTAGGGTTATACATATTTTTTAAGCCCTGAAATATTTCTACAGTAACGTTAATTTTTTTCGAACGAGAAGAGCATTTTCATGATTTTATACCTTCCCTGCAAGCTATCGTATAGCCTCAGCTCCTTCCAGTGCCTCCTGACAAGAAGCATCGGTTCTCCAAGTTTTCAAATCAGACACGTGTTTGGACTTGATTGACTGTAATTCTCTGCGACAGATAATTTATATTATTTTTTGGGATGAAAATTTTATAAGTAGCAAATCAAATAAGTTGTTGACTTTAGGTAGGATTATTAACTCTCATCTGAATAATTATTAAAAAAAATAAAAAAGGATATTCCTTTTAAATTCTTATTGGATTGGAAAACATATGTCTACTTCCAGCTTTTAAAAAAATTCAAGTGCTTTTAATTTGCCCAACTACTGTCACATTGATCCTGAGTCAGCCCACCAATCAGGAATGCGATTTTAAAAATAAGCAACTCTTTGTCTCACGCAAAAACGACTATTCCCTCTTCGCTTGCGCCTTAAGCGCCTGAATTCCGATTGCATCAAATAATTAAATCCGCGTCTTTAATTAAATATGTTAAAATCGCTATTATGGTAACACACACACTGATAGGTTCAGTGAAGCTTTGCCCATGTCGGGGAAAAAGGCTCATTTTTCAAGTTTCTTGCAATTTTGGGGTTTTCGATTTAGGTGTAATATTTGATTATTTGTAATAGTAAAAAATAAGTTTATTGATCACACGAATCTTTTTTAATTAAATTATTTTTGTATATCTTCATACGATAATAGATATATATAAAGAGATATATCTTCATTTTTTTAAGGATATTTTAGTTATAAAATATTTTTTTGACCTGCAGTACATGAGTAATAATTCAATTAGGGGTAGATATGAATTTTCATTCAACCTTTTGCTATTACCAGCAAACTCGACAAATATTGACCAACGAATGGAACTATTTGTTAGACAAAAACAAACATCAGGGCTACCAAATATAGTTTTTCAAAACTCATAAAATTTATGTGTAAATACACCAAACTTTAAAAAAAGACAGTATAATTATTCCTTGGCAATTAGTAACAGTTAAAAATAAGTTTACCAGCAATTTTTATAAATTTACTTTTGAACTATTTAATATAAACTTATCTAAGTCAAAAGTGATAAATAATTTTTACAACGTATTAATAAAATGTAAATATTAAGTTTGTTTTTTTTACTTTTATTCTCAAATAATCACCGCTTTCACCTCTTAGAAATTTACAATTATTTATAGGTCCAAACCCCCCTAAAAATGAGAAGAGAGCAAGAATACGTATTTGTCCTATTAAAATAAAAGGTGCATGTCACTAAGCACGCTTTTATTTATCCAACACTATTGCTTGGAGTATCTAAACAAACGGGATCCACTTATCCTGCGTGTGATTGGTCCAAATGAACCTCAAATTAAGTCAAAATCCACATTAAACAAATCTATTTTATACTTTTTTTTAATTATAAATATAAATATAATTATATTATTTTGCTGCTGCTTTTAATAGTTTTATCCTCACTAATGCTCTCCATTAGCTATAAGTGGACCACAATATGCACCTCTTATTATTATTTTTATTCATTTCCTTTTTTCTTTTTTTTTTTCGTATGACACATTTTGTTTGTTTGTTTCTGAGTAAAAAAAAAATATATTTTTAAAGTATTCGGGATGCTAACTTTCACTTCTGAACTGCTAGAAAAAGTATTTTTAAATCAAAAGCTAAAAGCACCTTAGGGTGCTTTTTGTTGCTTTGACTTTTTCGTAAATACATTCAACTTCATTTTGTACTACTTTACCCCTATTATAATAATTTTAATTCGAGCTTACTCTTTTAAAAAAATTATTTTCAAATTTTTTCATCTAAAGTTGATGTTACTCTATAATTTAACATATTTAAGATTTTATAATTTTTATTTTTATGTTATCTGATACTATTCTAATGAAAATTTAAATTAAATCTCTATGATTAATTAACAAAAAAATATATAATTTTGCACCTTAAAAGTATTTTTTTAAAGCCAGAAGTTGAATTTTTTTTTTAAAGTTATGGCAAACACTCTCTAAACAAATTACAATAACTTATATAAAGTGAGACAAATATCCACGTTCCACGGCACACAAACCCATGATCTCAAATTTGTTCTTGACACGCTTGTTATGTGTTCATAAGTATTTGAAAGTTGAAATAAGAATGAAAATGAAAACATTAATTATATATGAATAATCGTGGGAGTATCAGTGATGTTTAAGGTTGAGGTTTCATAAATAAGTTCAAAATTATGGGTTTAAGTCCCACCAGACGTGCGGGTACTTGTAATGTGAATTTATTGTAATGAGTATTTATTTCACTTAATGTGAGTTTATTATAGTATCAATAATTCAATTTATTGTAATACAAGTTTAGTGATCGAATTGATATATTTCTCAATTTATTAATATTGATATAATTATGTATTTGTTGTTTTTATCAAAAGTTGGAGGGAGAAAAAATAGTGGGAATTGAAGAAAAAGTGAAAAAAGAAAAAAACCATTGAAAATATAGTTATTAACATACCAAATACACGAGACTGTATTTAGATTGACGGATTACAATTTGAGAGAGCCAAAAAAATTTAAAATTTTATTAATATTCAATAGGGGAGTAATTTACTTCATTTTTTGAAATATATGGGGTAATTTGTTAATTTTTTTTCACGGGGGTATTTGCCCATTTAACATAACACAAGGAGGTAAATCGCATTTAACCCCTATAAAAAAAAAAAAAAAGAAAACTCTGCCATCATAATTTGTATTAATACTTTAATACATGAGGTTCAGTATATATAAATAAAAGATCAAATGACATAATTATATATAAGATAAAAATAAATATTTATTAAAAAAATGAAGATAATACTAGAGAAAAATAAAAATTTTGAAAAGTAGTTATGAAGATATAGAAGACGGCCGTTAAAAGATGTTTGCTAACTAAAAATAGTATAGTGGAAAAGATGAGTGATTGTGATGCATACATACATACATAACCTATGTCTTAATTCATTGAATATAGTCATCAATAATAATAATAATAATCCCATGCAACATCCCACGGATTTCTCGCCTAATTTTTATTTAATTTTTACTTTTTTTTTAAAAAAAATAATTTTTTGACTTTTTCTACAAAAATCATTTTTTTAAAAGCGAAAACTTTCTTTCACAAACAATTTCTTAGTACTGGGAGTTGAAGCGCACTCGATAAGCTTGCGTGCAATAATTTATAATTTTATTACATACTTTTTAATTTAATTAAATAAAAAAATTGGAGATAAAATAAATAATTAATTCAAAATTGAACTAATATTATATGCATGAATATCAAAATTATTTTAATATATATATTTAAACTTATTTTAGTTAATAAATATATCGTCAACAAAAATAATTATTTTTGGAGCTTTCAAAGTGGTCCAACTCCCTGATGCACAGCAGTAGCAGCCAGACGTGGTCTAGGGTTTTGTAATCTGATTTTTCTATTCCTATATTATCTTCTTCTCTTTTACCCATTCTCACATTCCAATATAAAGGGAAAAATAAGGAAATAATAATAGTAAGCGATAATTATACCGTCATTTCTCAAATTTTCTTTGAATTATACGTAAATTCTTTGTAATTTATAAAATTAAATATAATACTCCTGATAAACATCTAACAAATAAAGTCACTCTTTAGCCCCAAAATTCACCGAATTATTTGATATTAGTCAAAAAGTTGAATGAAAATCTATATTTACTCCCCAGTGACTTATTACTGAACTATGACAGGTCAATTTTTTTTTTTCTACCAAACCACTCTTATACATCTTCACATATTAATACATCTAAAGAGGTATATATTCGCCTTTATAAATGTATTTTGGTTAAAAATATTTTTTTATTAGCAATAAATGACTAATAAGTTAATCGAGGGTAAAATATGAATTTTTATTAAAAAAATTTAACTAATATTAGTAAATTCGGCGAATTTTGTCTAACGGATGGACATATTTGTTGGACAGAAATAGACATAAAGGTAACTAAATGTATTTTTCAAACCACATGAGATTTATGTGTAATTACACCAATTTTTAAAGAGAGCAGTGTAATTATCGTTAATAATAATAATAATAGTAAATTGTCAACGATATTTGGTTCAGTTGGTGAAATTAAAATTCTATGAGTATAAGATGATGATGTTATTTGTTTTTAATGGTAGTTATTAATTTACTTTGATAATAATTATTTAATTATAAAAATATACATAACTAATATATTTGTTATTGTAATTATAATTAATAGTGATTGAGATTATGATATAGTTGTCCTCAATTTATTAAAAAAACAAAAGATGACTAAATAACTCGAAAACTAAGTTTTGTCGCGCGCAATGAGCAATTATGCGAAAGTTACTTAGTTATATGATTAATGATTTGTTATATCAATTATATAATAAATATAATATATTCATAAAAACGGCATACATTTCGTGATATAATTTATTCTGTAATTTAGAATAAATTAAAACGAATTTTAATGAGATTTAGCATAATTATAAATAATCTTTCGGTGTTTGAAAAATTATTAATACCCCTCGATATTTGATAAAATTACACACATGTCATGTATAAAAATATCAAGCATATATTACACTGTATATTATATAAATAATTAAATACATATTGTTGAGAAAAAAAAAATGTCAGAACAACATACAATGTATCTGAAAAACATACAGTGCATGAAAAACAAGATTTGAATGAATTTTCACCAGCCTGATGTTAACTTGTCCTACAATGTGAGGAATATCAGGTGATCTTAATTTGCAACCACTAAATTGGATTTGAAAATCTATGTTGTATATAATTCATCAACAATCCAATCTTTTCACGGTCTGCTAAGACAACTATTTTATTTATATATATATATATAGGGTTAAATTCATTTTGACCCCTGTGATATATTAAAATATCAAAAATCTTTCTATAAAATTTTTAAGATAAAAAATCATCCTTGTGTTATGAATAAATAATCACACCGTCCCATGATCAATTTGAACCTATTTTTTTAGAGATAATGACTAAAATACCCCTTTAAGTCAAAGGTCAAATTAAGTTTATTTATATATAATTATTTTGATTTATAATATATATAATTTATAATTATTAAAATATATTTATAATATATGTAATTATTATTTTTTATAAAAAAATTCAAAATAAAAATTATAACCCCCCTCCCCCATCGTCTTCCCCGACCAATCCAAATATATTACACTTATCATATGATTAGTTCAGATGCGGCAGCTTAGTGACAATTAAGAGAAAATGACTAATTACATGGTAAGGTACTATACTTACTTTGTTAATTTTTAAATAAATAATTTTTAATTAATTAATTAAAGTAAGTTATATTGTGTTATATAAATAATTAAATAATTATTAATATAAAATAATATTTATTATTAATAAATATATAATATTAATTAAATAATTATTATATAAAATAATATTTTATTATTAATAACTATATAATATTATATACATTAGATGTGAGAGAAGGGCAAAAATGTCAAAAAAAAGGCATTTTTATAACAAATTCGCAGTCAAATGCGCGTGTAGGTCAATTTCTGTACGGAGGGGGTTTTTTGAACTTTATTTTATATCATAGGGGGAGTATTCGATACTTTAATTTTCATAAGGGGTTTTTTAAACATTCCTATTATCACAGGGGGGTCTTTGGATTTTTTCCTATATATATATATATACATATTTTTTTTTTCCAACTCTGACTTCTTTTTTTCTTTTTTCTCATATTTTTTTCTTTTACACAAACGTCTCTATTATTTCATTTTATCAGAAATATTTATTTATCTTTTTAAAAAATTTATTATTTGAGTATTATGCACACAAAATGAATATGCCACACCGTTTTAGTATCAAAGTCTGGTGGATAGGATTTACATAAATAGGCTTGTTAAATGGTAGGGTATCAAAAATAACCTTCGTCTATACCCTACCTAGACCCATGAAATTAAATGAGTGGGTATGGGTAGGGTCTACTATCCTAAAATACTCATGGGTAAGGATAATAGATTAACCATGGGTATTGATATCGTCTAATGCCCAGAGATGTTCATTTATCCATTACTTTAAAAATGAATTTGTAAACTTTCAGTAAATCAATCAACTAAATTTATTTAATATTTAAAAAAAAATTAAATAGTATATAATTTTTCATTACAGATTTTATTTGTATTGATTATTTATTGAAATTTTGACCGAATATGCTGGAGCTTTTCATATTGATTTCGAAATCACTCAAAATTAGTTTTATGATCAAATTAAGCGAAATTTAACTTTTCATGTAATAAATAAAAAAATATGGACGAAATGTAATTTAGTTAAAATTGAGTAATATACTGAATAAATCAAATTTATTTAAGTCAAATTATTAAAAATTCATCAAATCAAAGTTGAATGCAAATGCAAATTCAAATGATACTTGAGAGATTTAAATGAAAGTTAGATATATTATACTTAATTTCATTTATTTTTACCAACTCTTACATCTTCATTCTTATTTTGGATTTGTCTCGATTTCATAATCAATTAATATTACCGATGCATTATTTGAACAAGTTTAAGAATATTATTTAAAAAATATTGGGCTATCACTTGGGCAAAATCAACTTCATTATTTAAATTTCAACAATGATCAATTTGCACATATTGAAATTTAATTAATTAATTTTATTTTATCGACCGACGGGTCATGAAAATCCATTAATAAGTTAATTTAGGAATAATTATTTGGCTTGGATGTAAATTTAAATAGGGTAAATAGCAATTTATCCCCCTGTGATATTGAAAATGAGCATATTACCTCCCTAAGAAAAAATATAACAATTTACCCTCCTATACTTTTTAAAATGAAGTAATTTACCTCCTTATACAGGGAGGTAAATTGCTTCATTTTAAAAATCATAGGGGGGGGTAAATTATTGTATTTTAAAAAATATAGGGAGGTAAATCGCTATTTATTTTTTCATAAGGGGGTAATTTGCTCATTTACAATAACACAAGGGGGTTGCTTGCATTTTTTTCAATTTAAATATATTGTAAAAGAGATAAAATTAGGTGGGTCTCAAATAGATAAGACTCAAACTCTACCAATTCTTCGGATATAATTTGGGTAAGACCCTTACAGGATAAGGTATGAGTAGGGTATGAAAAAATTATTATGGGTATCTGTTAGGTCCGGGTCCGAATAGGACAATACCCGCCCATTGAGAGGTCTATATATAAACTACAGGTATTTGTCTCGTGTTTGTGGGTTTTAAAAATTTACTATTTTGCTAATATATATACAATGTGATTATTTATGGACGGATATTAATATTCTGATGAACTTGTATAATTATCTTTTATAAAAGAAAAGGAATTTGGGCGTATTAGTTTGAAATATATATTATTTATGTAATAATTAAACTAGTAAATATCTCTTATATTTTTTTTTCTCAGAAAATGATTAATAATATTATTCATAAAATAAATAAATATCTGCAAAAATGACAAACTTAAAATAATAATAATATTTTTAATTTGTAGAGTTCTGGATCTCTGTATCGACACACAGTTCAATAAGAAAGTAGAGACCAATAGAATTAAAAACGTGTTGTACATATGAGTCGCGTCTTACCTTAACTGGCGGTATTCACGTTAAAATATATTTGGATTCACTCGTTAGTTTAGAAAGTCGCGCTTTCCCAATTCGGATAGAGCACCGGCCCACATAATTGCACTTTTCATCACTTTCTTAACAGTGAAGCGCTTACAAGTTGCAACCCACGGGGCTGAGCTAACATACGCTTGGCAAGGTGGGTGTAGCCTTAAGCACTCAGTTACGTGTCTCGCTGACAGCTCCGTTAAAGTTGACGTGGGAAACAGAAGCGAAGGGTGCGCATGCGGACTCCAAGCGCACATTAGCTTGTCCCAATCCGATGCCGCATATATAGAAAACCTTGTTCCGCACCGATCCTTGTTTTGCTTCTGCCAGTGGGCGCTTATAAAATAGTCACCTAAAGCCCATCAGTCTGTTTTCTTGGTCTTCGCTTCCACCAATACAAATTATACTCTGCTCCCCGCTTGCATTTCTCTGTACACCAGACACGGATTAAACAATTCTTTTATACGGATTTATGTATTCATACAAACGTTATCTTTCTACTCATTTTTGTTGGCGTATATAAAAGTATTTTTGCTCTGTCTGAACGAGTATTTGTCTGGTGTTTCCTTCTTCTGTTGGGAAAAAGAGACAACCCTTATCCTGCTTTGCCTATAAAGTTTTGGCCCATATCCGTGTAAGTTTCATATTTCATCTTGTAATCATCCTCTGAGTGTGTATGTTTTGAAGTGTTTGTTTGTGGGCGGCGAGCGATCTTTTCTCGGTTCTTTGTTGAATTGATAATAGTTGGCCTAACAGTCTGTTATTACTGGAAAGCGAAAATGTGTTTTGGTTTCTTGGTCGCCGGCGGGAATCTGTTATCGTGTTGCTGTGTTCAGGGGAGCTGCAAGTTGTTGAATTTTGACGGGGATGTGTAGAGAGAGAAGAGAAGCAGATTGAAGAAAGCGTGTGTTTGTGTGAAGATTGTGTGGATAGTCAAATCACGTGATAAGAAAGAAAGATGCCGCATAGAACTACTTACTTTTTTCCGAGGCAATTTCCGGACCGCAATTTCAATGCGTCGTCAAAGTTGGTCGTAGATCACGAAAAGAAATTTGTTACAGATGATGGGAAGTTGGAGGGCCGTCAGCGCGAAGAGGTCACACTCAAAGCAGAAACTCATAAAGATGACAACATTTGTGTGTGTAAAGCTGATGATAGTTACAGTTATGGTGGTCTCTCTCATGGAGTCACGGGGGACAAGATTCACGGGAAGCAGTTGTCCGCCTTTGTAAAGTGGCTTTCCGACAAGAAAAAGAAAGAAAAACAACAGGGCCATGTTGTCGATCCCGTGAAGATCAGATTGTACGAGAACGATGATATTATTGAAGAGGAAGATGAAGTCACACAGCGACTTTTGCCGCCGCCTCCGCCGCCAGCGGACGCTGACCGGCGGCAAGATTCGCTGCGGCGGCTGCCGAGTAATGGGAGCAATTATAGTAACAGTGCGGATCACGTGCAAGGGAAGGAAAGGGCGTTCGAGAGGCAAACTTCGTTGCAGAGATTATCAAGCGGGGGGAGCACGAGCTATGCGGGGAGCTTAATCTCGGGGACTACTTTGGATGGGAACTGGACGTCAACGACTATCGGGATGCTCAAGGACTCCGCCGTAGTAAAGGAGGAGGAGGAGGAGGCGGCGGCCGAGGAGGGCCTTGGGCCCAGGGAAGATCCTGACGTTAATCGGAGGTATAAAGAGAGCTACTATTTGCAGTTAATGCTTGCCAAAAGGCTTACCGAACAGGCAACACTAGCCACTGAGCCTCTTCTTCTGCAAGAACGTAGAATTCTTGGTGGTTCTTCCGATGCTGAAACCGTCTCCTATCGTCTTTGGGTACGATATTTATGTCTAGTTTTGAGGTTCTGATCTCAAACTAACCTTAATAATGTGCAAGTTTAAATGGTGTGACCTCCATTGTCGTTTCAGGTCAGTGGTTGCTTGTCTTACACTGACAAAATCTCAGATGGGTTCTATAACATTTTGGGAATGAATCCATATGTCTGGCTGATGTGCAATGACATGGAGGAAGGTAGAAAGATGCCTTCATTAATGGCGCTTAAGACAGTCGAACCGGACGATACATCGCTTGAGGTGATATTGGTGGATCGACGTGGAGACTCGCAGCTGAGGGAGCTTGAAGATAAAGCTCAAGAGATATATTTCTCAGCGGAGAGTACTCTCGTTCTGGCCGAGAGACTTGGCCAACTCGTTGCTGTCTATATGGGGTAGATGTTGAACATAGTTGTTTGCTGTTTCTAATGTCGTATTTTTCTTCCTAATATTGTTAAGTTTGTCAAATTTAAGGGGATCTTTTCCTGTGGAGCAAGGTGACCTTAATCTTGGCTGGAAATTGGTCAACCAGAGATTAAAGGATTTCCACAAGTGCATCGTGATCCCAATAGGTAGCCTGTCTGTGGGACTTTGCAGGCACCGGGCTATACTTTTCAAGGTGAATACATATCCTCTTCACTACTTCTTGTCTGATTCAGGACGTACTTCCATGGGGATGCTCTAGATCTATATGGAAGTGGTAAAATATGTATAGGGTTTTATGGATTATGCGGCATTTTCAGTGATGGAACTTCAATTTGTTTATATCGTCAAAGACCAAGTTAGCTCTTAGTAATGTAGATTGGTTTAATTTGTTCAAGGTTAGTTGATCCTTGCTCTTCAAAATCTTAGCACGCAGGTAGCAGCCGGTTCTTGCAGTCGAAATTATATACTATATATTAAGCAAAAGAGCCAACATGAAATTGAACATGTTCTCAACTGTAATTTGCTTTAGATTGGCTCTCTCCCACAGCAAACTTGGAGAAAATTTGAATCTAAGCTAAGATTAACAATTTTTTACATCATCTAATCTTCCGTACGGAGCTTATTTGGTTCTTGCTTTACTGTTGCATTTGCGACATAGTGACCCTTTTTCCTTTTTCTTTTTCGTGACAAATGTCAGCCAAATCACCTTTTCTTTCTTTGTTTCCATGTCTATGGGGCAGGAGAAGAGAGGGGTGTATTTTTCTTGGAACGAATGCTAGCAGATCCCATATGCATAGTTCAACATTATTTTTATTTGTGCACATTTTTGAATGAGATACTAATAAGCCTCATGTCTTTAATACTTTTAGATAAGGCTGACTTCTGTGTTCTTTTTCGCTGGCCCCCAGAAATTAGCAGACTACGTTGGTTTGCCTTGTCGGATTGCTCGAGGTTGCAAGTATTGTGTTTCTGACCATCGGTCTTCATGCCTTGTCAAAATTGAGGATGAAATGAAGCTTTCCAGGTAAGATGCTCTTTTAATCTGTGTTATCATTGTAGTGTGCTGCCCCCTATAAATTAAAAAAAAATGTTTCTTGACTTTTGTTTGACGGGATTGCTTTGATTGTGTGAATCAGAAAGCTAGGCCATTATTGGTTCCCTCTTCCCATTTTCACAAGCTCTTATTCTTCCTTAGTAATTGTACAAGTGTTGAAGCTTTAACTAGATAAGCGAAAAAATGAGAGTAACAAATGTGGTAAAGTATCAAATTACTCGGGCTCCGCTCTTATTTGGCTCAGTTAGAGCTAGTTTGACCTTGGTTAATTCAGTAATCAAATCAAGCGCAACCATAAGTTTAAGTTTGGTAAGAAATTCAAAGCAAGGTTTAGACACGCCCTAATTCATTTGAACACCAAGATTTAGCATTGAAACATAAAGTTGGATGAGCAGCTAAGTTATACACGTAATATTCATTTTGCAGTGGTTAATCCTACCTTTTTCTGCAGGGAATTTGTTGTTGATCTAGTTGGGCAACCAGGAAATGTCCACGGCCCAGATTCATCAATCAATGCAAGTTCACTTTCCTCTGTCCCATCACCATTTCAAGTATCACATCTAAAAGAATTTCAGCAAGATGTGAAGAATGAGATCGCAAATCAATCTCTGAACTCAAAATATGCATGTGGCAATAACATTCCTATATGTTCAGGTATGTTATACTTTTTATCCTCCGCAGTCTTTCATTCAAGTTCCATGTGATTAGCTATTAGCAGCAGACAATGATGGGAGTGATTAGAGATGGGCTTTGAATAGCATATAGAAAATTCTGTTGGAGAGTGGTACTAAGTATGGGATGCTTGTGTCGCTGATCAACTAAAGTTGGCACACTTGACTGACCCTGTCATCTCTTCTTTTATCTGGGAGAATGCACTAACGGAAATCACCTTTTGATCAGTAACTGCAGCATATGATGAGTTTAATTATCACTTGCAATGATGTTGCGTTGTTTTTTTTCCTGTTCAGTGGTTATTGTTGGTAAACTTTGTGAGTCCTTGTTTATAAAAGATGAATCAACAAGAAGAGTCTTTGACTCCATCAAGGAGTTAATTTCGTGCATGTCTCTTCAAGTAATGAACTAACTTGAAGGATTCATTTGCAGCAACTGGGGATGAAAAGAAGGATATTATTTTGGCGGAAAATGCAAAAGATGAGGGCCGCTGGCCAGAGTTTTTTTATGTTACTGGTGCTGCAAAATCTAAGGATGACTATTCCCAATCAGGAGGTGATAAAATTATTATAAAACAGACTTACAAAAAGGAGATCGTTGTAGCTGGAAATATGGTTCAATCTCAAGCCAATAGACAACCTAAAGTAACCTTCTCCAAAGATTTGGAGACTAAGAATAAGTTTCACGATCACGGGCAACAACATTCTTCAGTCATTCCTAGATATCTGAATCTAGAGCCATCTCTCGCAATGGATTGGCTGGAGATCTCATGGGATGAGTTACACATTAAGGAACGTGTTGGTGCTGGTAATTTGTCTAATTCTGTTTAGTTGTAATTTCTTTTATTGGATGAGGCTGCCTTCTTGATCTATGTTTATGATACGCTTGTTTGTCCTTTTCCTGATAGGATCTTTTGGCACTGTGCATCGAGCTGAATGGCATGGATCGGTTAGTATTATAAGGCTCTGGATTTACTGACAAGGGCTGATTCCGTTAATATTTATTTAGGATGTTTGATTCTACTGAGATGAAATTATGATGCTTCTAACTAAGTGCATGATCTGATTAATGGTTCTGGTTTTCAACAAACACCGATACAACTAGATAAATACATAAGTAGATTCAAGAATAAGGAAAGAAGGTATGCATGGCATGTGTAGGATCTCTTGTTTTAAGGTGCAAATTACATCTATGTCTATTAGGTTGACATGCAATAGATTTTGCCTGGCTATGTTTTCTGCTTTATTGTCCAAATGTACTTCAGTCATTTTGCATCACCTATTTCATTCTATTTAAGTCTTCTTCTAACTAGCTTTGAACATTGGAATTTTGCATCACCTATTTCATTCTATTAAGTCTTCTTCTAATTAGCTTTGAACATTGGAATTTTGCATCACCTCTTTCATTCTATTTAAGTCTTCTTCTAACTAGCTATGGACATTTGGAAGTTACTTTGTGCAAGGAATAGGTGAGTGTGAAAAAGGAATAGTATAAAAGCGAAATAGAATATAACTCACTTTCTTCCCAATTTCTATATAATTTCTTGGGACTTTGATCTGCTTCTTTGTTTTGTGGTTAGAACATAATTCAACTGAAATACTTCTACTACTGCAGGATGTAGCAGTTAAGGTTTTAACCGTCCAGGATTTTCATGATGAGCAATTGAAGGAGTTTCTAAGGGAGGTATGGATAGCATGCTTGAATGATTCTAATCGCAGGAGGCATTTCCCAAGTTGATTGTTTAGAGTTATATCCTTGGTTGTATGATAAGTGATGCAACAGAGGTCGTCTTTGTCGCTGAGAACATTGTGACATTGTTTATTAATTACCCTAGTTATCTTGAAGCTTATTGTAAATCTGTTCAACACTTGGCCCATCGGATAGCTTTATCTCAGCAGTTATATTACTTTCAAATATTCTTTCTTGAAATAGAAATAACATTATTAACTCTTTGTATAAATAGGTTTAACATATAATTGAAGGGGTACAAGCGAAGAAATCTTAAAATGCTATAATGAGTTTACACGATCATTTTATGTGTTTGACATTCATGTATGTTGTTGCTAGTCATATTGACATTCACTTTGTTTACCTCCTTACATATTACAATATTATTTAGCAACTTTCTCAAGGCTACATTATCTGAGTACACATGGATATGATTTCTACTCACATATCTGCTGCTTAGTTGTGAAATCTGTGAATCCAATTTTTTGTTGGTTGTGCTGTATAGTTGACCTATAATTTTCTAATTTATATCTTTCTGAAGGTTGCTATAATGAAACGAATCCGTCATCCAAATGTGGTTCTGTTCATGGGCGCTGTTACAAAACGTCCGCATCTATCTATAGTAACCGAGTATTTGCCAAGGTAAATGGTGGTCTTGTTCCCTACATCCTCAAACTGAATAATTGATATGGAGTGAGAATACATGTGTACTAATATGTACTTTTGGAATTCTGTGGAGCAGAGGTAGCCTGTTCCGACTGATACACAGGCCAGCTGCTGGAGAAATTTTAGACCAGAGGCGACGACTACGCATGGCTCTCGATGTGGTTCGTTTTTTGATTTTCATATATTTTCATCCCGCCATCCCCCCTTCTTCTTTTTCAGGTCAGCTAATTTTTTGGTATGCATGTCGTATATAGGCAAAAGGTGTCAATTACCTTCATCGGCTTACTCCGCCTATTGTCCACTGGGACCTAAAATCGCCGAATCTGTTGGTTGATAAAAATTGGAATGTGAAGGTAATTAATTCTCTTCTGCTACTCTTGAAGGTTACCTGCTCAAGTCTGTATCTGAATTTTTTTTACAAACATGCATTAGGTATGCGATTTTGGTTTGTCACGTTTCAAAGCAAACACATTCATATCGTCGAAGTCTGTTGCTGGAACAGTAAGTCTCTCTCTTTCTCTTTCCCCTCATATATATATATATAGATGTGTAATGTATCTCTACCAATTTCCGACACAAATAGATAAACATTTACCTGCACATAGAGGAATACTTCTACAATTGCAAATATAGGTATAATTAGTACAAACATGATGGAAAAAAACTCTTATGGGAAATTTTTGTGAGTACATATGATTGCAGAAAATAAACTCTGATGCATGCCTACGGAAAATCAGCTATCGTGATCAAATATCCTTGCAGGTTGAACATTTTCTTGACAGTGCATCGATCAGCATGTAATGCTCTTCCTTTTCATTTCAGCCTGAGTGGATGGCCCCTGAATTTCTTCGTGGAGAGCCCTCCAATGAGAAATCTGATGTCTACAGTTTTGGAGTGATTTTGTGGGAGCTTGTCACTATGCAACAGCCTTGGAGTGGTCTCAGTCCTGCCCAGGTAGTTAAGCTTTAACTAGCATTTACGGAGTACTAGTTAATGTCGTGGACTTTGTTTTCATTTGAAAAGGATTGGAACTAATGAGGTCCTGGTTTTGGCAAATTCTTAGGTGGTCGGAGCTGTTGCTTTCCAGAATAGGAGACCTGCGATCCCACCAAACACGTCCCCGGTATTGGCATCTCTAATGGAGTCTTGCTGGGCTGAGTAAGGGCTTTGTTACCATTTTCTTTGTGAATAACTACACCGACACCAAACTATCTTAATCACCCCCCCTCCCCAAAAAAAAAAGGGTAGATGAAGGAAGGAGTTTTAAGAAATTATGCTGCACCTCCTGCCAAGAATTGTAAAGTTGAAGTTGTTTTTCGAACATGCTAACCTCAACGTTTCTTATTCTTAGTTTATAACTGTTTCTTACAACTTATCCAAAGCAGAAGTTATTGGAAACAGCCCCTTATCATATAAATCACGATTGCAAGTGCTGCAAGTCTAATTTTGGGCATTGCAAGCAAGTTGAAATCCTTGAATTTTTTCCTCATCATTTGTGTGACAAATAATGTGTGTTATTTGCAGTGACCCTGCACAGCGCCCATCGTTCAGTAACATAGTGGATACATTGAAGAAGTTGTTGAAATCACCGTTGCAAATGATACAAATGGGCAGTCCGTGAGGCATATCTTCGTTTGTTTTTGGTTTTGGGCGAGAGAAGAGGATGGTAGTAGCAAGTGTTTTTACTGAAGTTGCTGCATCACCTAGCGGGATAGGAATAGAGATGGGGATGGGGATGGAGCCATACAGATAGTAGATACCAATAATTTCTGTTGTTTGAATTCAGGCATGGAATGAAACTAACTGTATGGTAATGTTGTGTGGAGCATATGGACCACTGGTGTGGAGTGCTGTGTAATAAAAGGGACAGGTTACTACTCACTACACAACACTTGTTGTCTACGACACCACTACGCTACCTTCATTACCTGTTGCCTTTCTTGCATTGCTTTTTTATACATCATAGTTTTCTATATATTATTGTCTTTATTTTTATTTTTGTTTTTGTTTTGGCTTTGGCGAAGGAATATATTTAGTCAGTGTGATAGGTATATATTTCGTTTCACTTTTGACCCTTTTGTATCTTTTAATCACCAAGTTTTTTTCTATATTATAAATTCATCCATTAAATTTTTATTTTATGATTTTATCTTAAAGCCTAAAAGATGTATAATATTTTCTTTTGTATCTTCGATTTATTTATTTTTATAATTAAAATGACATTATAAACAAATAATTTCATTTAATAATATGTGTATACATATACGTCTATTGTTAGGAAATAACATAATATTTCATAACTTCTATTATGACTTCTCTAATCAACAATTCCTATTAACGCATTAAAAGTAAGTTTTCGTTCTTGCTTTATATTTTATTTTTCTTAATAAGTAAGATTACTTCAGATTTATGTACTTTGATAGTTTACTATGGAATGTAAGTTATATAATACAAACAAGACATTTAAGTAATTGTTTATTTTTTAATATTTTGATACAATATTGGATATATGTAAAACGTGATTTTATATTTTTAATAGAATGTCATAGTTATTTAAAAATAATCATCATACAAATACAAATTTTGATAAGTAGAAATATGTTGTATGTGCTGAAAAGTATCAATTTTAATAAAAATTCAAAACTACTATATGTTGCGATAAAAAATTAAAATTTTATTTTATGTAAAAGATTTTTTTATAGTGCAATATATTACTAAAAAAATATAAATATAGATATAACCGTGCATAGCACGTGTTCTACACTATTTAAGTAAATTTGGGTCAAAATAATTATATACGTACACAACAAAAACATAAAAAGACACACACACACAATATATATATATATATATAGTGATTTATTTACATATATATATATATATATATATATATGGAGAAGTAATGCATACGAAAATTTAAAAGTATGTGCATCATATACTTCACAATGTAAAAATACATTTATTATTATTATTATTATGATCAAACACGATTTATGTAAATATTAAATCAAATTCAATTATTAAAATACGATCTTCGTTTTACTAGTCCAAAATCAACCCAACTTATCCTTAATACACTAATTACAGTGTGGTTTGGATTGCGCAAATTGATTGGGGCCGGAGCGTGAACACCCCTACATTCTATAATAGAAATCTGTAAGTTTATAAAGCATATGGGATTGAACATTTTCTGTGCAACATATACGACCCAAGTCAACAGTCAAGCCAAGAACACGCGTAGCCGTCGCGCTTCTTCTTTTCTGATATAATCTCTCCGCCCAATTTCTCATAATTTCGCACCCCAAAAGAAACAACATGGAGGACCAGATGTGGAGCGATCTACTGTTGCAGGCAGCCATCATTCTGATCGCCGTGTTCATGTTCCTCTTCATCCACAGCATCCCCCAAAAGCTCTTCTCCAAGCTCCGCCTCCTCTCCCGCCGATCCAATTTCGAAGCCAAGCGCCATTTCGTTCTCGGCGCCCAGCTCCTCTCCCAGGCCAGATCCTCCTCCGACCGCTCCCTCGCGCACCGAGCTGAAGCAGAGGCCGATAGAGCCATCTCTATCGACCCCAAGGATGCAGCGTATCACATACTCAAGGCGCTCGCTCTCGAGCTGCAGGGGTTCAAGACCTCGGCTCTCGATTCGCTGGACATCGCGCTGTCGCCGCTGGCCGCGAAATCTCTGAGCGACGGTGAGAGAGCGGAAGCGTTGTTCAAGCGGGCGGAGCTGCGTTTGGCGGTGATCGACGGCGGTGGAGCGGTGGAGGACCTGGTGGAGTCGGTGAAGCTGAAAGGGGATAATGCGAGGGCGTATGGGTTGTTGGGGGAGTGTTATGAGAAGAAAGGGTTGAAAGAGGAGGCCCGAAAAGCGTATGGGGATGCTCTCCGAGTCCAACCCGAATACGATTCGGCCCGAGATGCATTGGCCCGTCTCGTGGCCCCCTAACCCATTGGGCCTCGTTTGGTTTGATTGACGGAATTGTGGAGGACATAATTGTTGAGGAATTCGACGTCGTATGATTTGTAATCTCACGATAGTCTATTCTGGTTTGGTTAAATTGATTGGATACGATGTTTAACAATATGTATTTGGTCCAATTGATTGATAACATGTTAATGTTATGGCCCAAACAAAAGTTAGGATTCACAACTTTGATAATTGATTAAATAAATATAAACACTATAATTTAAATTTTAAAAGCAATGCATTCTTAAGGTAAATCACTGGAGATGCAGTTTTGATCACAGAAGGAAATGAGTACTACGAGATCCATGGACCATGACCCTTCAATTCCACCAGATCAACTATCAACCTATATTTTATAAAGGAATAATTAGATCCTCATTTATTAAAATTTGGTGTAATTACATATAATTTTTTTGTTATATATTTTACGTCCTAATGTTTATTTTCATCCAATAACAGCATTTGCTTCTACTAGCAAAAAAAATTAAAGAAAAATTCATATTTATTTTCGATGGACTTATTACAGGCTAAACAAATTTCTCTGATCAAACAACCCTTAGCACATGCGTTACTGCATGTGAAAGTGTATAATAGTAGTTTGATTAGAAATAAAGCAGATAAACATGGACTTTCATTCTCTCTTTTTTTTTTTTTTTTTTTTCTAATATCAATAAATTCGATGAATTTGAATTAATTAAGAAATTTATATATAATTTTCTTAAGTCACATGGAGTTATGTATAATTTTGTCAAACTTTAGGAAAAGATGATGTAATTATAATTGTAATTTGCATTAAAATTGTAATTATCCTTCAGACCTTGTGGTTTGGGCTCAAATTATTTTACGACACGTCTTGAAATTAAACTTAAATAAATGTGTATTTATATCAATTGTATGCGTTCTATTACAACGCATTGATACTTAATAAATAAATATTCGAACGATATCGTTAAATTATACAACTCAATCAAATCAAAATCATTATAAAAATTTAAATATCGACTATAGTTAATTACTATATATATATGATCTTAATTATGACTTCAATACTTGTCATGATATGATTATGACTAAAATATTTATTATAATTTTTTTAAGTATGATTAATATTTTAACATTAAAACAACAATTAATAATAGTATCCAATAGTACGGACGTCCGTACATAGAAAAAGCAGGTATGATGATCTATTAATAGAAGTGGGATGCAGATTGCAGAGCATTTATAGTTCCTTGTAAGAGAAGTTGAGTTTGTTGAAATTTTCCGACAGTAGTAGTAAGGAAAGTGGTTATTATGAAAGTAAGACATTGTTTGGTTTTATTTAAATTCTCCATTTTTTATTTTCAAAAATTCCAAGTAACTTTTTGTTTTCCGTATTGAGTTTTTATGAGTAATGAAAATATATTTGGAACATTAGAATATTTTGTTATATATATACATACATATATTAAAAACAACGTAACATAATGAAAATATATTTGGATCTGGATGTTCTGTGATTATTTTTATACTAAATAACATAATAAAATAAAAATATCTTCGAACTGATAATATTTTGTATGATTATATTTTTTTCTTTCTAATTATATGTATATATATATATATATTTCTTTTCACTCCAACTTTACTCCTCCTTACTTTTTCTTAAAATCATTTTTTTACAAATAATTAAATCAAATAAAAATATGCACGTAACATGAAACAATATCTATCATATAAAAATAAATAAACTTTTAAATTTAATATAAAATAAATTTAAGCATATGCATAGGATGTGTCACTACTGCTAGTTTAAGCTTAAGCTGGAGTAAGAACTGCAGTACGAAATATTTAAGAATTTGCACAAATTAGAGCTCAACTATATATTTAAAAATTAAAAAAATTATGTTACTACATATTCTTATATACTTTTTTATATATTTAAATAAAAAATTCTATTACATTTAATATATAATAACGTTGTTAATTATGTTGTATGTAAGAAAATAAAATTCACAAGATCTGAAGTACATTTCACACATTAATTAATCTTATTTATTGTATTGTAGTAGCTGGTGTTTAAATCAATTATGAGTTATTGTTGCCAGTCACTTTTCATCCACCAACTACTTGTCCTTGTGCACCTAATACGTGTCCAAAATTGGATGAAAATTGATGTCGTATTTATATAGTTATATAATATTAACCAAGATATATTTGGTGCCATTTTTGGTTAAATATATTCGCTATGTTTGGTTTTGTTTTTGGATAATCTTCGAGACAAGATAAAACAAACTTAATGTTTGTCTCTTTGTTTTCACACGTTGTTTTGGATAATTACACTTTCTTCTCTTAAAGTTTGGTGTGATTACACATAAATATCCTGTGACTTGTAATTACATCTTGTACTTCTAAGGTTTACTTCCATCTAACAAATGGATCAACCGGTTAGTAAAATTCACTAAATTTAATGATATTAATAGAAAAAAACTTCATTTAGTATTTTTTATGTTTATTTTTTTCTAGCAAATAGATCCTTATTAGTCAAAATTAATCGAATTTTAGGATATTTGAAAAAATAAAAATAAAAATCTATATTTACTCCTACTGACTTATTGCTAATTTATTACAGGTCAACAAATGTTTTATAACCAGACTACTCTTATAAGAGTAAAGATACATGCATTAACGTGTGAAGATACGTACGGGTAGTTTGGTGTGCAAAAAGATTTGTTTGATCTACAATAACTCAGTAAATCAGTAATAAATCAATTGGGGATAAATATAAATTTTCAGTCAATTTTTTTTATTAATATCAATAATTTTAATAAAATTTAACATATAAATAAATCTATTTATTAAATAAAAATAAAAATTAAGAAAACTAAATATACTTTTTTTAAATCGTACACAATTTTACCTATAATTGTACAAAACTTTTGCAGGGAGTAATGTGATAGTGTGATTTTCCCAAAAAAGTATAATACAGCTTGATTGGCTAAATGCAGTTGGGTGGTGGATTCCCTACAATAGCAACGGAACAAATGTGCCGTCACAAGTGGGCACAGTCCCAATCACAGCCATCAATTTTCAATTGCGATTGCAGCCCTTAACAAGACTACCCCGATTTAGCTAACCAGGTTTAGATCAACGAAGTTGTAATTTTAAAGATTATAGTTTTTAACTCCATCATGTGCGTGGTATTTATCTATCGCATAGTAAGAGTTGTTGTCTACTGTAATAATAGATATTGTTGAATAGAATATGATTATTGTAATAATATTCGCTAAATTGATACCAATATAAATGATTATAATTACAATCGATTTATTTCAATTAATAAAAAGTTCATTATTTTTTTTAATAATAAAAAAAAACAACACTCCCCACGATTTTAATTTTTATGCAACCGCCAAATTTCAAAATTTTGCCTACGAAGAGTAATTGCTAGTAAATAAAAGGTTGTAAGTTCGAATTTTATTAATATAAATAATTTGAGATTATTAAAATATTTTGAGGGAGTAATTATATTTATACATTCTAATTTGTAATTTTTTTTCATATAAATGAACGAATTATTCATGCATTTTGTATAATTATAGAAATAAATTCTGAAAGTTAAAAAATAAGTATAGTTTGTTCATGTAATTATTCAAAAAATAGAAATAATTTATGTAAGTGATATTAACATTATTGATAAATGCATGTGTCATTATCAAAAGGTATGGGTAATTATGTAAACAAACCAGATGTTATAATGAGAGTTTGATGACAAATAATATAACTATTTAGGGAGAAATGCATATCACCCCATATGATATCCAAAATGAGCATATTACCCCATGTGAAAAAAATACTAAATTATTTTTTTTGTATTTTTTTTAAAATTAAGCAAATTACTATTTCACGCGATTTAAAGTGCAACCGCTTTCTCATTAATTTTTTATTTTTATTTTTTAAATTTTAGATCATAAAGTTATTTTTATAACCTTATTTAAGAACCGTTGAATCTGATTTGAATTTAAGGTTTAAATTTGACTAATAAATTAATGGCCCAGATCTTATTTTAATTTAAATCAACGGCATGTGTTTAAAATTATATTTTTTATGTTGAATATTTTTATAAATATATAAATGGTTTATGTTTATATGTAATATATTATATATATACTTGGATATATAAATATATGCATATATATAAAAGTATATATATTAGAGAGAGAGAGAACGGTGGATGGGGGTGGAGGGCGGCAACGCCATGGCGTCCATGGGTGCAGGGATCAGTGTTGGAGTGTCAATAGGTAGGGTAAGACCCTATCCAAACTCATAACCTAATTCTAAAACTCAGGCTTAGACCCAAATCCATAAAAAGAATATAGATAGGGTCGGAGTAAGGTCTCTACCCATCAATACATAGACTTAATTTGGACCTAAAAAATATCTTTTTTTTTTCTCAATTCAATTAATTATATAATAAGGGGAAAAACTATTGGCATTCATTAGAATTTTTCAAGTGTAAAAAAAAGAACTTCTCATCTTATTTTATTGGGTATTTTCATTTCTACCTACATCAATATTATTACTCTATGCTAAAAAAACAGTCCGTCGCAAAATTATTAAACGATCAAGACTCAGAGGTGTAGTTATTTAAATTATAAAAAAAAATTTGAGTTTAACTGCGTACAAAAATTAAAATCATTGAAAATAAAAACGAAAAAAGTAATGAAACAAAAAAACTGAAGGAATTTAATTCTTGTACTAAAGGTTGGCTAAATTTTTTACCAATACAATTATATGACTAATAACGGTAAATAAATTATAATAACTCACATAAAGTTAGACAAAACTCACATAAAATGAGATGAATACCCACACATTCGGTAGAACTTGAACTTATAGTCTTAAACTTGTTTATGGGTCCTCAAATTAAATCTTAACCACTAAATTAAGACATCATTGATGCTTCAACTATATATGTAAAAACAATTATATGCATAATATAATATTCCCAATCCAGCATATAATTTGACACCCAAATCAAATCTAGCTACACTAATTATAATACTCTGTTTTTTTTTTCTCGAGTAGTATATCTATATATATGCAATAAAAATAATATAAAATAATATTAATTATACTTCGACCTCCTTTAAGATGTGAAATTATATTTTTCTGTAAGAAAGTTTTGAAATTATATGTTTACACCCCTCTTGAGAAATCACTGCTTACACCTGTTCTCCTTTAATTAGGATTTGGATGAAAAATGCTGATGATAGCAAAAAAAATTATATAAATTTTTAATTTTGTCCCTCATTCAACATTCACATATACTAAGTCTTTATTTATAATGGAAAAAATATAATGATATTAGTCTCACTTCATATATATATTACATTTGTCCCCTTATAAGTATAAAGATATACTTGAAAATACTAAATGAAGGGCAAAATAAAAAATTTATGTAATATTTTTTGCTAACCTAAACATTTTTCGTCAAATTCCTAATAAAAGAAGGTCAAGTGTAAATGAAAAATTTTCGAAATGGTGTAAGTGTAATTTCAAAACTTTTTTGGAGAAAGTATAATTTCATATTTTTAAAGAGAATTTAAATATAATTAACCCTATATAATATATACCAAAATGAGAGAGAGAGAGAGAGAGAGAGAGAGAGAGAGAGAGAGAGAGAGAGAGAGATATATAGATATGGAACAACCAGGAAATTGGATCAGACAGTACTTTATCCCAAATCTAGAAATTTATATAAATTAAAATTTTATTATATCCTGAAATTTCAACATTCACCAAAATAAGTAATTTATTTTTACTATAAGTAGCAATATAAATATTAAATTGACGTGACTCTATATTCTTAAAAAATAAATATTAATTAATTACATGGAAATTTTTGTTATATGCCTAGAATTTTTCAAGCCATCCTCCGTCGTGTATATATATATATGTATGTATTTCTCAGTTTGATCTCTTGCTCAGGATCTCGGCTGAAACCCTCATTTTTGCTTACATATAGATAACTACAGTGATGTCTCCAAGCAGTGATCTCGCCGGTGAAAACGTAATTTACGACATAAAGTTGTCGACGGTGGTGCCGGCGAGCATCACGGCGGAGGGCAAGACCCGCCAGTTAACCAACATGGACTTGGCTATGAAACTGCACTATATAACAACTGTGCATTTCTTCGGCAGAGACGCGGCGGAGGGGTTGAGCATCCAGGATCTCAAGAATCCCATGTTTCAGTGGCTGCAGCCGTACTACCCCATCTGCGGCAGAATTAGGCGGCACGACGGCGGCGGCAGGCCATTCATCAAGTGCAACGACAGCGGGGTTAGGATCGTGGAGGCGAAATGCGCAAAAACGGTGGATGAGTGGCTGGAGACCGTCAACGGAGGCGATCATCACCGCCTGCTGGTTTACAAACAGCCTCTCGTCGCTGATAATTTCGGATTCACGCCGCTCGTGTTTCTGCAGGTACTCACGCGTTCGTTTCACACATCACAACTCCTGCCTCTCTCTCTCTCTCTCTCTCACACACACACACACATAGTTAGTACTGGAAAATTTGACATGGAGAAATTATTTGTCCTCTTCACGAGTCAATTAAACTATCACAGTCAGTTGAAATGTAACAATACATAATTTAATTATTTTATTTACTTCGGTATTATTTAATCCTATAATAATTATATTAATATTTGAAACCTTATAATATTTAAGTACTCCCAATTTAATTTTATTTCAGCTTTTATCAATAGTTGAATCATTTTATTAAAAGTTTCTCGAATTGCATTCTTACCTCTAATTGCATAAACACTTTATGTTCTTTATAAAATTGTAAGTAAATCCCGTTGAATATAGTTATAGTACAAAATGGTAAAATTTTACAAAACAACATCTCAAGAGGTGTACCTGTAATTTTATGAAGACTACAGGATGTTTGTGTAATTAAAGGGTGTTGATGTAATTTATCCTATATTTTACTAAGCCTAACATTTCAGCTTATCAAATTTTATAGAACTAATTAAAGCTCATGATGAAATTTGGAAATCAAGTTTTTAAAATTTTTAAATTATACAATAAATCTTTTGGATTTAAAAGTATAAACATTTTAATAGTAATTACATCAAACATAAATCAACAAAACCCTAGCCTATTCATGATAATTCTGGATTCTGATAGTCTATTTTCAAGAAACTATAAAAATAAATAATCATAAAAAAATTAGAAACAATTATTTTCTGAATATATATGAAATTGATATACAATAAACTTTTAAAGAGTTCAAGAAGAAATGAGGCTTGTCAAATTATTTTATTCTTATTTATTGTGTAAGAATAGCATTTCCCAACTATAAACTTCCATAATGTTTTTTCGAGTATTTACTTTTCTAAAATTCTTTGGGATAGACTTCCAAATTGCAGAATCCATCTAGAATTTTTGAATTATTTTACTATTTAATTCATGCATTTTAGAATGAAAATTTTAGTACAATAACATAGAAACATCAATAATTTTATCTTTTTCCATGATATTATTATAAGTATAAATTTTAGGGTAAATTGTGAGGGGCTCATATAAGAATAAATACAAATATTCCATCATTATTTGAAAATTTATAAATAATTCTAAAATTAATGACCATCTAATAAATACTTCCTCATGATGGCTTAGGAGGTATTTATAGTTTTTAAATAATATAAATATTTATAATGATGATAAATTTAAGAATAATTTGTAATTTATCCAGAATTTTTGTTGAACCAAACTGTCAGACAGTACAAAATTATCCTGAAAGCATGCATGGTGATGCGATCAAAGAGTACAATTTTAAATGAAAGTGAGGATATAGCACTCATTAGAGTGGAAATAAGTAAAGTGAAATTGTAGAGAAGTGCATAAGATAAAAAAAGTGAAATTAACCCTAATTTAGCATCATAGCCTTAGTTGTATAATATATATATCCACCGTAGATATTTAATTTTTTTCAAAATAAGAAGGGGAAATTGATATTTTCATTTTAGAAATATTATTTAGATTTCTTGTTTAAAGAAATGATGGAACTTGGGGTTTTATTTTTCAACTTTTATTTAAAAGTTTAATTTTGATTTTGTTGATATGTTAATGGTACTTTTCATTACAATTAATACATAAGAAAAATCAAAGTGGGATTGAGGAATTAGTGGGGAATGTGTCCTTTCTTATCTGTCCAACCAAATGCAGTCCTATTCTAATTAAGTTGGCGCAATAGAATGGAAGTTTTATTTTCCTTGTTTACTTCCATTTATTTCAAAACGTCGTGATTGCTCTTCTTACTTCATTTTCTTGTTGAATAAGTTTATTGGGATAGTAACATAGTCAAGTGTACAGCTGCTCAATTATTATTTGGGAAATTTTAGTTTGAATTTGGTTCGATTAAATATGAATTAATTATATGACAAATGTACTATATTGTCGTGTAATTGGTGTACAGTTAAGGAAAAATGACAAATCACATAGCAACCAACCAAGTGTATTATATTTGCTCTGTGATTGATTTGATTATGCCAAACCCAGTCTGGACTAGAATTTTTCCTATTATTTAAGACATTATATAAATTAACTAAGACTCCCTTTATCTGAAAAGACTTACATCTAATCTTTGACTAATTTTGTCATGTTTATCTTGATATTAAATTCAAAAAACCAACTTAGATTGTTTTCTTTTTTCCCCTTACACTAACAAAATTGTAAAATTAACTAAAGAATCATAGTATAAGAGCCATTTTGTTGAGGTGAGGGAGTAACAAAAGACATTTTATAGCGTCCAACACGCTTGGAAATAAAGTTTTCTTGAAAAATATAAATTATTAGGTATTCTATCTTTTTTTTTTTTTTTAAATTCAAGAATTGATTGATTATTTGTTTTTAAGAGATTCGTTGTAGATCTTCTCTTGATAGAACGAGACAACACACTCATTTGATCTTGATTCTTGTGGAACAAATGTGAGATTGGACTGGATGTGCATGGCTGCCCTACTAATATCCACCAATACAATCAGTCTTTAGATACTATACCTGGTGTTAAATACACTGGACAGTTAAATGATTAATGCATACCACACTTTTTAAAAATAAAAGAGTATGCGACAGTTAATGTCTTATAGACCTAGTGTAGTACGGATATAACTATTTCTAATCTACTGGGATGTGATCATGTTAACATAAAACTCTAAATTCATTAAATCTCAAGTTTACCATTTGAACACTACCTCATTTCCTGATATGTCTGTATTAACGGTCTAGTTGGGAATTGTGTGCTACATAGTTGCAAAGCTGTTCTGTTTATTGCATGCAGTTTACAGAGTTCAAATGTGGAGGACTGTGTGTGGGAATGAGTTGGGCTCATATTCTTGGAGATGCATTTTCAGCTACAGAGTGCATCAACATGTGGGGAAAATTCATGGCAAATCGAACACCAGCACCCCACATTCTCAGCACACCACCCATCATCCACCACCTTGAGATGGCATCGTCTTGCCGGTCCCTGAAACTATTGGATCCCCTTGGAGACAACTGGTTGACTCCAAACAACTTGAAAATGCAAATGGACACTTTTCACCTCACAGAGAAACAGTTGAGTGATCAGCTGTCCGGAGGGAATAAGAATTATAAGGTGAAGCCTTTTGAACTGATCTCTGCTATTGTATGGAAATCTTTGGCCAAAATAAGGGACAGTTGTAGTATGATTGTGACGGTGTGTAAGAAGGGAGAGTTTGTTCAAACTAGTATGGAAAATGAATTGCCTGGGAATATGCATCAGGTGATTGGGATAGTTGAGGCTGAAATGACTGGAACTGATCCACTTGAATTAGCTGAGCTGATTGCTGGGAAGCTTGTGGACGAAACGAGCATGATCGAGAAACGAATGGAGGGAGGGAGCGTGAATGGGCATCCGGCTGATTATATCCTGTATGGAGCAAATCTTACATTTGTTAACTTGGAAGATGTTAATCTGTGTGGGCTGAAACTGAGGGGACAGGGGCCGGTTTTCGCCAACTTAAGCATCGGAGGGGTGGGCGATGAAGGGGCTGTTGTGGTGGTTCCATATTCAGGACAGGGAAATGGAAGTGGTGGGAGAACTGTGAATGTGATTCTGCCTGAACCTCAACTTTTACAGCTGAAGAATGAGCTGAGGGTGGAGTGGGGCATCCTCTGAAGGGATTCTTATGTTCATCTTCCTCCAACTATGGTCTAAATGTATTAATTGTCTGTAACGTTTTGTTTGAATAATTACACGAACATCACATATTATAATATTTGATTAATTAATAAAATAATTTTTATTTTTCAGTTATGCAAGTTTAACTACTGTGTATGAATCCAATTATATTACTTAGTGGGAGCATGATTAAATCAAATATATTTTTTAATATTTTAAAAAAATAATCATGAAATATACTCATCGAAATAAAAGTTATTACTCTTTGTGAAAAAATAATTATTAGTGACAAACAACAAGTGAAATAATAAGAAAAAAATAGTATGTTTAACACATAGGACAAAATATTTTTTAATCAATTAAGCTTATTTCAAAAGTAATTTTTTATCCAATTTAACTTTTATTCACTTTTTACTTTTATTTACAAACACTACCCACTTCTAATTCTGCTAAACTTCCAATTTTTTCTACAAATTTGCTTTTCTAAAAGTAAAATTTTTTGCAAACACTCCTACAACCCACAAATATGCTGAAATGTAAACCGTTTTTGTATGTGTCGCTACATAGTTAATTGATGCCTAATCTGGAAATAGTTTTTAGTTTCAATTCATTGAGTACTGCTTGTTCACGTATTGATATGTGTATTAAACACTTGAAAAAAACAAGTGCATTAGTATTTTTCCGTTTATTCTTGCAAAATTACTATACATACTATATGGATATAATGCGAGTTCAGTTCTTACCAACATAGTAAGCATATATAGAAAGAACATAATACTATCAACAGTCTCAAAACCTTAAAAGTGGAACTATTTGGCTAGAGAATCACCTAGAATTTCTTCCGATGCCCAAGTGCATGAAAGCGCCAGATGTGGTTGTGCAAAATTCAGTGGCGTAGAAGTGCCAGAGTTGATGCTTGAATTTGATGAGAACCGGTGCGCTTATCCAAGGGCTTTAACATTAAACAGTCCTCTTGCCGTAACCAACCACAATAAGCTACTCCAAGACAAAAGGTAATACAGATATGAAAGAAAAGATGCACATACAAGTCCAAATGCTGTCACAAATTATCTGAGTCCTGCTTGAGAGGCCAGGAAAGATTGTACACGATGAGTCCAACCATAAGGACCACACTGCCTAAGACGAAAAAGGGGCTCAAGCTTACACCTTCTGGGAGGTATGGCAATGGAAGGGAAAGAATATAGATCGAAATTGGTACTGCGAAAACAAAATAAAAGGTTATTGGGATCAGGCCATGTTAACATAAAAGCACTCCAATATATAAGTGATGAGAGTAGTACCTGAGGACATCACAGCAAGGGAAGAGACAACAGCAGAAGAATATTTTAAAAGATTGAGCACTGATATGTTGAAGGCTATATTGGTTATTATGTAAAGGATGGGTAGCATTGGGGCTCCATCACACCCTGACAAATTCAGAGGAGCAGCGAGTCATCGAAAAGACCATTTAACTTGATGTTTCCATTGGTCTGAGACCATACAAGAAAATCAAACAGAAGCGAGTTTAACTACTAGAAATTCCAGAAACATCTCCATTCTCCACGATCTCACTTATACTTGCTAAAGAAGGAAATTGTATGTCAGGCCATCAAGTGGAAAAGCAAGGTTTGTTTATAAAAAAGCTTTTGCTATCCAAGAAACTAGAAGAGTAACTCTTGGAACAAACAAACAAAAGGGCTACTGCAGAGGAATTTGGAGCAAAGTTGAAACTTCTCCTTTTACTGTTTCCCATCGTAATACGAGTCTTCATAAGGATTTCAGTGATTTTGTAGTCGTTATCATGAATTTGATTATCCTGGTGCAGAGGCATGTTTAGACAAGCTTTTTTCCTTTCTTATTTTTCTGTCTCCATCATTCATAGAAGTATATATATGTTTATATATTATATTTCTAGACAAATGTCTTTTTAGCTTTCAATAATAGAAGTCTTTTAATTTCATGTTCTTTTCCAATTAATATATTTGAACCATCTGTTTGATTGTCAAGTGACAGTGCTGCTTTAAAACTTCTTGATCACCCCTCTCCTCAGCAACATGCATATCTACACTCTTGGGGTAATGGAAGAATACTAGAGTGAACTCTCATTTAATCTTACATGACACTTTAGATATATAGAACATCTGATTACCACATCTTCATGACCACTCACAAAAATGGCCATAACAGAAAAACTAATTTTGTAATAATTACTCTGGGGAGTGAAGTAATGAGGAAGAACTGCAGCTAGTCTCTCCCTGTGAACTCAATACTAAAAATATTGGCACTGCAAGACCCACAACAGAATTCCAAACACTGAGATAACAACGCAAGATATTACCTGTTGTATTGGCTCCAATATTAAGGAAGCAAGCAGCACCACTTCTCAAGTACGAGGGGAGTTCAGAAAATGGGATACCCTTCAAGTTTGACAAAAGAGGCAGACACAGGAGCACGAAAAGAGCCTACAAGCAAAAGAATTTGAGATATGGGCATTCAATGTTTGATTAATTGAAGAGTATAACTTAGTTCCATTCTCATAAATAGAAGGTGAACCAAATTTACAAGGCTCCAAGAATTCGGCAGTCCATAGCCTTACCATGCAAATATCTATTCTTTACCAATTTGAATTGGCAGTTTTATCATTTTTATACTGATTGATGATTAGTAATTTCCATGGTGCTTGAGGCACTTGCGCCACTAGGAGTTGACAGAAGGATGCAAATATCTCAATTTTGAAAACCACAAGGGATTAACTTATGCCTACAGCGAAACCAAAAAGAACTAACATGCCATTTACCAAAAGCTTAGGATTGCAACATATTACCCTATTTCTGTAAGCTTGCACCCAACAAAACGGAAGCTAGGGGCCAGGTCAAAAGCATAATATACATCCTCATAACTAATATACATGCCCGCACATACGCATACCTGTATACATGTATGTGTGGATGTGTATATACCCAGACTTTGGAATGTATAAAGACTTGAGCATGACTGTTCAATTCAAATCTGAGCTAAGTGATCATTACCTGAAATCCAGATCCAAAGGAATTGACAACAAAAATGTCCAGCACTTTTCCCTGTATTAATTAGCCAAAAATTTAGTAGAGCTGTTTAATGTTATACTCTAGAAATTTGAACTAGTACATATCAGAAAGTCCGAACAAACAGACACAAGCAAGAGACACTGCATTTTTAGCACCTTGAGGCGGGTTGCAGCATCAAGAAAAACAGATTCCTGCACATGTCCACAGGTTTTTCAGAAAATTAAATTTCCTTTAATAATGTGTTAGTCATCCGACCATGATATCATGCATTACCTTGACAACAGAAGCAACTGCTTGAAATGCATTTGAAGCTAACATTAATGCTGGCCACACGATTCCAACTCCAGAGAGCAATTGATCATGTTCTGATCCACTGGAATCCAGACAAACGTATTATTGGAACATGACTACATTGTCAGAAATTACAGCACATGAAGTTATTATCATTCT
The DNA here is from genome assembly GCF_000512975.1 of Sesamum indicum. Lineage (NCBI taxonomy): Eukaryota > Viridiplantae > Streptophyta > Magnoliopsida > Lamiales > Pedaliaceae > Sesamum > Sesamum indicum. The sequence continues at coordinate 20,908,225 of NC_026147.1, forward strand.
AGACTTCTTTTATGTGGCAGGGCAGTAACCTCCACCTGCCAAAGCTTGATCTAGTCGTCCAAGGAAATTTATTCTCAAAACTCATCCTGGAGAATGTGCAGATTTGGTTTAGTGGATCAATGAGATTGTGGAGGCATCATCAAAGGCAGGGTTGAATAACAAAATTCATCGAATAAGATTCAATCTCGGCTTGAGTCAGCTTGATTAGTGAAAAAATTGATTAAGTATGCAAAGTACCAAGCTACTTAAGCTTAACTTGTTTAATAATTGAAACTAAGATTGAAAATAATTTCAACCTCAAATAAAGAGCCAAGCCTGAACAATACCTCATACCCAACTTGACTAAATTCTCTTACACCCCTAGTCAAAGGCATGCATATGCCACAAATCCACTAGAAATGCATTGCCAACTACAGTTAATTTCAACATTTACTTAACAATTCTTATACATAGTGAAGAAGACGACCTTGTAACTGCCAATACAACACCGGCAGCAACTAGAAAGCATCCGACAAGTCGGTTCAAAGTGTAAGTCCTCCCCAAGAGGAGTACAGAAAATGTCAGCTGCCATACCAAAAATGTCTGCAATAACAAGACTGCCAAAAATATCAACCTTGAAGAACAATGATTCTCTGTTTTTTGTCAGGTTATACTGGAAATAACTAGGTCGTATTTGTCTATGATTAAAAGTACATGCCTCAAGCTAAATGCAAATGAGTTTTAATATGACTCTCGAAACTGATAGCTGTTGGCAGGTTTAGGTAATTTGTCTGGTGAAGTTCACCAAAATATGTCTCCCAGTCTGATAATTGAGAAACAATCATACACCCCTTATGAAGTGAATAGAACTTAACTTAGAGTTACAGGAGAGAAATTTTATCAAAGAGCAAACCAGAAAGGAGAATATTCGAAGCAAATTTGCTCCATGCATTCGTCTGCTTAAATTTTATATATCAAAACTATTCACATAGTATCAATTAAAAATAATTATAGTGGACACTATTAGCTGATCAGAATAAAATGAGATTACAGAAAGAGAAATAAAAGTTGTTACTCAATTCATAGTTTAAATTTTCCTGTCATTTTACCAAGAAATCATGCATGCAACATGGGAATTTAACTAGTTCCAGTCAAAATCAAAATGGCTTTACCTGATTTAATATTGGTATAGCTGGTCCAGGTAGCATGGCTGTAAAAGACACACAGTATTCAGTATAAAGGCCGCTGAAGAAACTAACAACATATTCATGTTTAGGTCCAAAATTAGAATTCCTTTTACACAGTTTTAAATTTAGCAGCATATCAGCCAAGCCGATATTATGATAAGCACCACCCTGCTACTTTACTTTTACTCATAAATAAGAAAAATATGAATAATGGTAGACTGCAAATAAGAACCATTCTGTATCCTGTAACACTGATCAAGTAACTTCTGCTCCAGCACAATCAATAGGATACAACAGATATTTGTTAGTCTTGACTGGTAAAAATATGGTTTCTCATACCTCCGGAATACATCCCCGAAACAACTCCAAGAGCCTCCAGAAAACCAATTATTATAAAAGGAAACTTTGGAGAGGCAAGCATCTCATCAGTAGCGATGCCAGCTCGGTATCTCATGTAAAGGACAGAGAAATATATAACCACATACCTGTCAAAACAAAACAATCATCAGTTTGCTGCTTGGGATTTCTTTTATCAGTGAGACTGTATTCGAGCAGAGGAGACTAAGATAACATGACAGTTATCTTCCAGTAGCCAAGAAGAAGTTAATTGAATGATTCTTTCGTGTTTAATTGGTTAGTGTACCCATTGAACTTTTTAAGTGAATAGGTGGGATTCTCAACACAAAATCACATGTGTCCACTATTTTTCTCTTTGATACTAAATTTCAGTTGCAACTACTTTAGATGGTCTAATTATGATACTGAAAAATAAATTGATCCACTTGAGGTTTTGCTGGACATTGATTGCTGGAAGCTCGTTTTGTTTAATGTATAACCTGAGCAAAACAAGCTCAAAAACTGCCATACTGTTTGTAATGCTCGCTAAGTAAAACTTTGCTCTAATATATAAAAAGTGAAATAGATTGAAAAATATCAAGTGACCCTACTCGACTCGAATGCAACCATGAAACTCATTTTATATAGGTTTGATGAAGCCGCTTACCCCTCAAGTCCCCATCTCTCTATCGTGAGAAAAAATGAAAGTGAAACAGACACCAAATTACCAATCATGCCCAATCCTAATAAATTGACACCTACATTGATCAAGTAAAAACACATACCCGAAAGTGGTTAGCTGCGCGAGAAAAAAAGGGAATTCCTTCATGGGAACAAGGGCGAGCTTGTAAAGCACGCGATTGGCAATGGCTAGTGCTACGGTAACCGCGGAGCAGGCCACGACGGCGATCTTCCTATTGTTGGCTCTAGAAGTGGGCGGCGTAGGTGGTGGCGGAGGCGGAGAAGAGGCCTTGGCATTGGCGGAGACCCGAGGCAAATGCTTGAGTTTAAGTCTACAAATAGCGTTAACATGGTAAATCTTCAAGTGCTTGAAAATGGAGATTTTTGGTTGGGAATTAAAATTGGATTGAAGCTTGAAGAGAGGAGGGGAGGCGGAGGGGTTGATGAATCGGGCGGAGGAAGCAGAAGCAGCAGCAGCAGCAGGTGGTGATCGGAGTAGTTCCATGGAAGTAGCTGAAGAAAATAACTCCCAACTACCAAATTATAGACTTTGATATTAATTAATATTATTCATCCTCAACAATATATCTTTCTTGCATTTGGAAACTTCAATTTATTTTTATTTATCACGTGATAAATAAAATAATATTACTAAGTGGAGCATTATTCAATTAATCATATTTTTATATTATTTTTAAAAAACTTTAATATGAAATACTAAGCAAAAAGACAGTAGTTTTTAACACATAGAGACAAAATAGTTTTTTATCATTTAATTTATTTTATAAGTAAATTTTCTCCAAACACTATTCAATTTAGCTTTTATCTGCTTTTTATTTTTTTTTACAAATACTATCCATTTTCAATTCTGCTATAACTTTCAAATTTTTCTACAACAATCACTTATTTAAAAGCAAAATTTTTTACAAAAACTCCCTTAGTCTTGATAGCAATGTTAATTCGTTTAATTTTTTGCTTTACAAAAATTTTAAAATAGCCTAAAAATTAAAAGAAATTGATATATTTAATCGTACTTTTTATGAAAATTTTAAAATAATTTCAAAATTAAAAAATTCGACATTTCATAAATCCTGTAAAATAAATGACTCAATATGTTAAAATTTCCAATTTGGGAAAAATTTTAAAGATCATACAAAACAGATGACAAAATGTATTATTTTTTCAATTCTAAAATTATTTTGAAAATATTATAAAATAAAGGATTAAATATTTCGAGCTTTTTAATTTTAGAATTATTTCAAAAATCTCATAAAATATAGAATTAAATGTATTAAACTCTTATCCTATGAAAATAAAAATATAACTTTTATCTTTATAATATAATTGAATTTGATTCGATTTTTTTTCTTCGTTTTTCCTAAAAATTAAATATCTAAAAATTGCATGTAATCTTATAAATTCTGAAAATATATAATCTATACTCTATTATTTGGTATTTAATTTTTTTATATCTATTATTTGCTTTTAAATGTTTAACCATCTTTTTTATTTTTTTCAATTTGAAGTTCCTTTTTGCCTTTTTTATTTTTAAAATTATTTCACCAATCTTTTTACTTTTCTCTGATTAATTTCGGCATTCTATTTTTTCTCAATAATTTCTAACAATTTTTTTTTATACTTTTTATTTATTCAATTAAAATAAAATAATAATTATTTTAAATTTTTTGAATTAATTGTGTACATACATTTGTGTATTGCCACATGCACCAACAATAAAAATTAGAGATAACTACACCGCATTTCTTTGAGGTTTGGTGTAACTACACCCAAATCCATATAATTTGAAAAATTATATTTAGTATCAGTGATGTTTGTTTTCATCCAACATATAGATTAATCATTTAGTCAAAATTTATCGATCTTAACAAAAAATTATATTTACGTTTGATTGATTTATTACTGATTTTGTTATAAATTAAAAAAATATTTTTCTAACTAAATTAACTTTATTTCAAATCAAATAATATATAGATGAGAAAATATTTGTTTGAATAAATAAAGAAATCTTATATTAATAATTATTATTACATGTATAAAAGAGGGGCACACCAACCACCAAAGTCCAAACCTGTGTGTTGTGCCACCGCCACGTGAGATGCATTTGACATGTGCCAAATTCTGGGACCTCAAAATATCAACCAAACACCACTCCAATCACCACAAACACTCTCTCTCTCTCATCTCTTTTTCTTTTTCTTCTTTTTTCTTTTCTCTTTTGGTACTTAGTTGTGGCTGTCGCTCCTATATATATAATAAATATTTTTTAATTTAAAATATATTATAAAAAAATAAAATATTATACTACACATCACATATCAAGAAAAAAAGAAAAAATAATAAATAAAAAAAACTAACTTAGGATTATCATCATCGCCATAAAATAATTGGTGTTGGGATGTTGTAGATTGCCGCTTTTAAGTGAAAAAATTCTTCTTCTTCTTCTTTTTTTATTTTTATTTTTAATATAGATTCAAAATATAACATGAATAAGATTGATATATAAATCAACACATCATATTTTATTAAAAAAATAAATAAATAAATAAAAACTAATTTAGAGACATTATTGACACAATAAAAAAGTTAGTGTTGTGATGTCATAAGCCGTTATTTATGAGTGAATACCTTTCTTTTTTTATATTAGTGATACACCCTCAAATCACTTTTCCTAAGTCTAAATCTAAGGAAGTATGCCCCCACTGATCAGCCCAGCAAACCTATTCGTTGGGCCATGAGTCAAGTATTAAATAAATGCCCCATCGATTTATATTAACCTGACAAGCCAAAAAACAAGTCCAATTCCGCAGGATAACTCAACAAACAATAGGGATGATGCATCGTATGCAATTCTGATACCTTAAAAAATATCATATAAAAAAAATCTCCAATAAACTCTTTTAGAGTGATGGCAGACGACCTGATAATAGCAAGTGAAACGAAATTCTAGAATTCGACTTGACTAGCATGCCTCATTCAAAGAGTCATATCTCTTTCCAGATAAGTCCAAATTATAATTCATTTTTTTTTGTTAGTCAGCTAACTCACATAGCTTTTAAATGGTATAGTATATGCTGCAATTATTTTCGAATTTTGCTCTAGGCCCGACCTATGAATAGGAGCCACTGTGCAACCTTAATGTAACAAGTTCCATTCATTCTTATGCACTATTTTTGCTCCTGATTTTCAGCAAGTTCTTGGCATATTTTTACACTCCATACAGTGGTTATTACTTCACTTCAGTACTTCATCACTTCACAACAATTATTACACCCCATTATTCTCACGTTATTTCAAAATTTTCGATTGTTCATATCAGTTTACCGACTTAAATATTAGAGTGTTAATCTTTATTTTTTATAAATTAGTCCTCTTTTAATTTTAGAATTTTGTTAAAAATCCTTCGACATTGATGATAATTTTTATAGAGGAAGAGTTGCAATATAATATAGGAGTCTAGGTTTGTATTTGCTCATCTAGGGGAGATATACACCAAGTAATCAGTAGAATTGGAGATTGCTTAGTAGTTCAAACATGGGACTCAAAGACCATCTTCACTTGCTTGTAGTAGAAACATTATTAGTACAATGTAACAAAGATTGCATAAATGCATTTAGCTGTCAGAGGGTATAGTAATGATTTTACATACCCTCCGTTTGCAAGAAATCCACATATATCTCTTTTGCAATCAATTAAATAATGATAAAATATTATTAGATTAGTTTCAAATATAAATAATTAATTTAATTAATATTTTAATATATATTTTATCATCAATCAATGATCGACGATTCGCCAAAATCGAAGTGTTCTACACAATTAAATTATGCTTTACGGTCAAAAATTCGAGTCAATCAAACGACGTCACGTGGAGAATTGGATGTACGTTCCAATCAAATTAAAATGAATAATTTTAATATCTATCTCTTTAGAAAATAGAAATATTAAAGAAATAACGATAATTTTTTCTAATCATACTATTTCAAATATTTAATTTATCTTATTAAATTAAATTATATGAAAATAATACAAAAGATTTTGAAGTACGTTACAACTCCATTTCTTTTAGCACAAGGGTCCTTGAATCTCAATCACCACACAAAATCGTGAAAAAAGACCAAAAGAATTCCCTTCCCGAAGTTCTGCGAGTTCAATAATATTCAAAGACACTTGGAACGGAGATGGAGTTGTTGGTTGAACGGCGTTGGCAATCTTAATCATCACGTGAGTGGCGGTCCTTGGAGGGCCAGGACATGTTGTATAGGATGAGGCCCAGAACAAGAATGGCAGAGCCCAGGTGGAAAAATGGGCTCAATCTTACACCTTGGGGGAGGTATGGCAGTGGAAGGGAAAGAAGGTACATTGCAATTGGGACTACAGTACACACAACAAAAATGACTGCTCTCAGTACCATGATGCTGTAAGTGTGTGTCTATCTGTGTGTGTGTGTGTTTGCTGATATATATATATATATATAGAGAGAGAGAGAGAGAGAGAGAGAGAGAGAGAACCTGCTGATCTGGCGGCAAGAGAAGCAACAATTGCATCGGAGACTTTGAGAAGATTGAGAATAGATATGTTGAAGAGGAGGTTGGAAATTACGTAAAGGAGGGGTAGCAGTGGTGCTCCATCACATCCTTAATTACCAGGCAAACAATAGAGTCATATAATTACACAAAATAGAGCCATAAATGTTGGTTCAATGATTCGAATTAACCACAAACATATTATAATTCAAAAAGGCATTTTTGTTAATTTATCACAAAAACTACATGAAAACCTAACAAAGACTAAATGAGCTCGTTATCAGACGCACGTCAAAATCGCAGGGTGGGTATTTATAATTTTTCAAATAAATGAAAAATTATTTTTAATTTCAAGAGAGGTGACTGTAATTTGCCATATTTACATATCTATAAAATCGGAGGAAACGTGGAAACAAATAAAAAACATCAAAGTGCCCTGAACTTTCTTCAGTATGCAGTAAGGTTATGTAGAAGATGTTACCTGTCGTATTAGTTCCAATGTTCAAGAAGCAAGCAGCACCACTTTTGAGGATTGTGGGCAGTTCAGATAGAGGAATTCCCTTCAAATTTGACAGGATGGGCAGGAATAGGAGTACAAAAAGAGCCTACAAGTGAAACAATGAATACTTCTCTTCCCCATCAGCATAAGAATGCATGTGCTCGACAATGGCTTTTCAAAATTCTTACTCAAATTAGGTTTGGTCGAACCAAATTAATTACTAAGTAAGTGTGACACACTTACTAGTGAACTAAAACTGATCACAAGACAAGTGTATTGCACTAGTCATGTAATTGATTTAGGTCTGGCCAGACTTGGTTTGTATGAATTTCACTGCAATCTAATACCTTACCTGAAATCCTGATCCAAAAGAATTGACTACAAAGACGTCCAA
>NC_026147.1:20915854-20938794 GCF_000512975.1 Sesamum indicum
CAATTAGGATAACGATTGAGAGGGATGTGAAGGAAAGAACAAGACGAGTGCAAATAACGTTCGGATGCTACCTTAAGACGGGCTGCAGCATCGATGAATACAGATTCCTGCACATGTCCAGAGCTTTCAATTGTTATTTTGCCAATTTGGAATAGGTTAACACTAGGCAATGGCTTATGAAATCACCTTAACGATAGATGCAGCTGCTTGAAAAGCACTCGACGCTATCATCAGTGCTGGCCACAGAAGTCCAACTCCAGAGAGCATTCTACTGCTGGCTGAACCACTGCCGGCCGGAAACAAGATGTTAGCAAGACATGACTGAACATATATACATCAAGAAACAAGGAAGTAGGTTGTAAAATCGAACGAGAGGTTGTCGTCTCTTTGATTGAATAGACTGAGACGTAGGCATGTAAACATCCATTACATTGGTAAAGCATCCAAAAATACCTCGTGGCAGCCACTACAACACCGGCTCCCACAAGAAAGCATCCTGAGATTTGAGTCAGTGTGTAAGTTCTCCGCAGGAGGATTCTGGAAAATATCAGCTGCCACACCAAGAATGTCTGCACAGGCAGGTTGGGATAAAGAAACCATTGCCGGAAGCAATCTTAAACAATTAACAAAGTTGTTGGGGAGTCTAAACAACGATTCCTCAAGACCAGCATGGCGAGAAAGTAGCTTACTTGGTATAATAAGGGTATAGCTGGTCCTGGAAGCATGGCTGCAAAAGATAGACATATTCAGTGTCAAGAATGTCGTAGAAAGCTAAACTTGATCTGTCTTCGGTTTTCAAAGAAAAGGTAATGGCATCTGATTCATCCATTCGCTCCCAAGTTCAATAATATATCACATCATAATTCGTAGACGAGCCTCAGAGTTACAATTTAGGGATACACAGATATAACGCAAACGGACACGCATTTAACAGAGAGAAAGCAAACTGGTAAAAGTATCTAAGTAAGTACAAGAAGAATACTTGATAGAAATCGTCTATCCGCTATATCTAATAAGTCATTCTTGTAAGTTAATAGCATCAGTGTCAGTACCTCCAGCATACATTCCTGAAACCATTGAAATGGATTCAAGCAAACCGATCACAATAAAGGGTGCCTTGGGAACGGCCAGCATCTCATCAGTCGTCAAGCCAGCACGATACCTCAAGTGCAGCACGGAAAAGTATACTGCCACATACCTGGTCAACATGAAGCCATATTTGAAGAAAATCGAGTAATAGCAGCTAGCCGGAAAATCAAGTAAATCCAGAAAACAAAAAGGCATAACGGCTTGAGAACATACATAAAACTATTGAACTGAGCCAGAAAGAAGGGGTGATCCTTCATAGGGACAAGAGCAAGTTTCTGAAGCACCCGATTACCGACTGCTATTACCAGGGTTATGGCGGCCCAAGTAACGACCGCGAGCCTTTTATCGGCACGCGGATACGATAATGGAGGGCCATCATCCTCAGATGATTTAGCTAAAGCAGATGGAACCAAATGCTGGAACCTTGAAATAATAGTATTCTTCCTGCAGTCAAAATCATTCTTACAGGCAGAAAATTTGACATTACTAACAGACAATCTCAAGGGCTGCAACCGCAATCGGAGATGGGCCGGAATCAATCCAATCCTGGAAGCCCCACCGTTGCTGCCATGAACAAAGGTGGAAACAAAGCTGGGAGCAGAGGATCTGGGGGCGAGTAACTCCATTGCTGCAGGCTAAGAGGAAGAATATTCAAACATGGGAAATGGGAATTCACCAAAATTCAACCATTAAACAAAAATCAATCAATGATAAATCATTGCATAACACCGGAGAGTCAAAACATGACTAGTTTTTAATGTTGTCAACTCCAAGACTGGAACGACAATGTAATAATACACTAATATACTAATAGCGTTTGGTGAGTAACGTGAATGTGCAGGCATCATAAAAATAAAACCAAGATTTTAAAAAACAATTGCTGACAACTGAAAGCTGTAGATCCAAAGACAAATTAAACTAATTACAGGCAGGCGGTCATCGGACCTAGGTCCTAGTATTTTGGGTTCGAACATGATCATTTCTTTTATATATATATTTTATTTGTATATATATTTTACTTATCTCGCTTATAATACTCAAAAAATTAATATTTTTATAAAATATAAATAATTTACAGACGTCTTAATGTATATATAAACAACATATATTTTTAAAAGTTTTAATATTTTAAAACTTAAAATATGAACATGTAAAGAAAATAATCTTTGAATAATATTATTATTTCGTATTTATAAAGTTATAATACTATTATTTCATACAAAATATACTTTTTAATATATTTGAAAGTATTAAATCAGTCTAACAGGTCGATTGGGGTCCAAAATTTTATGCCGGATCTGGTTACAGGTTTTGAACGATCCGATCCGTTTCTGTCCATTATTCTTCAAATCATCCCCAGTGAAAATTCCACCCAACTTAGTGTTTGTAGAGGAGGGGGCATTACTAAAGTAATTAGGGCAAAATCATGCCCAATTGGAGATGGTAGGTCTTGAATTGGGGAATTAGGTCTGTTTCTTCTGCCCATCTGTGAATTTTTTAAGGGACTTAGTATTTTGGTCAGTGTTGTGCTGCTCTCTAAGTCTCCGGCGGCTTGTGTAATAGTTTAATGGTGAAAAGCCATGTTGAATAGTCAGATGTGACGTATTAATATAAAAAGTAATAAATAATTATGGAATATAAATGAAAAATATTAAAAAAATATCCCATAAAAGTGCTCTATAAAATAGGTAATCGAAATAATATTTTAAAGCTTTTGTCCCAAGTTTAGGTTGATTACAATAATGAACAAAACATATAAAAATAATCTGTAAGAACACTCAAATAATAAATTTAAGGGTTTATTACATTTAAATTTCATTTAATATTACAAAATTATACTTTTTTTTAATTGGTACTTATGTGTATGTATGAGAATATTGAATTCCTATAGAAAAAATTCGTATGAATTATGTTGTTTTAACGGATATTAAAAATATTAAATGTTAATTTCCTTACCACAAAAACAGAAATTATTGTAAATATTCGACCATTGTGTTAGTAGCACAAATAAGAATTCCCCAAACGAAAGTGAAAGGCGTCCCCATCAAGGGCTTTCGAGACGAATGTAATCATACATAATCCCCTGAAATGGACTCGTAGTATTTGCTTGCGTCAAATAAATTGTGTTGTCGCCTTCAACAAGCGAAGCAGCCGGTAACTCCACATTGAACAACCAATAGAGCCCATGAATCCCATGTCGTGCGATTGCGTTGTCTTTCCCAATTAATCCGCTCGTAAATAATGCGGGATCTTGATCTGGATTATTTATTCGAACCTAAAACACGCTTTTTAGAATTATTAATTCAATATATATATATTAAAAAAAAGGTTTGAACTAATATTTCACAGTCCTTGAAACTGAATTAAGTATTAATTAATATGATTAATGTAACTGTACCTGCAACTCAGCTTGCGCTGCAGATGCAAGCGCCAGTCTCAATTTGTACGTTCCGGTTGGTTTTATGGTGGCGAGTCTGAACCTGATTTGCCACGTAGTTGCTTGGTATGTATTGTCGTCTTTCTTTCTGAAAGCCGATGAAAGAGAAATGATCATAATGTTTGGATTTATTTTTTTAGTGTGTTATGGGAATAGAGAGAGAAAAATAAAGATAAACAAGTGTGTGTTAGAGATAGTATGTATGTTTGGATTTGTTTTTGAAGATAATTTAAAATAAGTATTATATATTTAATGTTGTATTTTGGGAGACAAAAATTATTATTTATTGTCAAATTATGCCTTTTTTTATATATATTTATGTATATATGTGTGTATATATATGTATATTTTTATACTAAAACAGTTAAAAACACCTAAATAAGGTGTTTTTGAATGATGGCAAACATTGAGTATGTTTTGATTTGTCTCGGAAATAAGTTGAAAATGAAAACAAACATAGTGGATAATTATATGACTGTATCAAAATTTTAATAAAAAATTAAACTTTCAATGATTTTCTTTTTAATAAAAATAGAAATTATATGATTAAATAAATAGTTCAATAAATTAAATAATAGCTTCCATCAACGCTTCATTATAGAAAAAAATAATAAAATAAATTAAAATAAAGTGAGATAAATAGCCGCATATTTGGTGAAACTTGTATATGGGACCTCAAATTTTTTTTTTTTAATAAGTGAAAATGATGAACTATTATTCCTTTTTGAATAAGTCGATTACATAATCAATATCAAATATCAATATCTAATAACTATCAATAATAATATTAATCATATATTATTCATCAATATTAGATAACTATGTCTAATCAACACTTACTATTAAAGTGGAACTACACCCACAATTTTAGAGTCACTGGACCTCAATTTAATCAATTGAGCTTGGCCTCATTGGCGGAACCTCAAGTCTTAATCGTCAGACTAAGATACCATTAGATTTCCTTTAATTTCTTGTAGTGACTGACCAAAATGCTCTAATGAACAACGAATTTTTATTTTTATTTCTTTTAATTTTTGTTATAGCCTAGGTGGAAATTTTAAAATTTTTCATCGACCTCATCAAAACTTTTTAAAATTTCTTATTTAAAAATTGAACAAAATACAACAAGGCCAAAATTGAAAATTTCAAGCCTCCATAGAAGGATTACATGATTTCATCGAATATCAGGAAATATTGGTAATTTCTCAGATGACGAGAGGGTATTGATAATTTGTTAAATTTCAAAATAACTCGTAGTAATTTACTATAAAAATGATAATTAATAGTTAATGGTACTGCCACGTCATTATTTTGGATGGAAATATATTTTTGAATTTTTTTTACAAAATATAATTTGATTTTGAGACATAAAAAAAGTTAAAAATAAGAATAAAAATGAAGATAAAGGGATAAATTATTTATTTAGAAGAAAAAAAGTTATAGGGGCATTGGACCTGGTAACTTGGGCAAAGAACCAGTCCGTACTGTAATTGCTCTCCCCAACTGTGTAGACTAAGTCACCCTTGGGATATAATTCACTGTATCTCTCCCACAGTCCATATTGCCTGAACCTGATTATACATTCACATCCATAAATTCATTTTAAATCATTATCATCAATAAATTAGGTAAAATTGACAGGGCTAATAGAGAATATTTTCAATATCTTATTTTTAAAATAATATATGACATTATATAAGTTTTAAATGCAATAACCTAGAAAATAGAAAGGAACAGTAAAAAATAGGAACCTGTCGGGATGATTGACATATAATTTATTGATATATCTCGCATCGGGATCGGGAATGTAAAATTCTCGGGCTGAACGATCAGGGATCCCTATTTCCCATAGGGTTGGTCCATCCCTGGGGGGCTCATACACAAGCTCACCCATATCGATGTTGCATCCTGATTCATTACGTATATGTATCACCATTTAATTATTGTAATAATCAACTTAATTAAATACCAGTTTAGGAAAAAAGATATGAAATGCATATCAAACACTAGCTGTGATTGCTTGACGTTCTCTTTCATCTCATCTCAGTGAGGGAGAACGACGTTTGATTGATGTAAGATAAAAGTGTAATAATGATAGTTGATGTGATGTGTAAAAGATATTTTTCTCACAATCAAACAAAACCTGGGGTTATGCTAATGACTTCTTCAAGTTTGTAATCTCCGATAAAACCAGGGACCCATGCGTAAAGATTGTAGTCTCCAGTACGGATGTTGTTGATGGTAAAATATCCTTTTTCGTCTGCTTTTCTCCAAAATTGATACCCCTGAAAATTAATTAGAGAAAAAAAAAAGTTGAAAGAAAAAATGCTTTTTCTTAAATAATATTATTTAAGATTTTTTTTGTAATATCAGTCATTAGATATCCAAAAATATATATATATATTTTTCGTTCTATAGTTTGTGAGTGGTGACACTTTTGGTCCACTTCACATTTAATTTTTGCAATTGAGGACAATAATTTTATAAAAATAACAGTATTAGGTCAATTTTTTGCTAGAAAATCTCAATTTCGCCTGACGTGAGGTCCCAACAATTTATATAAAAAAACATGATGTGTTAATTAATATGGGAAACTTAAACTTTCTTTTTTTCAAATAGGGCTAGACCATTAAGAATATAGAAATGTTTTTTTTTCATAAAATTTACACAAATATAAAAAAAAAGATCTTTTTTACTCATAAACGGTAATTTATGATACCGTGACATCAATATATTTTTTACGTTGATAATACCCGTAAGTTGTTTTTTTTTTATTTCTTGCTTTTTGTCTTTTCTTTTTTTTTTAAAAAAAAAATGATACATTGATTTATATATTTTTTTATCTATAATATATTTTCTAAATATAAAATATTATTTATCATATACATATAGAGACAGCGTGCCATGAAAGTCAGTTATGAAAAAAAGAATACCTTGCCTTGTGTTTGCCAAGATCCAATTTCTCCTGGTGGAGCCAACCCAATGTATGCTCCATTTCCCACCATCTCCTCATCACTCACACACCTGATCCAACTCCATCATCAATCACAATGTTACACACACAAATTATATTTGGAAATAATAATAATAAATTTTGAACCTGTCTCTGACTAATAATCTGCCACTAACATTGCCCCTTTCCGCTGATGTTGGAAAATCTTCTGATGCTGGAAAACTATAAGGCCACCTCACAACTTGTTCCGTCGCCTGATCAATCATGTCTTATTTATATATTTTATTTTTATTTATAATTATATTATACATATGTAGTCGGCATGTCACCTACAACTAGTATGGATGGAAAAAAGGGTAATTGCTCAAGTTACTATCTTAGAGGATTAAATCTAAACTGTCTCCTTCTGAAAATTGAAATAGGCTCTTTAATGTTTTGAATAAGAAGCGCTAAACCACTCTCAGATCAAATTTTTAAAAAAGGCACAAACCCTTTATGTTGATGTATTACAAATTTATTACAGATCTATATTTGTATATCTTCACACGCTAATATATGGAATGAAATATATAACCCTCATCCTTATAAGGATAATTTTGTCATAAAAAATTTATAAATCGACGTGAATAACCAAACATATCTAAAAAACTCTTATGATTTATCTTACATACATAAAAGTCACAGAAATTCGAACCTGTTCTTTGGCATCTTCCCAAAGCAAAAAGGGGTCAGATCCGTTGGTGACAGAATTAAGATACATAAAAATGGGACCAAAGACTTTCTTCCATGCCTCACCTTCTTCAAATTTCAGAACTACATCCTCCCCTCCATAATGTGCACTCACAAACATCTGCCCTTAACACATATGTATAGTCCAATTAATTTCTATATGATGTATCAATAATCTTAATTGATTAAGAATGATATGGTAAGGTAGAGTTCTTACAGCAAGAGTGGTCGGACCAACATGAGACGTAAGATCTTGTTTCGAAGGTCCTCCTGTCTGGAATTCATTGCTGGGCATGATCTGCCAGAAGCCCACGGCTGGAATATCCGTGCATATCCATCCGTGGACCTTCACGTCTTTGTTTTCGCATGAGTATTGGTATTTGTCGTCCACCTTGATAAAAAAATATCATTTTTTAGTACTTTCATTAGATTCCGTTAGTATCTGTTAGTAGTTATAAAAGTGAAACTTTTTTATAATTTATGGGACTATAAATGAGAATATCGTAACTAATAGGACGAAAAGTATAGGACAAAAAATGCTATTTCCCTTTATAATTTATTATTATTGTAGAATATAGTATAATACACAATTAAAAATCCAAATTCGAGAACAACATACTATTCTTTTTTTTTTAAAAAAATTTTCTAAATACATTCATACCTCTCCTGTGAATTCAGGCTCCACAGGATTTACAAGGAGGACAGCTTCAGGATAGTCCAATGGCTGTCCTCTCCCAGGCAACCTGTCATCTGGTAAGGGCATATACCTTTGCCTGTTGTCTGCCACAGCCATATAGTGAAACCTATGTTTATTCACACAAATTTAACACTAACTAATCAGGAAAAAGAAAAAAAAAAACATGTGCTAGGACAAGTTATAAAATGTTGAGGAGAAATGGGAAATCAGGGGAAACAACATTTGTCACATTGTAATTTAGAGTATTTTCACTTTTAGTTTCATTAGTTATAGGTTTTTCATTGTTGATCCTATGACTTTAAAAAAACTGTATTTTTAATCCTATGATACATTTCCGTTAGATATTTAACAGAAAAGGCCACACGGCCGTTAACTTGCATGAGATCAAAATACTACTTTTTGAAAGCCAGGGACCAAAATGATAATCCCCCTAATCAATGAGATCAAAAGTGTAAAGATCTTAACTGCCACATGCTAAGCACGTGGTATAATTTGTTATAATTTTCAATGAGAAGGTGTAATGGGACAAAAATGCTACTTTTTAAAAATTATGGAGCAAAAAATGAGAATTACATAACTAATAGGATCAAAAGTGAAAAGACCCAAAATTATGAGACGAAAAGAGCTACTTTCCCCAAAAAATTACTAACTTGTCCTTTCTGAGCTTGAACACAATTCTGGTTTCATCAAGGTTGAAACCAGGCCACCCCTCCAAATGTTCGTAAATGGCGTAGGTATAGAAGCCTGAAGATCCACGAAGCATTACGAACCTACAGTTTTAATATATATCCTCAGAAATTATTTCCTCGTTGTAATATATAGTAATTATTCTTAATTAAACAAATTTGTGCATATACAAAAAGTTTTTTATTACCTTTTGTCTATGTTTAATGGAGCAAGCTTGCCCTGGAGGGAAGCATTCCATGTTGTTGAGAATGATAGCTCTACTTGTTCCTCATTTTCTGTGACAACCTTAAAATTCGTCCCATGGATCCTGTATTTTGAAAAATTATTTTTGTGATAACATTAAGGGGAATATCCACATAGAATTGGGATGTAATATAAAGAGGGTTTAGAATATCACATTTGTAACGTGTTTTTTTTTTTTTTTAAGTATTTATGTTTGTTGATCGACGATATTAGGTAAAATTGAAAAAAGACTAAAAAGCCCTCCCTACTTAAATATAAAGCACAAATAGCTGAAGATTCACGTCTTTTTCGCTCTGGTTCTATCTGAACAACCTAAACTATGAGCTGTTGGAGGTGCATATATCGCGGCAACTGGATATAAACCCAGAACCCTATTTTAGCATTTTATTGACTTAAAATATTTATAGATTTTTGTCGGAGCAGATCCCAATAATAATTCTGATAAATCATAAAAAATGGGGTTAATTACATTTAGACCTTGTCTAAAAATACGAAATTTCACTCCCCCCAAATTTCCCCCCCCCCCCCCCCAAAAAAAAGTTTTACACTTTCACTGCATTAAAAAATTCACAGTTTACACATGACCCATAAGCAAAAAAATTATATAAATTTCTAATTTTACCCCCCAATCTAATATTTTCATGTAATAATTTTATACTTATAAGGAAAAAAATACAATGATGTTGACCTTATTATATATATATATGTATTTATCGTTTTATAAGTAAATTGTAGTTTCACACTTCAGAGGGGATTTAAGTATAATTAAATTTTTCGGGGGAAAAAGGGGGTTGGTTAGGGGTATAATATTTAAACGTACACTTCAAATGTTCCAGCAGTTCCAGTACTTCCTGGCTGACTCCAAACAAGATCCCAATACCTGCATAATACACAAATACGTCGTTTTCCGATAGAAAGTTTTCAATATGAGTTTTGAAAAATGGAACCAAATTTAGAAAGAGATGTTGTTCCTTGTGGAATATACTTACGTACCCTCTATTAGATTCATCGTTGGCGATCTCTAGCAAATTGTCAATGTGATTGTATTTTATGCCGGTCACTATTCCATCTGGCTTTGATATTGTGACTCTAAGAACTCCATTGTCCATAACCACCTGCAACCAAAACCACCACATAATGTTACATAGTAAACATGTCTTAATCCATAACTTATTTGTATCAGATTGAACAAATTAAGGTTGCAATCAATTAGTTAAGTACATATGAGTTTACACATAGCTATTCTCCTCTCTTACATGGTGATCTCGAACCTGCAACCTTAATCTTGTTGACGGCATTGTCCTCCTCTTCCACAACCCTAGCTATCTTTATTATTCTCTACAGAAAAATGTTGAATACCTGGGAAAACATTGTCGGGATTTGTTTACATTTGCCTCCTTACGTACGATCATTATATATATAGTTCCATAGTCAATTTTTTTGGAAAAAGAATAAGAATTTTGTGTACTTTTACGTTATTGTCCTTAAAAGTAGTGGTTGTGAATCAGTAACATCACGTCATTACTTGAATCGAGAGGATAATTTTGGAAAATTTTACTTTTGCTACATATATATATATATATATATATGTGTATAATGAAAGTAAGGGTTAACAACATCACTTGAACTGCAAACAAAGAAAGCACATCTCTTCTTACACTTTATTTGGTTGGTATGATATGGTAATTTGTTGTAGCTTGCAAGAATGGACAGAAAAAGCACAACCCCAGCAAAACTGAAATATGTATCATAAAAATAATGGATAATTGCATTTGTATTTCCTGATTTATAATTTATTTATACAAATTACGCCTATTGTTTACGTAATTACAAAATTTCGTCTAACAATGAAAAAATAGGGACAGTTTGTGTAATTAGATATATTAATATTTTGAGAGGTGTATGTTTAATTTTCTAAAAAATACAGATAATTTGTATAAATAATGTTGATATATCTAGTGGGTTTATGTGTAATTTTTCAAAAAAATAAAAATAATTTAACTAAATAGGTTACAGGTTAGTAATGTAGACGTAATTATCCTGAAAATAATGTGTGCAAGACTTAATAACTTCTATATATGGGTGTGATTTATTTTGATTGAGCAGTGTATGACGCTATGCCGTTTTAGCCATCATGATGGCGTTTAGTGCTTTCTTAGCTTCAACACAATGTATGCACTGCTCAAGATGTTCAAACCTTAGCTCCCATCTTGCACATGGAGTTGGTGCAAACAATATAGATAGATAGATAAATTGCAATGATTTCTTATAGGATATGTCATAATTATAAATATTTTTTTTTATTATTTGAAAAATTATATATATATATTTTTAATTTTAATTGGTATCCAACAACTGAAGCAACATGTTACGTTTTCACTCATTTTTTGTAGTGAATTTATCAAAATATTCTTATGGACTATACATGATGGTTTTATTTATTTTTTAATTTTTTTAAAAAAAATTTGGACTAATTAAGTGGATGATTTTTTCAAAATCTTTCAAAAAAAAATTCCATCCACCTCATTTGAAATTTTTACAATTTTTCAAAAAAAAAGAAAAAAATACAGCAAGGGTATAGTTGACAATTTCAGGTCTTCATCTTAAGATACATAATTTCATCCAACATTAGAAAGTATTAGTAATTTTCAAACAACAAGAGAGTATTCATAATTAATATATCAAATCTCGGGGGAACTTTTTATAATTTACAGTATATATATAGGGATTTGTTGAATTGAGGCATCGATGTGTTCGCGTTAATTAAAGGGTGTTTGGCTATTTTTTTTTTTTTTTATGTATAAGTTCATATATCTCATAAAATGTTTTGAGTTCCCCCATTTAATTGACCCACACAATAATTAAATATTTCATATTTTAAAAATTTTAAAACTCAATTCAACATATTAAAAAAAAATTAAATAAAATATGAAAGTTGATCCATACAAGTATATATATAATATTACACATGTCAACGTGCAGTTGGCCAACACTTTCAACCCATTGAACAAATCAAAGTTTATACAATAAAATAAAGCTAATAATGATAGAATGAGACTAAAGTGGGTGATTACCAGTTAGAGCACATAGATGAATTTCGATTGGTTGGGAGCACATAAACTATTCCACGATAAGATCTCCTCTTCTGATTTTTTCATCTTTGTTTTCTCTCCCCAATAAAGGGTGTCTTCTTAAGTTGTGCAAAAATAAAAAAATAAAAAACATGGTAAACTTGCACAAAATTTTTAAAGGTAGTGGACCAATATACATATATATATATATATATATATTATTGGTGATATAAAGCAACTTTTTATGTAAATTAATTACTTGGTAAATAATTAAGAAAAATTAAAGCAAGTTTAGATATATTGCTATATATATATAGATAGAGCCTCTTATAGGGTATAGTTATTATTTTATTTTTCATCCCCTAATTTAATTTTCGTAAGTTTTCAATCATGTTTATGGGATTTTTGAAAAAAGTCTCGTAACTTGTAAGATGTTTTAATCTCAATCATTTTGCCAATTTCATTAGGAAATTGATGGGAATGCATGACATGTACGTGGCTGTTAGATTTTCAAAATAGAGGAAAACGGTCATGCGTTTTTTTTCATCAATTATTTTCTAGCGAAAGTTGGTAGGAGGATCGAAAGTGAGAATTTTTTAAAATTACGGGACTATTTATCTTAAAATCTTGTAAACAATGGGACTAAAAGTGTATGAAGACCTAATTATGGTACGAAAAATACAATTTTTCATGGGAGGCTTCATTAAGCTATTTTAACAACAAAATATTAAATAATATTTTAGTATTAATGTTAATTATTTGTATTATGTAATATGGACTTTTGTTTTGCCATAATATAATAGAGTAACTTTATACTTTTTGTTGATAGTGTTATTATGTAAAAGTTGTCACTAATCATAATAATCAGTGATCAAAGAAATTTATATAAAATTGATTATGAATTATTAGTGACAACCTGCTGATATAAATCTACTTATTATTACAATAATAATATTGTGATTTGTATAAAATTCTTACTAATTATCGATAACAACAAGTTAATTATATACATAAACTTCTTGTCACTAATAAGATTTTAAAAATTATACTGTGGCAAGAAAAACACTAGAAGAAATAATCTGATCTTTTGTCATGGCTATTACCATTAAAAGAAATTTAATAATTAATCATAGTTATTTGTTATGATTAAGAATAAATAGCCGTAATAAATAGTTCTTGACTTAGCTAGCCAGACAGTGGTGTTAGCCGCGATTTTTGCTAATGTGGCCAAAGCATTTGTTATGACTAAAAGTCATGTCAAAAAATATTTTCAATAGCTCAGTCATGACAAAAATAATTTTTATAGTGCATAATTTAAACTTTTGCATCAGTATTTATTTAACTACGATTAATAATAATTATTTATTAATTATTTGTCTGTTTGTTTGTGTTTTTATTTTTACTTTCATAAAAAAAAAGTGAAGATTAATGACAAAAATATCAAGTAACAATTTTAATATTATCACTAATTATATATATAGTAAGAAGAATGTTATTTTATCACAATAATAAATTTCATGATTTTAATAATTACTATTATTTAAAAATTATCATTAATTAGCAAGAATTAGTAACAAAAAAATGTGCTAAAGTTGTCACTAAATATAATTAATGATATGTATAGTAACGACTGAATGACAACAAATAATTATAATTATCACTATATATATTGTATTGTCACTAAATTACTAATTGTATCACTAATAGTTAATAAAATTGTATTTTATATCGAACAGCGGTGTCAAATCAATATATATTTTTTAATAAAAACACATATAAACCAACATATTTTTACTTTAATTATCGTTACGAAAATTCAAAATGAAAACAAACCAAACATAGTAGTCGCACTATGATCTCTTTCAGGTACGACTGAGGTAGAACTATTAATCATGAAAGTTTATATAATTAAATATTTTGAATAGTGGTAAATATGATATTTAATTATATTATTTAATAATTTCCATGGCATATATAGTACTTAATTAGTGACTATTATCATAATTATAATCCCCATTACCAGATAATTATATTACTGCTTTCCCATTTGGCTGCATGCAATGTACCTACACTAATATAATACATACCATATATATATATATATTTATATCTATTTCGAAAGCAGAAATCTCACCGCAACTTGCTCATTTTTAAAAGGTACAGTTTCTGTCCCTTGATTCCCATTTCATTACTAACACACAGAAATCGTATTTTATACGTATAAATGTATATATACATATATACATATGTTTATGTATCTATATATATAGTGAAGAGAGAGAGAGAGAGACAGAGAGAGATGGGACAGTATTTTTTATTAGAAGAGAAATTTTTAGGATTTTGCAGACAAGGACTTATACTTTTGGACTTCCTAATTTGGTAACCTTAAAGTCCAAAAAAAAAGAATACATAGTACTATCTCTGCAGTTTCATTGTTCCACCAATCGCTGTCTGACGCGTACTGTTGAATTGATCACTAAGCTGCAGTGATTGCATCATATTACTAATTTGCCCTTTCACATATATATCTTATATTTTTTTACACCCATAAAAAGAAAATCTATTTAGAACTAGTAATGGGGACGACATAATAATATGCCCTATTTTAGTTAGAACAAATTTATATTTTAAAATATTAATTCAAACTTTTTTATTACTTTGATCTTTTTTTTATAAATACAATAATTTAAAGTTTTTCTTATCAGATTTCGTTAAACTTAATGTTGATCTCATATATAGTACGAGGTTTCAGATGAAAAATCCCTTATTAGTTCTATTGACGACTTTTTGTTCAGAACTAATAAATGATAAATCAATTGCTTAACTAATAAACTCGTCGCAAATGCTACAAGATGCTTGAGGCACATGATACGGATACGAATCAGATGGAATCTACAATATGATGATAGGACAAATACCTTGCAGATGCTGCAAATACAACTGTTCTTTTGTCATCTCTACCAAGAGCACAACACCAAGCAATTCCATGATGTTCATAAAGAATCTAAACATATTGACTGGTTTGATTTTAAACAGATTTTCGACCGTGAATTTTTACTCAACATACTACTTCATCCCTCATTTATCATCAACTAAATTATATTTAAAAATATTTTAATTCAAATTAGATTCGATCAAATTTGAATTAATTATATGACAAGTGCAATATATTTAATTTATACTTAATATTCAATTAATTTAAAAAAAATTAATTATATGATAATTTTTTTTATTTATTATGCAATTAATTTGATCCCATCAAATTTGATTGGAGTAAAATTTTTCGTAAGTTCTTAATCGTCATTCGATAGGACTAACTTGAGGGTGGAGCTCGGGAAGGGGTAAAAAGGTCCATCCATGAAAAAACCTCGAAGCAGTCGAAAAGCCCACGCGTCAGCCATCCATATGGTGTTGGGAGTAAGAAAATGCGTGCGGCCCCTCGAACCCTGCCATCGGTCCACGTGCACCGAGACCAAAACCACCAGTGGTTTTCCTCCGCACCCGGTTAGGAAAGTGGTATTGACAGTGAGGCCTCCTATTTTTAGGCAACACCACTTTCCAAAAACAGCTGCTGGAAACCTGAAACACAAAAATCTCTTGCAGTTTTGAGTGCAGACCACAAACCCTTTTTTGTCTTGTCACCAGTTACCCTTCCTTATAAATCTCCACTCCCAAGTAAGTTGTCTTTTTTTCCTTTTTTCTTGGAAGATCGTCAAAATATGATATTTATGTGTATATATATAAATAATTTAAATTTCCAATCTTTTTTTAATATTGTTAGTAAAATTAATTTCTTCATTTTTCCGTATCTATGTATTTTTTGTGAGAGAAAACAAGAAAATATAATTTTGGGGTTTGGTGATATATATTGTCATTGTTGTTGAGGTGATTTTATGAAATATTTATTTATTTTAATTTGTGTAAAATTAAAATGCGTATATTATGGATGGATGGATGGGACGGCGTTGGTAGGAGTAATGGGGAGAGGGAAGATAGTGATACGGAGGATCGACAACTCTACGAGCAGGCAAGTGACGTTCTCAAAGAGGAGGAATGGATTGTTGAAGAAGGCTAAGGAGTTGGGCATCCTCTGTGATTCTGAGGTTGGAGTCATCATCTTCTCCAGCACTGGCAAACTCTATGATTTTGCTACCTCCAGGTTCTTCATTTTCTTTAATTTATTTTTTTAATTATTTCCCATGCTTCAATTCATTTTAATTTTAGATATATATACTAATTTTGACATATATATATATGCATAAATGGTTCATTTTAATTACGTGTGATCATACTTGGTATTTAATTGTGTGTATTTTATGTTGTTATTTTATGGTATTTAAATTAATTTATTTCATCTGCAATTAATTAATATTTGGTGTGGTGTATATAAGCAGTGGAATGTAGACATTGTGATTCTAGTAAGGAAATAGGGGAAATAGTTTTAACAAATGTTCTTATAAGATAGACAACTCTCTGTCGTTTCAGTTAAGTCTTTGATGAAAATTACTGCACATGCATATGTACACGCTCATATCATCCTTCATAAAATTGAGAAATTAACCTATGAATAATTCACTTCTACGTACTATAAATAATCAAAATTGTGGATTCAGGATTGAGAAGGAACAGGATAAGAATAACAATATTATATAACATTTACGGAGATCGATTTAATAGATTATATCGATTCTATATGTCATAAATCTCCCTATTTTGCAAGCCTATAAATTAATACTTAGGCTAAATGTTCTTGTTCGACAGCTTCTGATATTAAATTGAACTCGAGATATATACTACTGTTAAATAATTCTCCTCTCTGACAGCTTAAATTTTTAGATGAGGTAGTCGTTTAACAAATACTTGCACAGCCAGAACAGACTTGATCTGTGCATGCATATTTAGGAACCCATGCAAGTTGTAAACCTGCGCTTGTTTGTAAACAGGTTATAGACATTGAAGGCAGTAAATGAGGTGAATTAGTACTTAACCACTACTCAAACTAGAGTCTATATATCCATTTGATAGACTAAGGTTTTTAGAAACCCTCTTTGCTCTTTTTGGCTTCTTCCACAATATATATGTTGAGATTGAATTCAGAATATTTGTCTTGTATCAGATATTACAAGAATTTATGATCTTCTGTCATGACTAATAATTATCGTGACTTGAAAAATCATAGTGAACCACGGCTGCACAATGATTTGTTCTTGTTTGTACAAGCAAAGCCAATATATTGACGCAACTAAAAAACAACAACAAATGTTTTAGCTGTGGTTAAAAAACAATATGACAGTTAATACAAGATCATGACGGACAAGCCATGATACTATTATTCACTGTAGTTTTTTAAGTCGTACTCGTATATAGTATAGGGATTTTTTTTTTTTTTTCAGTGAGATGAACTACATTAATTTTCTTAATTATATGCTTTCAGTTTAATAAGAAATAAAATATAGTGGGTCGAAAATTAGAAATTAATACAAAAGAAACAACAGTCTAGTTGATTTTAAGGTTTCATGGAGTTGTTGAAAGGGCGTGCATATATTATATATATTGTGTGTTTATAGTAATAGCTACTTTCTTACCACAAATGTGAATTGTCACAGCAAACATTGTTGAAGTGACAGTACTGTTTGGTTTTTTATGTAATATATGGAAAATCAATGTACGGTGATATGAAAAATTACGCGTTTAATTCTGCATGACAGGGATTTTAATATATTTAATCATTTACTTCGTGAAAATTTTCAAATAGTTAGTTTGAAAATTGGGAGTATTCGACACATTTAATCCTATGGCAAAGTTTTCGTCGAAAAATAAACGGCAAGGACACGTGCAATGTGCATATCCATTAGTTTGGCTGCTCATACAACTGATAGACATGCGCATTGCACGTGTCTTTGCCGTGTATATTTTAATGAAAGCTTTGATATGGGACAAATTGTCGAATTTTTTCAATTTTAGGACTATTTTGAAAATTTCATAAAATAGAAAACTAGAAGTGTTGAACTCTCTATTTTATGAAACTAAAGTGTAATTTGTCTATAATAATAATTATAATTACTTTAGACCAATACATGTTCGTGTTGTTGGGAAAACATAAGACTTGAACAAAAAGTTGTTATGAAAAACGATGAAATAAAGTTTAAGAACATTCACAAAAACGAATTCGGAAGGTGATATTACAATCAGAAATCAAATTAAGTATCAAAGTAATTAGAATTAAATAATATGAATTAGGTCAGCCTGACAATCAAAATTCAGAACGATACATATATCTGATTTCTCTTACAAACAAGAATACAAGTTTAATTAGCAGCGCCATAAAGTTGCATGAGGGCAAAAAATAAAATATGTTCAACTTTTTAGCTAGCAGCATTGCAAGAAATATAACATTTAACCATAGTTAATTGACATGGTCAATAATAAATAGTCAATCACAGTCTGACAATGGTTGTTGGCTGTAGTTTTTGCAAGGGTAACGCCTACCATTACAAATGTTTTTACCTTGACTTTTAACTGCGGAATAATTTTTTCATGATAAAAAAGTTAGTTTTTTGCATCGATTTTATTTAACCGTGATTAATAATAGTTATTACCACGAGTTTTATATAGCCAAAGCCCTTAATATTATAGTCAATAGTAATTTTTTCTTCGTAGTATTTCAGTATTTTCAATAATAAAAAGTGAAGTCATGAAGTCGATAAGTATTTATAATTACCTTTTTTCAAAATGGTACTCGAGTTTAACTCAACATTCAAGAAGTGTAATATTTCTTTAAAAAGAGATAATTTAGCTAAAAAATAACTGAATCTATCAAATTTTTTTAATTAAATTCAACAATTAACGTCTTATGTACAAACACAATTTGTTACATAAAATCTATTTTTCATATCTTAATTAATATCATCAAAGTATCGTTCCCCTGGATCATGTTAATTAATGACCAGTTTGAGAAGTATGTTGATTTGATTATAAATATTTTTTAATGAATGTATTTTGGATACATTTTGTTTAATTTGATTATTTCTCCAAACATGAATTTGAACTTATTCTTCTCTTCCACCACTTATGATTATGTATTTGCTTGAGACATTGAGACTGTTCATTGGCTATATATCTTCAATTTGTAAATAATTATTTTTGGATAGAACAATTATTGAAAATATGTGTTTATTATTTAGTTTTTTAAATTTGGAGAGAAATATTATATATATATATATATATGTTTTATTTGTGGAGGATGTTGTAAATTAGGCATAATTGCATTTTTTGGTCTCATCAGATATAGTGACTCTCACTTTGGTCCCGTGCTTTATGGTTGAGTACTTCTAGTTCCAAAACTCTAAAAGTTTGGATACTTCTTGGCTAATGCCATTAAATATTAACAGAGTCGACACATGTTGAGCACGTATTGTTAGTCAACGGTTAAGTGAGGTCAAGAATTGAAACTATATACACGTATATTGTTGTGTGAAATTAGTTGATAGGTTCATATTATTATAATTAATTGAATAATTCCAACTACGAGTTTATTAAAATATATGTATAAATACCTATCTAACAGAAAAAACAATATGAAAAAGTGCAAAATTTTCCTAATATATCACTAAAGTGTTGCGTTTTTTATCCCACTAAATAGGAGATGCCCGTTTTTAATCCCCTGATTTATAAATTTGATATATTTAGCCTCAAATCTTGACATTCTTTAGCTATTAACTAACTGCACATTGTCAACACATGACTTTTCTATTAATTTAGCAGCAAAGAATAAAAAATATCCATCTTTCAGAGTCTTAAGGCTGAATGTGTTAAGTATGTAAAAGTTTAAGACCGAAACTGAGAACGACTCTTAACTTATGGGATCAAAAGTGTGATTTTACTTAAAAATTATCACGTAATTTGAATTTAGATTACCACCTTTTTTATTTTGATAGTATCCAATATGTATTTAGATTTAAGTTTTAAAATTTGAAGAGAAAAAAAGAAGTCTATTTTATGTTTGTCAAGGATGATGCAAATCATTATATCTTTTGAAATTAAAACCACCAATTTTAATGTTTTAAAATTATTGTTTTATTTTTTGATTGTCCCTCCATTTTTTTCTCATTCATCCTTAAG
This sequence comes from Sesamum indicum, assembly GCF_000512975.1. NCBI lineage: Eukaryota > Viridiplantae > Streptophyta > Magnoliopsida > Lamiales > Pedaliaceae > Sesamum > Sesamum indicum. The sequence goes on from NC_026147.1 coordinate 20,935,882, forward strand.
ATCACTAATATGTAAGGTTAGAAACTCAATCATTTTAAGTACACTGATTTTGATCAATAAACTTTTGTTACTTCATAATTATGCTATTATAACCAGAGTATAAAATTAAAATTTTTATAATGCATATTATGCCGGATTATACTGGTATTTCATAATAAACTTTTTCTGATGTTATAATTTTAGCATACATGATACTTTTGTCTCATATACGTACTAGCGTGTATTAACATATATGTAATGTTGAAAAATAAACTAAAATCACTTGAAACCAAAGCATATATGAAGTTGATTTGTTAAATATTATTTAATTTTAACATTTGATTTGGAGAATCACTTTGCCAATTTTTCCTCTCAAAGAAACTAAGAGAAGACTAAAAACTCTAAGATAAGAGAATGCGTAAACCATAGACACAAAACGAGGAGGAAAACGCCTACAGTTTAACCATTTTCGAGAAGAGATAGTTGTAATGAAGAGAATTGTCTTAGTAAAATCTAAATAGTAATAGAACTCAAGTGCAAATCAGAAGTTCAAAATCACTTGTGAAAATAGTAAAACGAAAATATTTATACAATCCACTCAAACAATCCTCTTAGCAAAGGAAGAAGACATGTTTTACAGTGAAGAAGGCATAGGTACAAGTTGTTCTGGTTACTAACGAACAAACAAAAGCATTCTCCATGCCACTTTACTATTTTGAGCAATTGATGCAAATGTATATAAGCAACATATTCAAATAACTATAAACACAACAGAGGATACAACTTGAGTTTTGCACAATTTGTGTACCTGAATTCTTCTATGTCAGGAACAACCTCGCAATGATATTAGTCATGATCCTATTGAGGTATTTCAGCAATACAATTAAGATCACTAGAGTTGGTAGAACCTTTTGTTCGGCTCGTGTCTCAATTTACCGGACCTTGCCACATCCATAAGCACCTTATGCCTGTTTAAATAGGGGGTAAAAAAGAAACAAAGATAGTAATAAAGACATAAAAACATTTCATCTATTCAGAATATACGAGTCTAGTAATCACAAGGTTGAATAAAAGTAGTGCATCCAAATCAAAATTTTATCTATAAAAGCATTTATATCATGAACAGTAGCATTGCAGATGTGTGTGTGTGCATAGACTTGTATTCCCACAAGTTAAATTGCACTTCTCTATAACATAAAAGCAAACAAAGAATGTAATCCATCTACTTGAATCATGAATAAGAATATTAAATGTTCCTATACAATTAATTGTCATACAAGTGATTTACTTCCATATCAATTGCATGGATTTATAATCATCTACCAAAAGATCTATGGATAAAATACTAGCAGACATATGGTAATATCAAAATTTGAATTTACAAAAGTGTAATATGAACAATATCTTTTATTATCAGTATGTTATTCGTAAGAAAACAAATTATATAGATCTCCAGTTCTCAAAATGAAGATTATCACTATTTCAAACCATCATGCTTCTACTTGTTTGTTTGTCTTCACTGCCCCACCATTACTGGTATACAAAATCAAGCATCACTACTATTTCATGAAAGAGATTTATCGTAGCAAACCTGAATTTGTAATTATCTAAAATCTTCCTCAATTTCGAGTTTTCAACCCAATGACAGATTTCATCTAATACACAAGCCTCCACGAGCTTGCTGGTTTGACTTCATAGGCTCCTCCACGAGGCAAATATTCATATCTAACCCAAAAGTTACTTTCCAAACAACTATTTCTAGTAGGAATCCAAATAACCTTGTTTTCTGATACAAATTATAGGACCGCACTTGCTAGAACAATACCTCCACAGGAATGACGTCCTAGATCACTTACAGTAGTGCATAGAATTTTAGTCTACCTTGTTTGGTTTTTTATTTTCTTTCTCAATTCTCGGAAGAATGAAGCCAAAACATATTTGTTTATACGCATTCATTGCAAATGCTTTAACCATTATTCTCATCTCAAGTATTACTTCATATATATCTAAATATTTATATATATATATGCATATGTTTACAGTTTTTTAATTAATAACTAAAAGATAATATATTTGTGTAGTAATGCATTGATTTGACATTACTGAAAAATATAATTATAAGTGAAATAAAAATGTATTGATTTGACACCATCTAAAAATAAAACTATCAATTTCATTCAAATAAAAAAATTATATAAATTTGACACTACTAACAATATAAATACAATCCATCAACTAATTCAAACAATTTTGATTTTCGCACGAATAAATTTGGATATAGACTTGAAAACTGAAAATTAAAAATGAAAACAAAACCAAACATAGACTCGTTACGGGATTATAATGATGTTTAAACTATGACCCAAATATAGTATATATTAATATAATCACAAGGGTGATAGGCTTATGCTTACTAAAATAACTATAGAGGCAAATGCTGTATTTACAAAGAGGTTCAAACTTATGTGGGTTTTACAAAAATGAAGAACATAAACAAATAAATAAAACTTGACTTGTCAATATGGGTGTGGATGCATTAGAAATTACAATGACAAGATGACATTGGAAAAGCTACATCATGGACAGAGAGAGATATGAAGCTAGGGGTATCAAATAGAATTAAATATATTCTCATTAAAGTAGTCCTAAAGAATTTTCTATGCAGGCTGTTATGTGGAAAATTTTTTGTTTTTGTTTGTATTTTCACTCTGGAGTTTCACAAGTAAAACATTATGCAACCTATAAAAATCAAAATCTATCAGACAATAGACTAGGGATAAAATATATAAACCGAACAAAGGTGTCCCAATTCCATATAATAAAGATTTTACAAACAAAACAAATATTAACCAAGGCAATTAGCCTTTTTTTGCAGTTGCTTAACATAATTGAGAAAGACAATCGTCTTCCTCACCCCTGGTTTCCTCCTATTAC
>NC_026147.1:20939017-20967347 GCF_000512975.1 Sesamum indicum
TTGAAAGAACATCATTGTTTTGGAAACGAATTAATGCAAAGTGATCATAATGTTCCCAAGTAGTTTGCAACAAAAATTTTCAATAATTGCCTTATATTTTAAGAAAATCTTGATAGTAGACATCTTACTACCTAGTTACATGCATGTATTTTAGTCGGTACTTGAACTCATCAATTTTAACAAGTTTAGTAGAATTGAGAGAAATTCGACCAAACAAAGATGATTAAACTATAGCCTATCAATTTTAGCATTCAATCAAACCACAAGATATAATGTTACAATATGATCTAGCCATATCACAAGCGGCACGTTCGAATCTTTAAAAGTTTTATTTCAAGCAATACATTCAAGAGAGATACTACTTTACAATACCAAGAAACAATTATGATGGAACAGTTAAAGGTCATTCCTAATACACTTAACATTGGAGTACTGCTCAGGTGCATTTATATCTCAAACAGGATTTACACAAATGTTTAGTCTTAGAAAACAAAGGGAATACCAACATTTTATAATTTGATATGATGGTTGATTTGTCCCATAACATATAATACAATACATTCTTACTATTATGCAAATCCTATCATAATTCGAGATTGATCTTCAATCACATATTGGTGTCACATTTTAGCACATCACCACAATTTATGATTCACATATGAAAATCTACCCAAATTATGGTAAATTGTCTATGTTAAAGCAAGTTTAGTTAACTTGTAAGCAAATAAAAGGAAAGAACAAATAGTTTCTTTAACACATTTCCTACCCATCATCTGGTACAAATATCCGTTATCTTATGCAAATAAATAAACAAAGACACTTGTATCAATCGGTCAAATTAATTAGAACCACCTACATATCAGTCACCCACAGTAATTTAGTTACTAGAGATTTATTCTTGATAATTAAGATCAATAATTATTTTGTCATTGCAATTCATCTCATGCTCATTCTACCATTTGAAAATTTTCTAGCTCTACTAATCATTCTTACTTTGCCCACGTCTTGAATTATCGCTAATAAATCCTAATCAGCACAAAAAAATTGGTCCCTCACACCAGTTCATGTAGTCTGACTTCTTCCCTTCATAACCAAATTGCTTGGCTGCCTACAGAAATTCTCTGCCAATCATTGGATATTTCTTTTCTTTATTGTACAACTAAGGAAGTGAATGTTTATAAATTAGTGAAGTCTCATATGAAACCAACCACATATGAGGGGAAGCTTTCTTCAGAAACTATCTCCAACAAAAGCTTGTTTTATTTGTGTGATCTCGTTTTGGTCAAGTGACTTTGATTGCCTCAGATACTTACTATAAGTAGAAGAGCTGAAAATTTGTGAAGAATAACCAGTGATATATAGCATCACTGAAACAGTTTTGAGATGATTTACATGTGCCAATTATGTATTTGAGTGATGCTAAAATATAACACCAACGAGCAATAGAAGATCCAATATAAATAAGAATTTACACCAGATTTTACTGCCAGAGAAATAAAAATACAATTGTAGGAGCTTATGAGTGGCAATTTGCTCATTGTTTTGACGTCCTTCCAGACTTCATGCCCTCAGCTAACTTGGTCATTGTGCTATAAAGACTAAGCTGAGTGAGTTCATAAATAAATATTGTCCTATCATCACTACTTATTTCCTTACTTAGGATTTCACCACTTTGCTTGCCCCTTTTAACATAATCATACCACACACATAGTATAAAAGAAAGAAATTAGCGGAACAAAAGAACAAACCATATTTTAAATGCACCACCACAAACCAATGGTACTCTGATTTAAGTTATATATCAAGTTCAATTAGAGAGAAGCAATTCTTAACACAAATACCATATTTTGAATTCTAGTAAAACTTTATCTCATAACAATAGCTTTCCTTGTAAAATATTTGATGGTCTTAGTTTGTCTTAGCAAGATTGGGCACATTAAAATATACCAATGGTATTTATCATATTTAATTAAGTTCCTTACCTTACCTGAAGATACATATTCCTATCCAAGTACATTTTGAAATTATCCCTTCTTTAACCTACAAAAGGTTTATATACAAACAAATTCAAATGTCAAGTGACAGTAATCATGAATAACCTGGCATACTATGAGCAATTGTATTATATGAATGTTAAAGAAAGAAACATAACATCATCTTATATGCCCTAGGCTTAATTTATCTACAATTTCCACTTTTTAAGGAATGACCATATAGTCTAAAAGCTTAAAATGTTTTAAAAAATTATTTATTTAGTGAATGTCTTACAATCTTGCGTAAAGGAAAAAAAATTACAATATCCTTCTTGAACCTATTATATCTCTTCATGTATGGACATGGAGCAACAACAAAACTTGACATAGGACTTTTAATCGTTGCAACTAAATTAAATCAATGTATCATATAAGGATAAAAGCTCTAAGAGAGGCAGAATTTGTTCATATGGCATCTTCAACACCTAAAAGAGAGGTATCATATCATATATAGATCTCCAAATCCGGTTACTTTTAAGAAAATTGGTCTAGTATGAGGTCGACCTATTTAAGTTCAGGGATTTTTCTCCAATCCAAAAGTCGGCTCTTGGACTTGTGTTACTTCAGACGATAAATAGGGTTTTGAGACGCTGACAGTGTTGAAGACACTTCATATTTGGCATAGATAAAAAGATAAATGGAGATTCCAAGAGTTATTAGAGTAATACACATCACATATTTGAGCTGCAGAAGATCATCATAAAAGGAAATTTTGTCCTATTTTTTTTACAGTATGAAGTCAGTCATTGAACGATACAATAAAGCAAAAGAAGGCCCTCACCAGATGGCAAATTCGACTTCTGAAGCCAAGGTAATCTTCACAGTTCACAACCAAATATAGGAAGTATACCTTCAACTAATAGCAAGACATGGATGAGTCTCCTACATTTTACATCATTTTTCATGATATATTCTTTAAAATTTTTGCACCATATGGGTGAGGCAGTATTCTACCAGACCTTCAAAAGAAGAAATTTGGTTTTCACATCAAAAGAATGGAAGATAGACATCAGCTGATAGAAGAGGAAAAAGTAAGAATTATGTGGTGCAATTACCAATTTATAATAGTATCAAAGTTTTGAGATTCCATTGCAGATCTTGAAAATGTTTATAAACAATATCATATATAAATTTGTAATATTCCAATTGATGTTGAAACATTCATCAATATGTCACATTCTTATATTTTTCCACTTCATCATTTTTCAAAGTCGAATATTACTCTCCCGAATGCCTGTGAAGATGATTTGGGTCAAACTTCCAGTCAAATGTTTCCATTGGTTCATCTCCTTGTAAAGAGCTAGACCCTCTAGCAAATAAGTTAACACTGAAAAGATATTTCCAGTGAATGATTCATAATTCTCATAGTTTTCATAATTCTTACTGTATATACTTTCATTCCATATCCATAAAATGATTTATAATTTCCCACAGTTTTTATAATCTTAGTGTGTATATTTTAATCATATCCTCATTGAACAGAAATCCATCCTAGACTTGCTAATGTCACACAGCATGATCACAGTTATTTTAGATAGCGAAAATATTGCATTGCAATACTCTGGTATTACCTGCATTAATTTCTTATGGATAGAGACTTCAGCTTCAGTACCCCACTTTTTCAAGCAGTTACCTAGTTAAACAAGTAGGTCAAAATGAAATGCTTAGGCATAGGCAAGCACATAATTGGAGAACCATATAAGTAGTTCCATCAAAATGTCATATTTAAAAGCACAATTAGCTAGAAATTGTACATAAATTTCCTCAATTATTGGCCAGTTCACTCAGCAACACCAAGTTCCTCTATCTCAAATTAAATCATCACTAGGAACTCATTGACTAATTTTATGGACATTCCATATATTTGTTGGAAAAACAGATCAAAGATGCATTGTCTTTATCTTTCAGAATCAGAAATCCAATACTTTGAACCATTTATACACTATTCCACAGAATCTGAGTGAATAACAAATGATGTCACTGAACTTGACAGTATTGGCAAAGGGAAGCAGCCATGCTGAGGCAACAATTACAGAGCTTGCAAGAGAATCATCGGTAAATTTATTTTTCCTTTTGGCACTGAAAATACTTGCAGACAAAAAATAAAAAGAATAATCACGCATTCACACTCATTGAGATTGCACATTTTATCAACAATCATTATCCCTAAACTTCGACCATGTCTGGCAAGCAATTGATTGCAACATTAACCTTTCAATGCCCATAAGGTTATGCACCTAATTCCCAAGAAATATCCTCTGTAAATTAATGAGTTCTGAAGCACTCAGATCAATTAATTGATATAATTGAAATGGAAGGATAACAAGCCAAAAGATTATTGGAAGATCATAGAGACTAAGGAAACTAGTTCACAACTAGCCTAGATGATCTCAAGTCACTTATCATTATCTCAGGCATTTAATGGGTGAGGAGCTTTCTGGTTTGAATGTCAGAGACCTACAGAACCTGGAGAAACAACTAGAAATGAGTCTACGGGGTGTTCGTATGAGGAAGGTTTGAAACTTTTTTTAATACAATGAATTCTTAAATCATATATACCTCAAAAGATATTGACATTATTTCAACTCTTTGTAGGACCAGGTCTGCATTGATGATATACAGGAATTGAATCGAAAGGTCCAAGCAGGATAATTAAATAAATTAAAGAATGTCTGTATTACTCGTATACGAGAATTTCATGAAGTTTCATGAAATTTTGCAGGTAAACCTGATCCGCCAAGAAAATGTGGAACTGCATAAGAAGGCAAACCTAATTAATCAAGAAAATACAGAGTTGTATAAGGTAGTGTCGTAGACTTAAACTACAAATTTCAACTGAAGCTCAAGTATTCATTTGAAGCCCTATTCCTGACATAGGTACTTTAGCTTCTTTACTTACACAATTACCATGATGCTTACATTTCAGGCTTATGGAAAACGGGATGCGACAAGAGCAGATAGTACATCACTAATTACTAATAGTTTAAGCATCAGCGACGACCCACATGCACCTACCCGTCTCCAGCTTTGCCAACCACAGCAAGAGAATTATGAAACACTGTCAGGAGCTACAAAACTGGGGTAATTTCTTATCCCCTAAATTCAAAAATTTATCAAAAAGATTGAATGCTATATCCATCTAAGCCTTAATTTGAAAAATTGCAGCAGACTACAACTGGAATAGCAAAGAGATTCCTAAGCTTCAAGGATGCCACCTATATCTACTGAGAAAGGACCCATAGTTGCAAATCTGGTGTAAATCTGTTGAAAGTGGTAAGAACCACATGCTATCAGTAAGTAAAAACATGAGTACAAGAAGCTCCCGTATATGTCAAATTCAGAAGACTTTAAAGAAAGATGTAGTCTACAAATTATTCACAAGAAGAAATAATTGAATGTGTTGGACACAAGTCTCAGATTTTTTAGTTATTTCCATACTCATTATAGATATTCACAGTCAAATCTAAAGAAGTTCACACATGATAATGGATGTATTACATAGATTAACTAGATACCAAATACACGAAATCTGTGAAGAGGAATTGCTAATGAAGTTTCACAAGAAAGCATCATCAATGATCCCTAACCTGGCAGGGGGTGCAATAAGACCAGAAAATGTCAGGTGTGCACAGCATAAGGATGCTCATGAGATATGTCCATAATTACCTGTTTGCTTTATTAACTCAACAAAACTATTTGGCAAGTTATGTCTCACATTTGATGATATAACAGGCACTTTACAAGGTCTTTACCTGTCCTAAATAATGTTAGTTGAGAATTTTATCCATTAACTAAATTTGGATTCAAAATTTGTGCAGCATAGCAAGCAAATCCATCTTTTGGATGAAACATAGAGACGAATGAGCTAAGAAACCATACACTAATCTAAAAATATACGCAGATTAAAGTTGAAGATAATAATATATATCCAGTAAATGCCCATAGTCCATTGCAAAATCTGCCAGAGCTTATCAAACAGTCTGAATATTTAGACCAGCACTGTGATCAACAAGATCAATCCAAATTCATTGATGACAAATTTTAACTAATACATTCTCACTGTGTGTCATACTCCATACATAGCTAATAGCATCTGCACGCATGCATATTTACATTGAGATTCCATATAACCAATAAACTGAACTAAGAATAACATTGAGAAGCGCATATACAAGAAGAGAACAAACCTAATGAAGCTGGAAATGTAATCCCAAATGCTTATGACTATAAAACACAATTAGCCAGCCTTGCCTAGGTATATGTAGCATGCCATTTTAACAGTCAATTGCAATGATTCAATATCCAAGTATCTGATAATTCGAAGTCATGTGTATTTTACAAGGAACAATTCATGTAACAAAACTATCCAGTTCAGGGATCATGCAAGACACATGAATTATCATGCTAGAACCAGAAAACATAAATGATGCCTAAAATTTCACACTAGTACTGGAGAAAGAAAAGCCATACATTGAGAAAAGAAAATATTGACGCCACAAGACAAAGGAGAGGAAGAGTGGGTGTAGTTACAATGATCCCAAAATATGTACTTCATTAACATTTCAGTACAGAGTATTTGAACACTGGATGAAAACAATGTCAATAAGTTTTAGAGTACCTGAACAGCTCCCATGAAAGAGATACTGCAAAATACTTCTGGTGCAATAATATTTTTACTTGACGGCATTGTCCAGTTCATTCACTTCTGTAATCAGAAGAAAAGAACAGTTACTACACCAGAAGAAATGAACCTAAGAAATAGTTCGAACAATGTTTCCATTTATTTTCTAGGAAAAGAATTGCACACATTGGTAATTTAGAACATGTACACTTTCACTCTAGTAGTAGAAAATGAACCTGAGATATGGGAGGAACAATTTTATCATTTCTTTCAGGTTAAAAAACTTAAAGATATCGGTAATTGGCCACAAACTACAAATTGTTGGAGATCCTAAGATGATAACCACATTAAGAGTTATATGTTGAAAACAGTATACAGTTGCGGACAGACACAAAGTTTCGAGAAATCCTGAATGAAAAAGATCTATTTGTGAATTGAGTCAAAGGCTGACTTCCTAAAACATTTAACCGCGGAACTCATAATATCAATCGAAACAGACAAGAAAAGATAGTTACACTGGAGTGACTAGACTTGAATATGTTAATCACTTATCAAATATAGATAATTTTCTCATGATAGACATTAAGAAAGAAACGTGGAATAAATGGCTTTGAAATCCCACTGAAAGCATGCTAAAACCGTACATAAATGTCCAAAACCTATCTGGACTATGGAGGCTACTTGACCAGATGGCAAGCCCCAGTTGACAAAAATAATTTTCATATCTGAGGCTGTCTGTAATATATACTCCATTTCCTATATTCTATCATAGGATTTCTATCAAATTGGTGGTTTGATATTTTGCTTAGTGTACTGAAGGAAAAGTGACTTTGACAGTATATTTGGTGCTAATTCATGAATTCCAGAAAAAGAGATAATCAGGATGTAATGCAAATAAGTTGGGAGTTAAAGCCACCTAGGGGTATTCTAGCATTGCAGTACTGTGGAGCTGCAACTGAATAGAAATCAGTGAGCCAGAGCTGCGGCATCAAAGGTGCTGCAAAACAAGTGATCCAGAGCTGTGGCATCAAATGTCTAGTGCTGCAGCACCAGAGTCCTGGATTAATTGGGCACAGCGGTATTGCAGGCTTGCAATTCTAAAGTTGGGGCGTGGGCACGTCTTCCTAAGAGGATTCTGATTCTTTTAATATTCAGATTTTCCTGCTTTAACATGACTCGATAACCTGTAAATAGAGGGTCTAGAATGGGAGAAAAACAGGAGAACAAATCCACGACAGAGATCTGGATAAAAGAAAATAGACCTATGAAGAGATTGAGATCAACTTTCAAGAATGATCATCATATCAAGATGCTTTATGCTGCTGCTTCTTTCTCAACTCAGGATTGTGGTGAATATCGGATGTTACTTTCTTCATAATGTTTGATTCATATGGACTGGATTTCTTAACTACGGATTTTGATGTAACTTAAATTCTTACTATTATGTTTATTCTTTTAAACACACAGTTTATCAGAACTTTCACATCTGCAGCAGAGAGAGTTTATCAGAACTTTCAAATCCTTAGCCAACATTTGATTGTTTTGTTATCATAATCAGTGCAGGGGAAAGTTTAGAAGGAACAGTTGGAATAGAAACAAAGACCTAATTTTCTGTAGAATTTGATTGAATGTCCATTGGTTTACATGACAGAGTGATGCTTATTATTGTTCAAATGGATAATAAATATTGGTTGTCACATTTGGCATAACTTGGGAAAGCATACCAATATTCAACTATTGTATAAATCATTAAATTGTGATTGTTAGTCTGAAAAAATTGAAGTGAAATGATTCAAGTGCAATAAAAATGCATTATTGGTCTTCTTGGTAGTGTTTTATGTTCTTATTGAAATTAAATTAGTGAACTTTGTTTTTATAAATTAATTTAATTGCACCGTGTTTCATTGGCATAAATAATAATAGAGTTCAGAAATTATAGCAATAGGATACAGTCTTTGAGGGAAAAATACCTTGTTCATAGCTTATTAATTATCCAATTTCACGTACATGTGAATTTGCCAACTAAGGCCGACAAACTTTAATTAGAGGGCAAAGACCAAAACAATAAGGTTACTTCTGATAGAAGGATTTCAAATGACTCCATATTACAAGAATTTGCCATTATTCCAAAAACCATAGTGTAAAATGAGAATTAAAAATTTTGTAATCCTTTATAATCTAAAATTATTCTAACAACTTTTATTAGTATTTTGAATTCCTCCCTCAGAAATCTAGTCATGGCAATGGGTCCCTATAACCTGGGGCCCCACATCCAGCCTGCCCTAAATGGGGCGGGATCATAGAGGTCCTTAGAAATAAGTCAGTATTAAGTCGCCATTTCTATTTAACAACTAGATGACTCTACTAATCAAAATTCACAAAATTTGTTGATATTAGCAAAAAAATTAAACGAATATCTATATTTACCCCAATTTACTTAATATTAATTTATTGCAAGTTAAATAACCAAACTACTATTTCACATCTTCATATGCTAATGCATAGGAGGAGGTATATCTTCAACCCTTATAAAGGTAGTTTAGCCAATAAAAGATTTATTTGAATTGCAATAAATCAGTACTAAGCCAATCAGGGATAAATATGAAACTTTATCTAATTCTTTTCTAGTATCAGCAAATTCAGTGAATTTTCACTAACGGCCCCTCCCTCTATTTATTAGATAAAAACAACCACTAGATGTAATAAATATAATTTTTCAAACCACACGGGGCTTACGTGCAATTATACCAAACCTCAAGACAATAAAATGTAATTATCACAAATTTTAAGACTAATTCAATAATTAAAAAATCAAAATTTACCAAAAACTTAAAGAAAAAGCCATTAAAGAAAATTAGAAAGGAATAGTAAGAAACCAAGAAAGAAAGAAAAGAAGAGTGAGAGACGATGAATATAAAAGAACAATCAGATAGAAAAAATGAACAAAACCAAATGTGCCAAAGAAAGAAGAAAATGAAAGGCATACATGCCGAGAGATGAACAATGGAGTGGCTTTTAAGAGAGAATAGGATTTCTTCCCTCAATTTCCATCAAAAAATATCTGACTAATTTAATTTGCACTCAGAAAGGTGCAACATGGGTTCGTCACGACAGAAAAATGCGTGTGCCATAAGTAAGGCTAGTGCCAATTTTTAAGAATTGGACGGGTTCAAGCCATCCGCCATTTGCCATGGCTCCTCTTTAACAATCGTGATAGCTTCAAAGAAACTGCTTGCATCCACCCTTATATTTCTTTGTATTCTATATACACAATTGTGACCATAAAATCAAAAGTTTTTATAAAGTCAAAGAAGTTTCCCTTAAAGCAAAATACTTCATACTCTTTCTTCCTCAAATTAGCATCTTTCTACATGGTTTGGTTCACTATTTCTATGCCCATGTGAGTATAAATCTTAAAGTGTATAACCAATTTCCTGGATGCACAAAATTTTAAATTTTGATTTTTTTAAGTCTAATTGCCTACATTACATCTGGTCTCTATTAGTTACACTCATTTTCTCATGCCAACCTTATGAAGGAAACATCTATATAGCAAGCTCTTAAACAAGTACACTAAGAACAAACCCGACCAAGTCTCTAGAAGAAGGTAGGATCAAAGTTTAAAAAACCAAGGAGAAGGACTAAGTATGGGTATTGGTCGAACTTGACTATACTTGGCCACTGGCAACATTATACTTAGTCAACTCCTAGGTAAACCAAACTATACTAATGGAATGCAGCCACCGTAAACTCTACTAATGGGACAATTGACAAACTTATCTAGACTACTATTATATGCACTATACTAGCCTTGTAGACTCCGACAAGCCAATTGAACAAGTCATTTAGTACTTCTGTATAAACAAGCCAGTTGAACAGCCATTTAGTACCTTCGTTTGAAAAATCTTATTTTTATTCAATATTAATAGAAGGTAATTCATTGTCTTTAGGTATTATTATTTACTTCAGTTGATCCTTAAGTCATATGTAACTTCAGGATATTGTTTGACAACCACCACGAAGTAGGTCTATGAGGCTTTACTGCAAGTCAAATAATCATTGAGATAGGATATTCTCAAATAATCATTGGGATAGGATATTAATAATCCAATAGATATACACATATGTATGTTCATGAGGAGAATGTCTTGTTTTGTTGACAAAGATGATGCTAGTACATAACACAAATGCATATGAGTGGGTATTTCTTAGAGAACAATTCATTGAAAAGCTCAGTTAAGGTCCTAATTGGAAATAACTAATGTCGAATAAGAAACTTTTATGTCATGCTAGGCAACTAATCCTTTGACTTGCAACACAATAATAATATTATTCATGAGTTGTTGTATTTGTTTACACTTTTGCTTCCTTGAAAATCACAAAAAGTTTATTTAGATGTGATTCGTCAGATATAATGAGTGTTTGTGAAAATAAAGCTAGGCTCTAACACAATAGATAATTGACATCCAAGCCCATGAGGAGACAAGATAATAGAAAGTCTTTTACCATATTTAAAGCATAGTTGTTAAAGAGATCATAGCACAAAGGTTCCCCTAGAGCTATGGCGCGTGCCTTTCTAACGCACGGAGCATATGTACATATATAAATTATATATTCATATATCAATAATGCACAAAATAATTAAATATAGACACTATAAATTATTTTAACCATTATACCACAAAAGAAAAATGTAAACAACTAAATTTAGGGAAAATGAAGAGATCCAAAAATGCAAGATCATTAAGCAAATCCTACATGAACATTATAAAAACGAACAAACAAAAAATATCTATTACTTTGACTCCATTTTTCCCCATCATCATTCTTTTCATCGTCTCTATCAATGTTAGATTTGTAGCAATCAGCAATGAAGTTAATTTCTTTTTCCTCTTCATCAATAACATGAAGACTTTGTGTAGTGGATTTAGAGGAAGTAGAGACTTTTTTTTCCTTGGCTTTAATAAAGATGCCTTCTATATAGTACTTATTAATTCTTTTGAAGGGTTTCACTTCTTTCTTTTCGTTTTTCATTTCTAGGTTTTCGAATTCTTTTAAAGAAATTTAAGTCAAAGAACCCTGCCTTTACTTAAATTGGTGAAGCCCATTCTTTTAAAAGAATTGGACTTTGTCCAGTTTTTATTCAGCCAGCCTAAGAAAGGTTGGGCTGAAAAAAGGCGCACCTTGCAAGATGGCGTTGAGCTTGCACCATGGCGCGCCATTTACAACTAAGGTTTAAGGTAAAAGGAAAGTTCTTGTATAAGCTTTAATGCACTTTATGTAAGAGAATAAACCAACAAAAAATAACTCAAATTTAGTAGGGAACTAAGGAAAGACACCCCTAAGAAAACTTAAGAACATAAACATGGACGAACACTTTTTTGTTTGTGATATGTTACCTTTATCTCTTGTCTCTACCCTCCTATATGTTGTGAGCTTTATTATTATTCTTTAGTCAAGAGTTGGAAAAATCACCAAGTGTTACATCACATTCTCGGCATTGCACTGAAAGAGCTCAAGCAACAAATTATCAAATTCAACCTTCAAAAATCTCAAGTGAGCATTCTATGTGTGGAACACCTTTGGAGAAGGCACACATGAAACTCTAAGCAACTTTAAGACATAGGGTATAGCGATGCCTATTATGGTAGATTGTTGTCCTAATCTATTAGTACCCAGTGCCAAGCATGGGTTAAAGCTGTAGCACAGGCTACCACTTCAGTTTCATTTATTCTAATCTGATATTTTCCTTTGCATTTTAAATACTCGCCACGTGTATATTGAAGCAATAAGCAAATGTAGAGAAGGAGAGTCACTATACACTTGATGTGCACTATTATGTGGGATGCATAATAAAACACTTAATCAAATTCAAACTGCAAAACAAACGAAATAAACCTAGATGTATAAGCCCACGAGCAAATGTAGAAATGCTGATCATATAATTCACAAGACTGGCACGTGAAAGAGAAAGATTTCTCACTAAGGTAAAAGTTTCATGCTTTCAAACAACAAAGACAGCCAAAAGTAAACAAAAGGGTCAGGTAAAAATTGATCTGCACACCAAAATAGAGATAATAACACACCGCAAAAACATCATCACGTCGCCCTAACTGACCCCAAGAGTGCACATCCGAACACTGGGCTTTCATTCACCTGCTCAAATTTTCAATAGAGGAACGAATTAAAACATCTGAACTAGGTCAAAACAAAAGCTGTGCAGCGCATCCTTAACCCAAAACAAAGAACTTCTGGCAAATAAAAATCATAAAAACAACAGTCCCGAGCACAGAAATAGTCGAAACCACCAAAAACAAAGAAAAAGAACTGACCGCCCGCGAAGAAGGCACTCGAAGGACAGGAGGGTTCCCGAAAAAGCGCTTAAATTGTGAGAAAAACAAGAAAGAAGACTCGAGTGACATGTCCAAGATATTTCAAAAGAGCAACGGTGGCGTGTCATGAAAATGGCAGCAAGAAAGAGAGAAGGGTACGTGCCGGAGAGGAGGAAGAGAGAGAAACAAGAATGGTGTACGTGTGTTTCTCGATGGGGAACACGAAATGTTTGTAAACCTAACTGAGGGCCAAAATATCAGAGGGTTGATGATGTTGACACCTACGGGATGCTCAAAATATCTCCCCACACCAAAAAATATCGCATCAATGCACCCTCCCGCGTCTTGTCTTTCGGGGTCTTGGGCATAAAGCAACGTTGGAAGATATTTTGAGACAGGTCTGCTGTTCTATTTGTGCTACGTACCAAGAAACATATAATATCATTATTTTATTACAAAATCGTATGAAAGAAGATGATTTTTGTTTTACAAAAAATAATTAATATTTGAGGATCACTTTTCTTCGAATTTCGAAAGATGCCCACCAATGATCAACCGGAGGCATCTTTCCAGGCTTTTCTTGACGGTGATTGGTGATACGGGTATTTACAGATTGCCCCTTGCAAATATGAGAAATTCACAGAATTACCATGTAATAAATAGAAAGAAAGAGAATCAAATTGTACGGCAAGTGTGTTGCACTGATAATCGAGTGTATGGTGTGAGATGAGTGACTGATCATGACGTGTAGGATCGTTTATTATATGATTCAGTATCTAGATAAAAGTAAAATGACATGGCAAGTCAGTTTGATTAAAATTCCTAAATAAATTATGAACTAATCATATTTGATGAAAATGAGTTTGTAATTATGATATTACACTTGTCACGTTGGGTCATAAAAAAGTAATTTATTTTAATGCCTTGTCATAAAAAATAAAAATAAAAATCAATTCAAAAATAGGTAGGATTTTGTCGAATTTTACAATGTAATATTTCCAAAATACTTCTCAAGCTTTTTATTATAATTTCATCATTTATCTTTTTTAATTAAAGTGCCTTTTAGATCAAACTTTAGGTAAGTAATCTGTGATCATTTTTCATATGTGTCGTGTTACTTTAAAGTAAAAATTACACATAACAAAGATACAAAGAGTGAACAAGAAAAAACAAAAACAAAAACAAAATCTTTGCCTGATATTATTATTTTTTTTGGGCATTTTGATAATTTCATTAAATTTTATTTAATATGTCTATTGTTTCTTTCTATCAGAAACGAGAAAGGGTATTTAAATACTTCTACATTTTTTTTACTCAATTAGTAATGTTTTACAAATTTCATAATTGTAATTTTTATTCTAATAAAAATATATTTATAATTAGATCAAAAATCTTTAAAAGTGTGGATGTAATTTACCCGAATAGGTATTTGGAATTTTATCCGCTCATGAATTAGAGGGTGTTTGGAATCAAATATCATAATTTATAAACCGTTGAGAGTGTTCCGCATAATAAGTTATTCATTCTGTAATTATGATAGGAAGAAAAATGTCAAATTACATATTACCTTCCTGTATTTTTAAAATTTAACTAAAAATCCCCCTGTCTTTTAAAAATAAGCAATCCCCCTCTATTTTCTTAAATATAGCACACTTGCACCTCACTGTTAGTTGAAGTTAACGTTGTTAATTTTTTGTCAAAAGGTTGTTATGCCCTTATTTATTAGATATTATTTCTTATTTTCATGCCTATTGAATTTTTTTTAATTGTATAACAGGGGTATGATTTTATCGATACATCTCAACTGTTAGATCTAAATTATTAAAGGTCATGATTTTATTAATTTTAATATGTATTCTATCTATAATTATAAAATATAAATTATTATTTATAAAAATAAAAAATAATAAAATTAACCCCCACCACGCGTCACCCCTCTTCAACCCCCTCACGTCGCTCGACGCAAAGGGCGACGGCAATGCGATGGTTGCCTAGAGAAGTTTGGGCGACCGTGACTCAGCGGCCGCCCAGGGTAATTTTGGGCGGCCATCGGTCAAGCGATGGCCGTCGCCCAGTTTTTTCTTTTTTTCTTTTATATTTTGAATATATTTAAAAATTGATTTAAGAAAGAAATAAAATAAAAAATGATAAGAAAATTTGATTTAAAATTTTAAAATAAAAAATAATAAAAGAAAATATTAAATTTTTTACTGTAAATACATATACTATTAAATTTTAAATTATTTACAGTAAATAATTTATTACAATATATTTAAATTAAATATTAATTAAAAAATATTATTGTTATTGTTCATTAACATTTATATTGCTAAATATTTAAATTTTTAAAAATGAACTTAGTATATTACTTTTTGTATTGTGATATTAATTTAATTTTTTAATTTAAGTTACATTAAATAATATATACAATTTTTATGTTTTGATATTTAAATAAATATATTTAGGAATAAAATTATTTATTATTTACGAGGGATTAAAAATATAAAAAAATTATTAAAAACAAGTACATTCGATCATAGTAATTTTATACACAATATAAAGGTATTTTTGTTAATTAACAGGAAAAAAAGCCATCAAAACTCGTAAAAAAATCATGCCCACTCTCTCCACCAGTGAGTGCACCCCACCTTCCATTAGTTTCTAATGAAAGGGGAATTTTCTTTAGAAATCAAAGGGGTTTCTGCTTATGTTTAAAACACAGGAGAATTTTTAGCTATTTTTGCAATATACAGAGGAAAAATTCAATTTGGCCAAAAAAACCATCAAACAATATGAATTTAAAATCATACAAATATACAATTTTATTTAGAGAGGAAAAACATCCATCATACGAAGGGAGAAAGTGAAATGCTAACAAAACATCCAAAATATGAGTGGAATATCCAATCCAATCACACAAAGTAACCACGGCCCAAGTGAAGATCATACGGTTGAAACGGTGTTGTAATGATTTTCATAATACTAGCAACTTCAGCTGTATTCATTTCAACTATCTCAAAGTTCCATGCAGATTTTACATGCAAGCTATTGTAAAAACCTTTCTCTTACAAGACATGAAACAGCAGGGGTATACATGAACTATATTACAGAAACGAGGGACAATGTAAATCCAAATCATATACATTTTTCCTTTCACTTCCAAGCAATTCTATGAGACACGAACTTTCAGAAAACAGATCTACGAAAAAATAAACACCAAGATACTTCAGAGACTAATATACCGGGCAGTTGTCAACTACAATACCCTTAGCCGTAGGGCAAGTTGCCAAATCGCAATGCTCGGGGTCGTTGTTGCCCCACCACGATATGTTTCTGTTCTCAAGGCCCACAACGAAGTAGAGCAACACAGCCATAAAAGCGACGCCGGCATCCAAGGCAGCTGAGAGAATATAGTTATACCTTTGCCACCACTTCTTCCTGTATCTAAACACGAAAAAATTGAAAACCGTGCCAACAAAAATCCAAGAATTGTAGTTCAGTGCGGTTGCCGGTGGCATATAAGCAGTTGCTCCGAAGAGTACAGGAAGGTTAATGAGGGGAATCCAAGAATGCTTGGGGAATGCCCTGTGGCATCCCCACACAAGAACGGGCCCCAATAGCCCGGCTAGGAAGAACCAGTTTAGTGCTGAATAGTTACCTTCACTGCCAAAAATCCGTATTGGACTAACCAGACCCCAGATGACTGAGGCATCAAAGAAGACATGGTCATTGGGGCATGTCCAAGGACTGTTTGAGAACTTGTCTGGGTGGCATATATCGTCGACAGTGTGCAAAAGCCACCAAGCAACGCTCATATTTACTGTGCCTGCAACCATGGTCCCAAGGAACTGGAATTTGGATTGAAAATTTAGGTTAGTTATTACTAACCATTCACAAAATCAAGAAGTAATATCTTGATAGGAAGGAAGCCGTACCTGGACTAGGAACATTGACCTAGGAGGAATTTTCATGTAATGACCAAGCTTGAAATCACTAAGAAAGGCTATTGCCTGAGTCATGCTCATGTAGCCATAGACCTTAAAGCAGACATTGGCTATCGGCCTTCCAGGATATATGATGCCCATAAGGTACTCTGTGATAATATTTAGGCCTGGAGTCTGAAAAGAAATTAAGGTGTTGATTTATGAAGTGTGAAAGTTAAGTGATAGTGTTCCAGCATTCCCAATGATGATACTTACAAATTATAGCAAATAATTAGCAACAAAAGAACGAATCTCTCATCTCACTTAGGAAGAAAGGAAATGAAGCGAAATGTTACTAGAGGGGTTACCTGATTTGTTGTTGCAGTAATGATGCTGATGGGAAGAGTAAATAAGAAAGCAAGGACAGCAGCAAGCAAAAGGGCCCAGAAAGGCATCTGAATCTCCTTTTTCAGGAAGATGCAGAGGACTAATGACACCACCATTGTCACCGCAAGAAGAACGTAAAACCACCACGAAGGTATATCTTTGTAGTTTTTCATTAGTTTAGTGTGAATATCTCTCTTGGCCTTTGAAGAAGCCTTGTAGCGGTCATATATCTCTCTGGGCCAAGCCAATAAGATACGGAAGTTGAGAGTCTAATAATGATACCAACAGTTTTTCTAAAGGCATACATGACACAAACCAGCATGGGAATGTCTGCTTTATGGGCATACTTTATGAGAATCCATAGAAGCAAGCTTGGCATTATAATGTAGTGAAGTAGGAATTCAGGGTTTAATCAAGAAGCAAGAGCACAGCTGTTCTAAATGATTTTACTTTCAAAACTTAACTTCTGAAATGTGCAGATTATCTATATTCTTGTAAGACCTCGAAAGTAAATGCCTCCAGTAATATCCTGCTCTGCTCTAATTGCAAGTCATCTCTAGTTCAAATGTCTTATTCTAGTTTTGGTAAATTTACTAGAGATTATCTAGATTTCTTTGTAATTGTACCTTAGCATGAGTCAACCGTAATCCAGACAAGGGGTGAACTCAGCAGAATCTTTTCTTAACAAAGAAGTCTAAAATACTTCTTGTTGGTGATGCTAAAGGACATCCTGCAGGAAGGTGGCTGGGATTTCTAGTTAAAATCTGGCCATCACAGCACAAATAATTTCATTTATTTGATTCATGTATTATGTACCATATTCACAAAACAAAGAGGTTACTAAGATGAAACTCTCACATACATTTCCAAGGAAACCCATTAAGCAGAATAACGGCTATGAGTATGTTGGCTCAGACTAACAAACTTACTCCAAACAATATTGAACTTGTCTAATCTGATACAGAGCTCCTAACTGGAGCCTTCTATTTGATACATGGCAATTTCCTTATTTTAGTTGTAGAAATTAACATCAATCCAGTTAAACACTTGAAAATAAAAGACAGAAACAAAAGAAGTACCTTCCATAGAACAAGGCAACATGTGTAACTGTAGAGGCAATGGTGGCAAATCCAAATCCATAAGTGAGAGAAAAGAATGTGCTCAAGTGAATTCTCCCTTGCTTCTGATACTGCTCTCGGTCAAGCTCAAATTGAGGACTAACAATTGCCGATATGTTATACTCCTGACCATTTGCAGTAAATAGGTCAGCGGAATAGATTGGGAAGTTTTTGGCATTGTATACGTTCAACCCCCAGTAGGATATGGGTATCACAATATACATAATAATAAAATATCCAACGAAAACATTGGCAATGGCAAAGAAGGGAGAGATAAGAGGGCTGAACAAGAAAGAAGCTACAGCAGCCCAGTCTAGTGTGAGAGCTCCAATTCCCAGGCCATTTAAACCTGATCCAATCTGGTGGGCAGTGACAGAGTGAGGAAACACCCAGCACACCCATGAAATGCTCTGAAGGCTTTGGAATAAGTAACCTGGGAATAAGTACCACAAAAAGCTACATGTTAGAGCAATCAGGAAGAACTTTGAACGTGACATTTGGCGTTTCTTGCTGCTACCATCCCCATTTTCAATAGCACCTTCATTGTCTTTCTCATGCAGTGTTCTGTATAAAACAAATTCAAACATCAAGAATGAAAAGCTGAAGCCTTTTCCTTGACATAAGGTAAAAAGTTCTTCTAAAGAGCCCCAAAGATAATTTCTAATTTATGCAATAACTAGTAAAACGTCCACTATATTCATCTCTTTTATGTTTGGGGATAAAGACACTTTCCACCCCTGAAGTATGCCTACAGTCCTATTTACCTCCCGAAAGTATAAAAGGTAACAAAAAAACCCCAATAACATTGATCATAATTTTTAGCATGAAAATGCCCTTATTACTTAGCCCCCTTCAAATATATTGATTACAATCATTCCCCTATAAAATAATTTGAGTTAATATAAAACTTTATTTAAAACAAAACTTACTCAGAATATGTAAATTTTATTATTTTTATAGATACTTGTAGAAACTCTATGAGCTTATAATCTTTATAGTTTTTTATAGAATACTGTACACACAATTTTAAAAAATGCGTTTATATGTAATATATGTATTGTAATTACAAAATTATATATAATTAATCTATAAAATTCCATAATTTCATGAGTAATGATATGATATATTTTAAATATTTACATATAACTGAATATAAAATATAAGTTAACTAACATAAAATATCATGTTTATAAGTTATATGCATGATATATATGATTACATCACGATCCATACATATTTATGTATATCTTTAAATAAATAATCTACCCTATAAAATATAGTTGCAAATATTGAGCTTCTAAATATTTCTACCTTATATAATCTATAATAAAATGATATTATTAAATATTATTGTCCAAATAAAAGTTTTAATAAACGTTCAAAATCACCAAAACAAAAGTCTATGGGGAAATTTTGTAATAAATATATACTAGGGAGGTCCACAAAAAGATTTCATAATATAAGTATGAAGGGAATTTTTGTCCTATCAATGTCAAATTATTTTGTTACGGGGATCTTATTGCCTACTTTTGGGGAGCGAATGCGACTGTAAGTACACTTGAGGCATACAAAGCATATTTAACCCTTATGTTATCATGGAACCCTCTCAGCGTGCGTTCAAAATGTGAATAGCAATGCAACTTACATATACATTGAACATGGAGCACTAAGTAGTAATTGCAATTATTCACCCAGTAGACTTGGAAACCAGGGAAATTTCTAGTTCGGACCCACCTTGACGAACCTGAACCAATCATATCTCAAGTGTAATACACTTTCCGTGTAATTAGTGTACAGCTTAGGAAAACTAGCCAATCACATAGCAAGTGTATCACACTTGTTATATGATTAGTTTGGGCCTAATCCGGGTAAGAATTTTCCTGAGACACAACACAACAACAAATCTAGGATTTGAAGCCATTAAATTCTTTAACTGAAAATACTACCAGCTATTTGACACCAGAAGGAACTCCAAAGTACTCACAGTATCTATCAAAGTCAAATCATTAAAATCTGACATGAGTTATCGTATGTGTGTGGAGTGATAACAGCTATAAATCATAGTTATAGCCTATAGCTTCTAAGAGAAATATAATTGGTGTCTTACTTTTTACCTCATGTGTAGTCTTGAAACTCACAGCAATAAACTTTAGACTAACTTAAACATTTAGATCCTACATGGCGCTAGAACTGGTTTAATTTTATTATAAAAATAATAATAATAAAATATATAATATTAATATAGCAAGTTGTGGACTGACACCAATATTTTCTTTTAATTTTGAAAAAACATCTCGAACAGAGAGTCCGTGACTTCAATGTTCCTACGACTTCAAACCTTAATAAACTATATTTAGAATAAAATATATAATATTAATATAGCAAGTTGTGAACTGACACCTATTTTTTTCTTTTAATTTTGAAAAAAAAATTACGGATAGAGAGTCCACAACTTCAATGTTCCTACGACTTCAAACCTTTTCTATTAAAAAAAATTATTTTTTTAATATTCAAAAGCTAACCGCCTGCCCTGTCAGCATCTTAATATAATTTAATACTATATTTTATATAATTATGTTATTATATAATTATATAATAATAATAATATATAGATATAGGATAAGATTATTATGTAAAATAATATATTATTATTATGTACTTGTTTTTTGTAAAGTTTCTTGCAACTTATTTACAATTATAATAATGTATTAGGTACCAATAAAAACAAAAGATTTGTCAGCATCTTATAGAAATTTTTGGTTGGTTCATTCTTTTTTTTTTTATTAATAGTGGTAAAAAAAACTTATAATAACTTATCTCAATATACAAAATGATAACTAAATTCAACAAATATATCAATATAACAACAATAATTAATTTGTAATACCCACATATTCGTTGGGACTTAAACCCATGACTTTGAACTTGTACTTTAAAGTTAATGTGCTTGCAAGGGTTTAATCTTTAAAGTGCAAGTTCAAGATTATGGGTTTAAGTTCCACCGAATATGTAGACATTATAAATTAATTATCATTGCTATATTTATGTATTTGTTGAATTGAGTTATCATTTTGTACATTGAGATAAGTTATTATAATTTATTAGATCTCATGTCTTTATTGATACCTAATACATTATTATAATTATAAATAAGGTGCAAGAAAAACTTTGCAAAAAAATAATAATATATTTTTATATATAATCTTATCCTATATCTACATTATTATTATTATAATTATATAATATCTAATTATATTAAAGTGGCTGACCGCCTGCCATCAATATTAAAAAAATAACTTTTTTTTATAGGGAAGGTTTGAAGTCACAAGGACTATCCACGAGTTCAATTATTGAAGTCGCGGACTCTATTTGTCATTTTTTTTTAAACAAAATTGGCAGTCCACAACTTGCTATATTAATATTATATGTTTTATTTTAAATATATTTTTTTATTATTATTATTATCATTTCATAATAAAAAAAATAATTAAACCTGCTAGAACTTTGGTACTCTTTAGCTCTAGATTCTAGAAATACTGGCATTTAAAATCATTTATGACTGGGTGTTTCAAATCTTTCAATGCAAATGCAACTAAGAGATTTTCATTTGACATACTTCCAATAGCCCCTATTTATTTGAGGGAGGAATTTAGTAAAGCTACTACAATATAGTAGGGTGGAGTACAACCTCATTTATGAATTTTCTACAATATAGTGTAGGCCGTCATTTTAGATAAGATATCAACTCGTCATAAAGAGTTCAAACACAGCCTAGGAATTCTACTTATCTTCAACCACAACAAGAAAACTCATAACAAAGTGGCTAAATAGCATAAAACCCCATGTATTTTAGAAACTTGGCTAAAAATTCCCCTGTATTTTAAAAATAGGCGAAAACCCCATCTACTTTATTTCTAATTTTAACTTATAATATATATAAATAATTCCTATTATAAAATAAAAATATTATTATTATAAATATAAATAATTATTAAAAAAAAACTACTCCGCCCCCACCCTCCCCTCGGCCCCCGGCGGATGCGGGGGTTAATTAAGAATAGTTTTAGATAATTACAATAATTATAGTATTTAATTAACCATTTTGTATCCAACATATAATACTAATTTAAATATAAATATTATTTATAAAAAAATATAATTAATAAATAAATAGTTACACTAAATACTAACTCAAATAAATGTATAAATTATAATTATTAATTAAGTTATATTCGTGTAGATATCGAAATTTGAAAAATAAAATTTAGTATATTAATCTTTGTAATGTAATATTTCCAAGTTTTTTGGTATTTTGATATTGGAATAAATCAAGAAAAGCACTTTAGACCCGTGCACCCCATCTTCGTCCGTTACTTTTTAAAACACAAACTTTTAGCGTAAAAGACAAAAAGGGTTTGCTAAAGACATTCGTCTCAAGTTAATAGAGCAAAAACAGAAGCAGAAAAAGTCCTCAAAAAACAATGTACCTGAAGAGTGAAATCTGGACAAGAGTGCTCGGCCACCACATGTGTGCCGGCTCAACTACGTATTTCCTCAGGAGTCCTGCCCAACCGTACCCAAGAACCTGCCCATCATAGCGCATGTCAGCATCACCACTATATCAAAATATTATTATACACATACAAACATATACAGACATGCAGCTACATCAGCTGGCTCAGCTGGATAGGAAAAAGACTTCCCTAACTTTTCCCTCTTTACTGTGTGCTACCCCAGAATCAGATTCCCATTTTTGCTTTGCAATTTTCATCAAAGGGGAATCTGAAGGATAAGGATTGCTATAGCTATCTGCTAACTATAAATTATATTATTAAAATCAGATATTCTTGATTTAATTTTTCCAGAAGAAGAACAAAAAGATTCGGCATTAGAAAAATAAATATAGCTGGCATTCATTATCACTTTTAATTAATACATAATTATATATTACCAAGAGGACTTTTACACTAAAATTCAAAATGAAACAGTTTAGTAGAACAATCATTTTACTTATATTCCAAAAATAATGAAAAGGTATCTTATCCACGACATGGGTTTATCTTAATAATGAAATATTCTTATTCAGATCAAGTTTAGATGAATCAAACTATTTACGAAATAAGTACATCACATTTGTTACATAATTAATTATTTTCCAAATACGTCGATTCATATAATTAATTCAATTTTGATCGCCCGAATCTAACCAGAATTTCCCTTAATAATAGTATTGGAGCCTTTTAAAATTATGTAAACTAAAATAAAATTAATGGAGTAAAGGAGATGGTTAAAGGAAACCTGAGTGGTAATAATGAGGAGCCATCCAGCCAGAAAAGATATTTTCCTTCTGTAAAATGCAATGATTATATCCACTATCATAACCGCATAAGCCGGCCCATTTCCAAAAGCACTCCCAGCATTAGCGAAAATGGATATCAGCACATGCTCCTTGATGTTAAACGGACCCGGGTTGAGCGAGAACTCCCGGATCCCGAGCCCGGGAACCCGAACTGTCCATTTGGTGGTGGGCAGGACAGCAGCCATGAACCGTCCGATGGGTAGAGAGGCAACGAGCACAGTGATCTGAGTAATAATAAGCGGCTCCCTTCGATAAGTGAAGAACTGGTTGAGGAAGGAAAGGAGGACGCAGGAGAGAAGACCCAAAACCCACATCCGGAAGGTCCATACGGGGAGACTCGGGTCGTCGGTTACGGGTACGGTTAACCGGACTTCCTCTATGGGCGAAATCTCATCCTCGTCGGCGTCGCCGTCGCCGTTTTCTGAGACTTTTGGTGGTTGTGGGTCGAACGGAGCCTCCACTTCCATTGCTCCCATCTTCCAACGATTAAGGAAAAGCACTTAATCAAGCTGTACGGTTTTAGATTATTTGAGTGATGGTGTGTGCATGTGTGTGTGTATATATATATATGTATATATGAATGAACTTTGTATGTATATGGAAATTACACATATGTAGTATAACTCTGTGAAATTGGACAAACTTTTAGTTGCAAATTTCGTTGCTTTGATCTTAGTATAATTAAATTAAATTATAATCTTCCAATATAAGAAATATAATATATACGTGAGTGTGACATTAATATATAATAATATACGTGAGCCTGACATTAATATATGATACGGAGGTACGTTAAAAATATTCTTTACTCAAAAAAAAAATAGTGGATATTGTGACTTGAATTGGGTTTAATCAGATAATTTAATCAAGTATATAGCAAGTTTGATACAGTTATTGTATTATTTATGTATTTTAAAAAATAATTAATTATATAATAAGTGTATTATACCCACATTAATTAGTGTACGAGAAAATCCAATTGTGTAATAAAATGTATGCATAATTAATAAATTTAATTAATTAAAATTTTAAATGATATACTTTAATAGAAAAAAGGTACAAACTATTTTTTTAGAAAAATAATGGGAAGAGGAAACAAAAAAGAAATCGAAAAAGTGATTTAAATACAAAATAAAAATGACAAATCGAAATAATTTAACACATAAAAAATAATTTAATTATGCAAATCCGATATTATGGCTTCTGGTCACAATAGACGTGATGGTGTTTTTATCAATTTACGTGAATTTATAGTAATTTATTTTATTACTCTTAGTTATATTAATGTATTGATCGAATTTAATAATATTAATAAAAAATTGGAAGAAAAATTATATTTATCGTCAATTGACTTATTACTTATTTATTGAATATCAGAGAAGTTCTTTTATGATCAAATTAACCCATATATTTTCACACGTTAATGAATGTGATGAGATATATTTTCAGTGTTATAATGGAAGTTTAATTCCGAAGAAAAAAAAATTAACTTGCATTAATTCAGTAATAAGTCAAATGATGATAAATATAAATTTTATTTACTTTTTATTGTCAATATCAGCAAATTCAATTAATTTAACTAATAAAAGGGCTTATTTGTTAGACGGAAGTAAATATCAAGGATGTTAGATATAATTTCTTAAATTACAGGAGGTTTAAGTATAATTACACTAAATTTTAGAAGAACGTAGTGTAATTTTATCCGTATAAATTTATTAAATTTTTAATTTTGGTGATGAAATTCGTGGGACCCATTATCCCCATATTATGGTGATTGGTTGGGGGGTCAGTCCCGAAAACGGAAAAAATGAAAAATTAATGGTTGGTTGGGATTGGGAGGTACGCCCCTTGGTTTCGTCGATGTAGACCACTGGACAGATTGATTGCTGCAGTTTACGCAGCTGCATTTCTCGGAGAGAGCGCATTGATGGGCAATGCAATTTTTCTTTCGGTCCAATCAAGTAAAGCTGACTTGGGTAATAAGGAAAAGACAAAGGGACAATGGGGAGGAGAATTTCTAGGGCGTAGGATAAGAGATGGGAGTATGCATGAGCTGTAGCCTCCTGTTGTGGGGTGGCTACAATGAACTCGTCAAAGCATTTTCGAACAAATCGTTACTTTCAGACCCTTATTGATTTCTTGTTTCTTCCTCCTACATTTGTTTTATGTAAATTTTATAAGTGCAAATATATTACATGCTTTGGATCTTATTATATATATATAATATAAAAAGAGTATGTTACAACTAATTTTTATATAATTATAAATACTCTTTAATATTTGAAAAATTATCAATATTTTTAATTTTAATAAACATCTAACCCAATTCATTAGTATCTATTTAGTTTTCATCTATTATTTGTAATAAACTGACTAAAATATTTATGAATTATAAATTATAATTTTACTTATTTTTTTATAAATTAAGTGGAGAATTATTTTACACATTTTTTTCCCAAAAAAAATAGCAATTACAAACTTCTATTCATAAATTACATAATTTAATCAAATATTAAGAAAATATTTATAAATTCTCAAACAATGAGAAAATATTCGTAATCACATAGACCTCAAAAGAACTCATTAAAACTTATCCTATATAAACAGAAAATTTATATTATATTATATTAATATAATGTAATGTAATTCATATTATTTTTGTATTTCTACACCAAATTCATATAATAAAAAGAACCACATCATGAATCTGGTTTGAAGTATGAAGTATTTTGGTGTAGGCATATAAAATGAATTATGAAATTAATTTTATCAATTTGGAAAACATAAGTTCATAATGCAATTACTGGCATGTCAATTTCCTCATAGCTACTGCACAAGTTGTGCACTCAACAATTTTCTCGCATAGTTGTGTGTTACGAATGCAAACATGTAGAATCATTAATGAATTGGATGGAATTTGAATGGGGTGACATTAAACTCTACAGCTGGAATCGCTGACTTGAGACTAATAATAATGTATCATATTTCCCTATCGCTCAGCAAGTAATGACCAAAAATACACCAATAAGTAAAAGGGTAAGTTAGCACAGACTCCTCAAAAATTTATCATAATTAAAATTATTATCATATTATTTAAAAAATTATAAATATTTACCTAGTATTAACAATTATCTAACAAATACCCTCTAGTAACAGCCCATTGTATGAGGGTATTTTTTAAACGGTTGATAATTTCAAAAGGTATTTATAATTTTTCAAATAACAATGAAGTACTTGTACTTATAACAAACCTTAGAGGAACATATAATTTACCCACAAATAGATAATGAAAGGGTTAATTACACTTAAACCCCTTCTAACAATACACTTCATCCAAAGAAATTTTGAAATTACACTTACATTCTTTGAATGTTCGTCATTTATACCTTACTCCCTTCAGTTAAAAACTTGGACAGAAATTGCTAAAATAAGCAAAAACATTATATAAATTTTCGATTTTGCCCCACATATAACATCCTCATACATATTTTTGTACGTATAATGGGATAAATATAATATATATATACACACACACAAACATATAGAATGAATTTAACATCATTATAATTTTCCCTTATAAGTACAAACATATTACATAAAAAAATGTTAAAATCAGGGATACAATTGAAAATTAATATAACTTTTTTAGTAATCTCAACATTTTCCATCTAAATCATCCTGAAAGAGGGTTAGATTTTATCTTAAAACTTTATTGGGGAAAGTATAATATCACATCTTAAGAGGGTCTAAGTATAATTAACCCTAAATAAAACAAGAACACTATTTGCACGCAAAAATAATTCAGAGAAACCCTGGAGTACATAGAACCAAGGTGGATCCAAGAATATTCACACGTAGGCATCAAGATGATTTATTATCTCACACAAACCTGAAGAAAACAAGCAGCCACAAAAACTACAACTATTTGCAGGCGCTAGAGCAATCTGCAAAAGAACAAGCCAGAGACTAGCATAGGATGAAATATAAGTGCACAAAAAGTAAAGGGTTGAACAAAATAGGTTAAGTCAAACTGCTAATTTGGGGTCCACTGTCCCCGTTGCGTTTCCTTCTCCTGATAGGATATGATCAGGATCCTGCAAGAATACTTCGTGCTATTAATGTCATGGGCTATGAATTATAGTGATACGAATAGATCGGACAGGAAAGAGGCTACC
The DNA here is from genome assembly GCF_000512975.1 of Sesamum indicum. NCBI lineage: Eukaryota > Viridiplantae > Streptophyta > Magnoliopsida > Lamiales > Pedaliaceae > Sesamum > Sesamum indicum. Next base: position 20,966,966 of record NC_026147.1, read on the forward strand.
TCCATTCCCCACTTGATGTAATCGGGGGACTCACAAGCCTTGTACTCATCCACAAGACTCTCAATTATGTCTCTAGATTCATCAAATTCGGAGAGATCATTATCCTGGACACATTCAACAGAGCTATATGTTAAGTCAGACAGACATAAAATTAAGAGTTCAGGAAAACTTAATTTACAATGAAAAGTTGCGGGACAGACCAATTTGTTGACAAGTTATTCAAAGGTTTCATATAAAGAGTTGAACAAGTTCTCTTCTCCCAAGTAGACTTTCTATTAGCATCACCATTAGTCGCCAATTATTTTGCTAGAGGACTTACGGAAAAGAGGTAAATTTTACATGATATTGTCTTGAATACTTTTGGTAGTAGAGACTTTGTGCA
>NC_026147.1:20967459-20987103 GCF_000512975.1 Sesamum indicum
ACTCTCGATTAGAGTCAATTGTGATAACACTGGTGAACCATATGCAGGAGGACTAAATCATCAAACAAATGTGCAAGAGAATAACATAAATCAGATAAGAGATAACTTACAGCAAACATTGGATGATTTCTGTAATTATCAAGAAAAGCTTGTCTCTTTCGCAGCTTCTCATACTGACTCAAACATTTGGAGAATAAGTGGCGGATGCCAGTATGACTGGCAAGCATGAGACCACTAACCTAACAAATAAAATAAAAAGAAATTGTCATAGCCTTAATACTTGAACTTAAGATGGTTTCCAACGTTCACACATAGAAAGTTAGGAACATAAACATCAAACCCACAAGGTTAGAGTTGCTACCTTGTGCAACATTTAAACCATAAATCCTTTGAACTGCTACTACTTTGTGGCAGTCATGTCTCATAAAACATAAAGAAATAAGATCAAGAGAAGGAAAAGGGGAAAAAAGTTTCACAAGCTGCAACAGTCCCTCCTTTATTTCTTTGCTTAGAGACTGAGATGACTTTAACTGATTCACACATGACGCTTGCAACTAAGTTAACAAGCCAGTTTAGCACATGCCAAGTTCAATAAGGGAAACATCAGGAAGTAAACATTTTGTTCAGCATCTTTTTTCATAAAACATTATATCATGTCTGATTTAACAATAATAACGTATTGAGCAACGCGAGTACTGGGAAAAAAAAGATAAGAGAAACGGTAAAGAATTTGCATCACAAACCCTGATCCAATAAATTATGTGCTTAAAAAGCTGATATGAACTGATTACTTAGATAAATAGTCATAAAGCAGAATTAGCAAGCCAGTTGTGCACATGCGGAAAAATAAAATGTTTCACATCCCTGAGCAGAAAAGATCATGTAAAGGAAACGACAGAAGTAAAATCTCACTCTATGGGCTGTCTGAACATAAGGAGACTTTCTCGACAAAGCAACCTATTAAATAACAAGATAGTTTCAGCATGATTAACTTCTGTACAAAATAGATTACAGAAATCAGACAATAGATAAGCACGGAACCTACCTGAATGCTAGCAGGGCCCCACTCGATAAAATTAACAAGCTTTCTCTCGCGTATTCTCTGTAGACTTTCATGGACCTGGTTTTGAAATCACCAATGGTAATAAAGAGAAAGAAGCTTTCAGCAGCATTTATAATACCATAACAAACCACAAGATATCAGAAACCCAAAGATAATCATCAAAACTAGGCGGACATAGTGTAACCATCAACCATTTGATTAATAGAAACAGAAATACCAAGATATATAAAGGAGAAATTACTAGATCAATTCAGAAAATACATTGTGATTCTAATCCCTGACTACACCATCAACGTACTCAAATCTCGACGCAACTTCTCAATTCCAAAATCACGTAAAACCTCCAATTAGCGAGTGGAATTAACACAGTTTATTCGGAGTACCTGAGTGGGATCCACTTCTCCCTGAATAATGTTTAAAATTGATATGTATTTTGCCTGGCTCGCTTCTTTGGTACGGGCACAAGATGAAACCATTATATTTTTCGTCTGCAAAGGACAAAATCATGAGTACATTTAGCATGTTGAAATAACCAACTTGAAGATCTTTATCTTGCCTGAAGAAGTCTTCTCATCACGTCAAGTACAGTTGTTTTCCTAATAACATTGGCCTGCCATAAGATGCATCAAAATTAGAATGCAAATTTACTATTTTGAAGAACAAATATGCACTTCATTTATCTACTGTGATATTCACAGATAATAGATCCTGAATTTACAGTTCTCAATACATTAAGATGTAAAAGAATCAAAAATATATACCAAATAAAGAGAATACTCAACTCCTCATACCTAAAACAAGGAGGATTACATCTATCTATTTCATCTTGTCAGATTTAACCGATCACAATATAAATCATGAGTGTAATGTGTATCTTAAAAATATAATCATATAGACAGCAATAAGGAGTGATATCCTGACCTGGCGTTCCACTGTAAGTGGGGTATATCCTGTCATCAGAAAGTGGCATCGAGGAGTAGGGATCAAAGAAGCAAGCAGGCCTACCAAGTCATTGTTCATGTATCCTGGATACCGTAAGGTGGTTGTGCTTGCTGACATGACAGTAGAAACTAGGGAATTTGTTTGCGCAAAAGTGGGAGTTGTAATATGAAGCCTCTCTACAGCAATTCTGTTAAGCGCAGTATTATCGAGAACAACCACACAGTCAGCATTCAAGGTCAATCGTTTGAGAGTTAGAAGAGAGTTGTATGGCTGAACCACCACGTCACTAGTCTCATTTTGGTTAGGAAAGACACTGTAGGTCTGAACAAGTTTTTTGCTATAGCGGTCATTCAGAGTCTCCAACAGATAAGAACCCATACCTGCATCACAGCAATCGTAATGCAAAATCATGCGGTAATTATTAGGCTGACAAGATTGAGTACATTATCACAGAAAAACATCTTTCAACTCCATAATTGTGAATAAAACCTCTGGTCTAACATAATGCTCAAAACCGCCAAAGTCCATATAGTAAGCAAAAAAGTTCAGTTGCAAGTGCCTCGCTAATTGATGGCCTCATGTTGATTGGTAAGTTTATGAATGCATCATATACCAGGGTCAAATGACAATGTAAATAGGTTTCGGATGTAATAAATGTACATGTTGGCATTAGTATGTTCACTACAAAAATATATCAAGAGCTTCAAAACTTTAGAAACAAGAACATGTAAAAGAGATAAAAGGACCTGAGCCTGTTCCCCCAGCAATCGAATGGCAGAGAACAAAACCTTCGAGACTATCACTGCCATCAGCCTCTCTATCAATCATGTCCATTAGATCCTCCTCATATTGCTTACCCTGATAAAATAATACACCAACAAGAAGATTTTTATGAAATTAAAAAATATCCAACACTATGCAGTCAGCCAGAAAGAAAGGCAATAATCTACAAAGTAAAACAAATCAAAGTCCAGTTGAGGAGGAAATGATTTATAAGCTTGCACAAGCAAGAGTATGCACATCTGATGCAGGCATGGGACAGCACAAGGAAGATGCTTAAACATGGCTTGGTCTTCCACTGATAAAAAAAGGTCCAAATAAGGGAGTCAAGTCTCCAATGAAATCTATTTCTGACAATTTAAACAGTCATCAAGGAAATATGATTATGTTGCTACTAATTTATAAATGAAGTATACTTTTTATTGGTCAGCTATAGGTAACATTCATTAAGCAACTGACATTCTTCATTCAGAATCTACACAAAAATCACTGTAAGTAGAAGCGAAGAAACCAAAAATGTCACCATGAGGCATTTATCAACTTACAGATCCATAATTGAAACTTCTATGAGTAAAAATTGGTGGCCATATGTAAAGCATTCAACATGAGAATGATCATTTCAGAAAAAATCATTATGCCAAGTGAAGCACATCTGATTAGCAAAATACAGTTTGACTGACATGGTTTACAGCCAACAATAATAAATTCATATTTCAACTAACCCATGCCAACTGCATTCACAAATTTCGTCTGCAGCATTATTTTATGCAGTAAAGACCATGCAGGTATTAAAGAGGAAACAGACCAGACCTGATGGTATCCACTTGCCCAATTGTTCCCAGCACCCCCTCCATGATCCGCGATAAATACATTCTCATGATTGTAAAGGTTCCTGTATTCACTGTTTTGTATGCCATTAATCACCCTAGGCTCCAGATCCATAAGCAAAGCTCGTGGAATATAATGTTGATCGTCTGCTTGATAGAAAAACACATCTTTCCTGTCGCCTCCCTGTAGCATAAACATTCAGAGAAATCCTTTAGTATTATATATTTTACACGGACTGACTCTTGACTGCAACATGAGGTCACAAACGTGCAGGCACTAACACACGCAAAATAGATAGGTACATATCATCTGTGGCATGTTTGAGTGAATATGCAGAGATTGCCGCTTTGATTTCCCAACAATGAGTGCGCAGTACATATAACCTTTTACGGACTAAATTCAAAACAAAAAAGGAAATCCTCCCTGAATAGCATAACATTAAATTGCAAAACAGGAACTGATTGTATACGTAATTGCAATTTTCTACACTGTAGCTTTTTTTTTTTGGCTCTCCAGACTCCTATTAGGCGCCAAACAGTAACACTAACTACAGTATACAAAAAGATCTCGACAACCAACTTGTGTTAGTTATAGAACAATTTCCCTTCAATCTGTTACGCTGAATTAACGCAAACTGTGAGGAAAGTAAAGATACCTTGAAAAGCATACACCCTCAACCACAAAAGAAACCAAATCCTACCCCCACCGCTCCCACCCCCTATAACCCAAACAATCAGAATAAATACAACAGACATAAAACATCCAATTCACAAAATAAAATCAACCTACAGTAGCGGCGAAAAAGAAAAAAGTGAGAGACAGCTGAACCTGAGTAGCAAAATCTTCGAGAATGCCTTCTTTGCTGATGCCGTGCTCGAGGCAGAGCTGCTTCCAGAACTCCATTCCGATCTGGTTCCCGCATTGCCCCACCTGCAGCGTTATGATTTCCCTCGGCATTTTCCCCCCGAAATTCAACTAACTAGGGTTTTTCTAGCTATCTTCGTCCCGTATGTATAATGTACTTGATTGATACACTTTGGAGTGGATTGATGCAGGTACAAAGAGAGAGAAAGAGAAGGGATTTGGAAATTCCTTTTCCGCCGTTTCGAATGGCGGGGACAGATATAGGATTTTGAAAATGAGAAAGAGGGGGTAGAGCGTCTGGTTCAGGCATGTAATTTGATTTATTTGTAATGGAATTGTTTCATTTTATATATTCTATTTAGATAAACTCACCAACCATAAAAATATAATGACTATATACCCATTTTTAGTACTTCTCTTTATAGATTAAAATTTTCATAGGCTACATTTAGATTAATTAATTTGAATTTGATGGAAGGATTCGGGTAAAACTATTCCAATGACTCTATATAAAATGATTTAAAATTTATTAACACTTAATAAAATATAATTTTAAATTGGAATTCCTTAAATTTAAAATTAGTCAAATAAGTTTAAGTAATTTATTTTTATGAATTTTAAATTTATATCGTGATAATTTACCTTCCTATGTTATCGATATTGTTTAAAAAAAATTATGCGACAAATAAATACAAAAAAAATTTGTTGTGATTTTAAAAATGATTTAAAAAAATGCTTCATGCAATAGATATATTATACGCACTCTTTTCTCTACTCTTTTTACCTTTTAATTATATAATGAGACTCGTTGATGATACCTAATTCAATTTGAGAAGTTGAAGTCCCATGACTTTATAGGTCATGGATTCAAATCCCACCTTATACGTGGACAGTTGCTTCTACTTAATAGTATAATGTTGTTCTACTTAATAGTAAGTGTTGTTATTGATCAGAGTATGATTGTTTAATGTAATATTGGTATCCAACATGCATGATTGTAATCAATTTATTTCAATTAATACTAATTATTCACTCTTAATTTAAATATATATAATGAGATTTATTAACATGTTTAAGAACAGTTAGATCTTGATCATATAAATTGATAGTTTAAATTTTATCAATAACATCTAGAGTCCAACTTTAATCATTTAAACATCTAGTCCAAATTTCATCAAACTTCATCTCATAATATTTATATTAAATAATATAAATTTAAAATCATATAAAAAAATAGAGGGGAAAAAGATATATCATCTCCTATTCTCCTTCTTCCCAACACCACCCTTCCCCCGCTGTTTTCTTCCCCGCACCCCCTCCCGCCGTGAATTGGTACCCATCCCCCAATCATTTTTGCCGATCGTCTTCTCCTCTCGAGTCCCCACTGCTCTTTCGTTTCCAGTCCACAAAAGCTCGCACAAACAATTTTTATATAGTTGGTGGTGAATAATATCTAAATATATATATATATAGAATATATTATCCATCTATCATCATTTATTACATTACAAGCGTGTAAGTATTTACAAACATTCCAAATGTTTGACCAACACACCCTCCCTGTTTTTATTATTAAACAGACTCCAGCTACTGTCGTGTAGGTCTCAATTTTCAGTAAGCATCAACGTCATGCGTCTTCACGACAAAGTTCCACGCAACAACGTATTGTATTTGTTTTAGTCTTTACTTCTACGGTTAAGTTGCATTAATGTACGTGTATTTATCTCATTTTATATATAAATTTATTAAAATTTTATATTTTATTTTAAATTGGTATAGATGGATATGATAATAATTTGTTATAAAAAAATAATTATTTTTTTATTATAATGTATTTTGAATGGTAATTAATCCAAATATGTTCGATGCCACTTTATATTTCGATGGAATTGTGACAATAAATCGTACTGCAAAATAAAGAATTGTAAAATAATATTTAAATTTCATGCAAATAATAGCAATATAAATAATAGACGCGTACTAATTAATCTTAACAAACTATCATTTTCGAAGAATGAATATATAAGAGTAAAAGTATTTTGACTTACTTGATAATATAAATATAAGACGAACTATGATTCGACTATATATTTCAATATTTAATTATACGTATAAATCTTATATCAATCACATAATATTATGTGTCTATTTTTGTAAAATTAACAAATATAATTAAATTAAATTATAATATAAAGCAGTGGAATGCACATGCAATCAAAATGAGATACAACGTTGTCGACCCAAATTAAGTTTAGTTTGGTAAGACGGTTGTGCAATTGATCATAAGATAATTAATTTTTAAAAAAGAGCGACAACGACATTTGAATTAAAAATTTTAATAATTGATTATGCAAATATAAATTATAATTAAAGTAAAAAAACTAACTTTGTCTCTAAAATTAATAGACGAATTAAAACTTATTGAATAAAAAGATGTGGAATAACACTCACAAAATGTAACTTTCATAAAAATATAATTACAATAAATTTAATTTATTTATTAGAAAAAGAACCAATCGATATAAAAAAAAATATATACTTTCACTTAAAATCCAAATTATAGAGTCTTTTGATGTTAGAGGTATTTACAGTTCGATAAATCAAACGAACTTAATTGAAAATTTTAATTTGGTATTCGGTTCAGATTTAATTTTTAGGATTGGTTTATCGAAATATTGTTTTATATTTTAAACAAAAAATTCAGTTACTAATATCAAAAGAAAAATTTCACAATTTCCAAAACCAAGCTAATTAATTTAGTTCGGTTGCAAAACTCTTATTTGGACTAAGTTTGGTTAGATTTGAAATAAAATGATATAATAAATGTAATTTATTTATCATGTGATTGATATATAATTCTATAAAAACAGTCAATTACATAATAAATATATCACATTTATTTTATAATTGATTTAAGTCGATCAAATTGAATTGATGATGCGTTGAGAAAATCCACCCTAGATTCCAAAATCTTGCCAACAGGTAAAAATAAAATAAAGTAAAACAAAACAAGTGGAGGAATCTAAGCTGGCAGGAAGGCAGCAGGCAGCGCAAATCAAGATGGCGGGTAATTCCCATTATTTATTTAATTATCAGTGCATGTTCTTTAATTTATTTAAATAATGAAGATTAAAGGAAGAGCTTTTTTGAATTTTATTGTTCTCCATCATTTCTCCCAAAGTTGAAGAAGAAAAGTCCGCACCTTTTTGATTCAATTTTTACTCCCTTGAGAATTTTGTTGACTCATTTTCTCCGCGAAGTCCAAGACAGCTTTCAACGCTCGATTCACACTACTGTGTATTGGAAAGGGTTGCGTTGTTTATTTATTTGTTTTTGTTCCTTTTTGGTGGGTTTTGGCGCAGTAATGGGGGAGGATAATGGGGTTGGAACGGCGCAGCAAGGTGTTGAGGAAGATGAGATTAGTATCCATGCTCATTATGATCAGGTTATTCTCTTCACTTGTGTGTGTGTATGTGTATGTGTGTGTTTTTGTGTTTCTCTGTACAGCTGAGGGGTATATGGGTTTCTTGGTTGCTCTAAATTTTCGTTTTCGGGTGGGGGTAAGATGTCTGGAGATGGTTTCAGAGAATTTTCTTTTTCTAGTTTGCTTGGTTTTGATGGATATGGGGGTTGGCAGAATCCATGTACTCGTGAGTTGTTGGAAAGATCGGAGAAATGCTTAGCGTTTTGGTATAGAGGTTTTGGTGTCAAAGAATTGGGGAATACTTCCTTCAGATATGAGTTCTAGATTCGTGTTTCCCAAATTTTTGTGGGTTGGTGGAGTGGGGTGGGGCTAAGGGGGAGCTTTTAAGTGTTTATTCTCTCTTAGTTAGGCCAAAAAATCGTTGGTAGATATCTACGATGTTGGAAAAGAGTGAAGTAGCTGTTTAAAAAGAGTTGTAAATCTTGCGAAGAAGGTAATAATAAGTGCTATAGGCAAATTTAAGAGGTGTGTAGTTGATTTAGTTTCATAATATTGTTTTGCGTTTACTTCCGGTAGCTCAGTTAAGATCAGAGAAAAAAAAAAAAAAAGGGTGGGAAGGTTCACTAGTTATCTGAAGCTGAAGGAAATAAATTTGTAGGAAAAGGGGCATGTCCGAGACTAGATAATTAAGGTCTAACCGCTGAATCATGCATATTTGCATGTTTGATATTCATATTATGAATAGCTGAACTGGGAGGAAGTAAAAGTCGGGGAACCACAGCTTCCTCTACATTGCACATATCATCCTTTCTATCTTTATTTTTGAGATGGTATTAACATAAATCTAGGGATGATTTCTGGCCTTTTTCCTTTTACTTATTAAGCACTAGAGGAACTTAATTTTTTCTTTCAAAAAGTGGGATGCCAATTATTATACGTATGCTCTCTCAATTCAGTTCCGATCAGTTTGTATGAATTGTAGAATGCTACTACTTAATTTAGTACGAAGTTGAAGATTTCTGCTTGCAGTTTCTATTTTGGTTACGGCATCCTGGACTAGGTTATCTAGAACTGCAGCGTTATTCAAAATAATTAGCCTGAAGGCCAGCATGTTCTTTAGGGAGTCACTAGGTTATCTTACTGCAGCGTTATTGGTTTGATGCTTTTCCATGTTACAATATTATTTAGAAAAGTATAGATATGACTAAAACATTGTTAATGCAAACAGAAGTATGAAAGAGAAGAAGCCACCTTAATGCAGCCGAGACGTCCAAACCTGTCATCTCTGGAAATACCCGTGCGGTCTCTGGAGAGTGCATTGTCTGATTTCACAAGGATAGATATTCCGAGCCCCTCTTCTGCTAGAGCAGGATTGCCCCCCAAACCAAATTCCGCAAAATTCAAATCATCGGTTAAAAACTTGCTTCCGCAGAAGAGCGTTAGGGGTAAAAACCTATCTCAGGAAGGTGAAAAAACAGTTCTTATTATCCCAGATACACCACTTTCAGACAAGCCCTCTACCTCAAGATCATTTTCTTTAAACAAAATTTTGTTCTCCACATCGACAAAGACGGCGCAGTCATTACCTGCGACACCAATGGGAAATGCTTGTTCTAAGACCTTACAGGAAAATCATGTAGATCGCCAATCTAAAACACCAGTAAGTTTGTTTCAAGTACTTACAACTAACATAAACATAGCGTGCATTTGTCCTCCCTTCAGACCTTTCTAACTGAACTTTGTTTCTTTACAGAAACCTGAGGTTAAACAACATATGACACGCTCATTTTCAGTTCCAGTTAATGTTAAAACCAGAAGTTTGAGGCGGACAGATTCATCTGGAGGTTTGATACGAGTTATATCAGCAAACCATCGCCTTACAACTGTGGAAAATGCCTCCCAGGAAATATCTCCTGAAACAGAATCTGGTATACATTTGCATCCATGCATGTCATGCTTGTAGGACACCAAATAATATTTTTGAGCAGTGATCCTAACTTGCACATGCTACATGCCATAACCAGAGGGCTCGCTACTAGTAAATTTGACCTTCACTACGTGCTTATTTAAGGAGCCATTACACATTTCATTTTAACAACTCAGAACATATATCTTGAATAGAGGAACACCAGAAGTGGCGGGGCAAACAAAACCTATTTGCCTGTCACTTGTTCTATGCAAATTCTTTATCAAATTAGTTTAGTTTGTTAATTCATTATATACTTTACCTATCTACAACCATAGATGATGCTGGCGAAGACATTCCAGAAGAAGAAGCTGTTTGCAGAATCTGTCTAGTTGAGCTCGGAGAAGGTGGTGAAACACTGAAGATGGAGTGCAGCTGCAAAGGAGAGCTTGCACTTGCCCACAAGGAGTGTGCAGTGAAGTGGTTTAGCATCAAAGGTAACAAGACCTGTGATGTCTGTAAGCAGGATGTCCAAAACCTTCCAGTTACATTACTGAAATTACAAAATCCTCCTAATGTAATACGAAGACCATCTGCTGCACCACAGCAAAGGGAAGTGGCTCGTTACAGGCAAGTGAATCCTAGATGTTCATGTATGTTTGGTTTCTGTTTATATTGATCTTAAATTTTATTATTAACTTGGTGCTCTGATGATATTGTGAACTCAAATGTCTGATCATATTTCCTATATTAATCTGATGGGTGACTACGATCATGTCTGATCTTCATTTCTTTTAGATTACTGTGGACCTGAATTAAGTTTTGTGCTATCGGTTCGAAGTTTCATTTAATGTTTTAATTATGGTCTGATTAATAATTTATTTTAAGCCAATGCTTTTATTAATATTCTCAGACTTGATGTCTAGAATCTAATTTTTGCACATGTGTATGTGGTCCATAGGTTTGTGGTTGTTTCTTGCTTTTGGGAGCCTTTTGACACATTAATTACATTATGGAGGAAAATCCTAGCATGAAGCTAATGAAACTTCCGAATCAAACACTTTCAGTCTCCATACATAGAAGTAGAACTCACATGAATATTTTCAAGATGCCTTTGATGTTTATTCAGTGGATTTTTTGGTTTGTGATGATGGTAAAGGAGAGGAATAAAGGTATGCAATTTTGGTTTATATAAGAGACGAAGGAAATCGCCAGCTTGTAAGCATGTTATTTGGGTGACTGGTGACACATGGGTCTCCCACCTTTCCTTGAGCAAATTTCCTATAATTTCCCCTCCTTCCATCCAAAGGCATTGTTGGTATGCTGTAATTCATATTACTAACCTCTTTATTCCCGGATGTTCCCAGCTAAAGCTAGACTTAAACTAGTACTAAAATCACCAAAAGATATGTTGCGGAATGGCAAGTTTCGAAACCTGAATCGATTCTAATGAATTTGTCCAGCAGGACCATTCCTAATGATAAGATGATGAATTGAGCACAGAACAAAAATTGCTGCACAAAATTCATGGGTGGTTGTGGTTCATAATAGGAGAGTGTATGGGACGAGAAAGACATGACGAGAGGAAGAGAGGTAGGTAAGCTTTGGCGCACAAAAGTCTTTAAAATTCTATGCAAGTGTATTGCTTTTATCGGGAGAAGATAGGACTTATCATTGTTCATATCAATGCTTTCAAACTTGAGCAAGTCAAGTTGGATTAGAGAATTTTGTGGACACCCCTTTGGATACTCAGAGAATGCTCACTTGTTTCCCTCACCCTAAAGTGGTCACAGCTATCCACTCAGATCTAACATTGAACAAGAGGAGCATGAAGGAACGAAAGTTTAAAAATGAGGAAGACAATCAAGAATAAGGCCATGTAATGGTTCAAGAATCTTGAAATTGTGGAGGTGAATTGTCTTAGTGGATTCCGCTTTCTGCCTTGTGGAGAATACTACAAGGAGACAACAACAGTGGATATAAATAGGAAAATTTTGATACATGTTTCTACTTTGAAAGACACCCATCTAGTTCTGAAACATAATCGGGAAGGAGTAGCAACGCCCAGGGTAACCTCCCCATAGAAACACTGGGAGCAAGGTCTTCTTTCTTGATTAGATTCCGAATGAATCAAACCCATTTATATCACCATTTACTTTTTCAATCTCTTTGTTCCCAGTTTGTTAAAAGTTAAATACTCCTTTGAATTAGTTCTGCAAGCACTTCACACTTGGTATAGGGCATGCTTAGTGACAGAAGCCTTATACCTTAAGCATTTTATGGCCCAATGCTAGTCAGTTTGGTGCCATTTTACCTATGCCAATGTAATCTTTCAGTCAGATATGCCCTTCCACATCCATATCAGTCTGGGATAATGCTATGCTGAACAAAGTTTTGTAGTATTCTCTAGATATACAACACCTTCTGCAGCCATTTGCCTGTACCTTCTACTGGAAGTATAATATTGGGATGTCAGTATTCTTGTAAGAATTAGTTATCATATGAGTTTTAGCAATCCAAATATATCCTGGGCATTCAAAGTAGGAATTATAAATATGCCGTCTTCTTTGAGTTTTGTGAAATCTAGAAGCTCTTTCTTCAATCCCAGCTGTGTTGACATGGATAAATAGTTCATATGCATATACTTTCTCTAGGATTCTTTTGCCAATGCTCTTGTGATGTGTGGTTTATATAAAGGCTGGACAGAGTAACATAGTGAAACATGACTGCTAGCTCATTAATTTGATCGCTAGAAAACTCGTCTTTTTTCTTTGCTGGGAGAGTTGCTCGGGGTTGCGATGTGGTTTGCCACATTTAGAAAGACTGAGTAGTTTAATTCCGGATTGTTATTTGAATCTCTATCCATTGCTGGACTTCTAATTTTATTACTTTAATTCTTAATAGGGTCTGGCATGATGTTCCTGTTCTTGTCATGGTCAGCATGCTTGCATATTTCTGCTTTCTGGAGCAGCTCCTGGTAGTCCTTTCTTACCTTCGTTTATATTACACATGTTATAACTGTGATTATTGACATATTACCAAACATCTTCTTTCTTGTTTTAGTGCATAATCTTTTTGAACCTTCAACCTCCTTCCACCATTGCCTGTTTTGCCTGTATGTGTCGCAGTCTTGACTCATCTAATAGGTGATGTTCGGGATCTTCATGAGTTTCATGAGAATTTATAACAGCACTCAGGCTGTAAAATATCAATTTGTTCTCAATCCATAGAATCTTCAAGTCTATTAGATGCATTAAAGTTGTTCTCTGTATCCAATAACAGCACCTCTGTAACATGTGGTCTGTAGTGTTGTCTGAGTATAGACCAAAATGCTTGGCCTGCTTTAAAGATCAACTAGAAGAGCACACTGTCACTTATGTGCTCCCCACAAATTAATACGCAAGAAGTCAATGTACATACAGAACTACCAACAATTGAGATTGCTTGCTGTCATTGAAGAACAAAAAATCAAAGATAAAGTTCCTATGATCTTAAATATAAACTATATTGATGGGAGTATTCCATGTTAGCATAATGTTCTGCACCTCCTCTCTTCCTTTCAACTTTGCTTACTCTATTCATTTCTTCATAAGATTATTCCTATCCAGAAAATTCTCCTTTTAGCAGCTTCTTTCTTTTTCCAAAGATCTATCCAGAAACATCATACTCCCTTCCTCCCAAAACAAATGCTTCGTTTGCTTCAGTTTGAAGTCTAATTGTTTGTCTGTTAACTACATTACAATATATTCTTTTACCTTTTTGGTTTTTTACCAAAATTTGAACCCTTAATATTTGTCACATTGTTTAATCACATCAATTACTTTTTAAGTAAAATAACTAACTATTCATGTTTGTTTCATAAAAATAGTCAAACCCACTTGCAAATAACAGCAAGCAGGCACTTATTTTGGGTTTAGGTTGTTTTTTGTGCCCATGCATGTAAAGTAGCTAAGAGTCTAGGACTTCCATTTTGGGTCATCAGTATAGATAGATAATTTTTACCGTGCCATGGTAGATGCATGTCACCTGTCATAAGTGAACTCAAATTTTATGTTGCCCCTTATTGTTCATAATGATCTCAGGTGTCTGACATGGGACCTCGAGCACTTGCCATCTCTTTGCCGTTTTCTTGTGTTTTAGGTCTCCTTTCATCCATGATAGCATCCACTATGGGTAAGATCAATTGGCTTCTATCCATCACGAATATTATCCAGGACTTTTCAGTCCTTGACGAATTTCCAGTTGTCTATGGAATTCTTTCTCGTATATTTTACTCTTTAAAAGATTAACGTTGAGAGAAGAACTTGAGAGGGTTTTCTGATGATTGGCAGTGAGCAAGAGCTACATTTGGGCTTATGCTTCTTTCCAGTTTGCGATAGTGATCCTATTTGCTCACATATTTTACGCTGTGGTAAGTGATGCTTCCTCTTCTTTCTCTTTCTTCGACTTTCCCTCTCTCTCTCTCTCTCGGGCTGATTTTGATGATAACTGTGCCATGCACGCTCTCTCTCTCTCTGTGGCACTTTTGATTATAACTGTGTTATGCACTTGTAAAACTTTTGCAGCTCAACGTAAATGCTATTCTGTCGGTGCTTCTTTCCTCATTCACTGGGTTTGGAATCGCAATAAGCACAAATTCACTTCTTGTTGAGTACCTAAGATGGAGGGCGAGTCGTTATCCACAGTCTTTACCACAGCAAATAAGCAGTGGCATAGATCCGAGTCGACACGAGCATAGGCAGCACCAACACCGGCAACGCCATCAGTACCATCACCAGCATCGGCCCCAAAACAGCAATCATAATCACCGAGGACTACAAACTCCACCAACACAGAATACATCTGCAGGGTCGGCCGAAAACACTGGGCAGCAGGAAAACATGCATCAGAATGTGTGAAACTCAATCATTAACAAATCAACCACCTGAAGGAGCTTTCTTGGTAATACATAATTTACATTCTTGCCCACCCCCGGTAACTAATTTGTTAGCTCTACCCGTTATGAAAGTGGATTGGTTGAATAGTGATTATCAACAATGTCTTATGTGATTCTTTAATCAGGAAGGATATAAATGTAATTTTGCTCTCTGGATATTATGTAACTACTGTACTGTATTCACATAGCTGAACAAGTTTCAGAAAGTTGTAATTTTTGCTCCCCTTTCTAATTATTTTAGTGAAATATAAAAATTTAAGGCATAACTAATTAGTTATGTTGTATGATGCTAAATTACAATTCTGTTCTGATTAATGACTATTTATCTGATGGATTTCTTTTTTTTATCTGAATGAGGTAATATAACCAAAAAAATCAGATAAAAGGGAATTAATCTTGTCCTCTTCAAGAAAATATCCACCAATCGAAGCATTTGGGAGTGTTTGCGAAAAAAAAGTTCTTTTAAAGAAGTGGTTTTGTTAAAAAAGTTGGAAGTTGTACTAAGAAATGGATAGTGTTTGCAAAAAAATTAAAATGCAGACATACAAAATTGGATGGCTTTTCTAAAAAAATCACTTTTAAAAAAAATTTAATTAATTAAAAATCTTTTTATCTCTACGTATTAAAATTTGTTTTATATTTGCACTTGTTGTTTGTCTAGAATAATTACTAACAAAAAATAAAAAAGTTATTTCATTTTATATTTATTTTTTAAAAATAAGTAATAAAAATATTTAATGTGATAATGTTTCCACTGAGTAATATATGACTGTTGATTCATACACAACTAAACTTGTATGATTGAAAACAAAATATTTTATCAATTAATAATAACCATTTAATTTATATTTTCTAATGATATAGAAAAAAAGATAATATAGCAAATAAGATATAAAAATTCTAAGATATGAAATATGTGAAATTGTAAATTTAATTATTGTTAAATTATTTAAATTAATTGACAATTTCAATATCACTTTTAAATTTAATTATTGTTAAACTATTTAAATTGATTGAAAATTATATTAAATATGTAATTTTAAAAATATATTAAAAACAATAAGGTTGAATTATAACTGTTATAATAAGAATAAAATAGTAAAAATTAAAATTAAATTTATTTAAAAAAATCAAAATAACTAGAAGCACGAGCACCCCCAAGGTGCTTTTAGCATTTGACCTAAAAGCATCTTTCACAGCAATTTCAAAAATAAAAGCCAACACCCCAAACAATGAAAAGTAATTTTTTGAATGCAGAAGTTGAAAAAACACTTTTTCAAAGTACACTAAAGCACCCTCTTAAAATATTTTTTTCTACATACCTCCCAACTTTCCAAATTCTTATTGTCCCCCAGATAAGTAAGAAAATATCTTTCCAAGTAGAGCCTTAATATGGAGGAAATTTACGTGAACTTAAAAAATCCTACCCTTGTATCAACTTTACGAGTAGACTGCCAAAGTGGTATAGCCAATGTAGTTTGTTTTCACCGGAAATGCACAAATAATTCTAACAAGAACGTCAGCAACTACAACCTCACTTTTATCTACTTAAACACTTAAGAGTTTCCCATAAAAATTCACATAGTAAAAACATAGAACTAATCCTTCCAAGGAAATACAACAATGACATCAAAATTTCAAAACCCGAGGAAGAGAGGATCAAGGGTGAGGACCATTCTATGTTTCCAGAGCTATGATTGTGCTCATTCCTGAGATCATACTATCTGCAAAAGGAAATTCCTTGGGCACATGCAGCTTTGAACCCTAAATCATCTTATGATACTTCTAGAATTTGGTTTTGTCAATGCTTCGACGAGCCTGTACATCCATCTATCTAGCATTCCTGTCATATAAAAGAGCAATATATCACAAAATAAATTAGTATTTGGTTTTGTAAACACCTAACTGAAGCACCATAATAGTCGATACTCCAGGTTCCTATAGCTAATGTTGTTTGATACTTCTCTGCAGCTAACCATTTTGTATCTTGTATGTAACATCATTCTACTACTCAATATCTCATCTTTATCTGGTAATGATATAGTAAAAGAAAAATTCAAAAGTGGTTGTGTTTTTTCCCCAGTTGACAAGCCCAAGCATCTTAGGCAGGTCGTGCCTCCCACAGGTGCCATAATTTGGCAGCCTCACCGCAGAGGTAAAATGAGATGGATCCCATTGGTTTAAGCAAGTTACTGAGACACGATTATATGCCAATAGAAGTCTTCCATTTTTAAAATCCTCGTATTACCACTCTATCTAGATCATTGTTGCAGTAAATACATAAACTCATGCTGTCAAGACAATCAGGGACATAGGTAAAACAAACCTGTTAATGCAAATGTACCCCCAAGTACGGCACAAAGGCGTGTAATGAAGTGGAGAAAACTACGACGTTCTTCCCTAATGGTCACTGTAATTGGTGACAAATCATACAAAAAGTATACAGCTGCATAAAAAATGCAATGATAACCCCTCAGCACAATATTGGAAGAAAAGAAAAAGTGGAAAGTTTAAAAACACTAGTCTCCGAATTGATCAAGACTTACCAGGCCATGCCCTATCAAACTCACTAATTGGAGAAAAGTACTCAGTGACAGAGAATTGATTTGTAGGTAGAACTTCTTTCGAGATATACTTGTATTCCGTCGGAACAATCTACATCATACAAATGCAAGAATCTCAAAAGGCAGACTGTAAAGAAATTTGAAGTTAGGAGCATATATTATAAACCTACAACACAAGAAGTCTGATATATCCACCACCCTCTCAAGGCAAAACGCAGCAGACAGTGGGCAGGGACGATTTATTTTGTAAGTGAGAAAGTTCATTCTAAGTTAAGTAAGTCAGCATGAGGAAACCATCACCCTACATTTAGTGGAGGTGACCTTCTGCAGTCACATAGTTCAGACCATCAAAGATGATCTTCCACCTACACTCTGAATAGGGAGTATGACTTTGTCATTGCATGTCTGCATCTTGAATGCTTGAAGGATGTTTACAACAATAAGTTATTTTGTCAACAGTATCACATAGGTCATGTAAATTACTGTGTGTAGAAGTGGGCATAAATAGAAAGATGCCCCCTGTTGCAAATGAGACTGAAGTTGATCATGTGCTTGAACTAAGGAGATGAGTAGGTGGACTTAAGCAGCCTATAAGATTCTCACAACAAAATATTGAGCTCAGTAGATGGTTGGTTCTTTGTCATATAGAATGTTATTATGCGTCTGAGGTCATAATGTTATTATTTCTTCAAATGTATTCATCCATCAAAATTAAGCATCTTATGAAAGATCATACAAGTAGAGCATGAGGTAAGTTTTCACACTTCTACCAAAGATGGGCCAGAACTCGAACCTTTATGTAATACTTGAATGTTCCACTTGCTCCACGCAAAATCCGGACTGTGTCATCAAGTGGGTTATGTATCCCAGGATATTTGGGCCCAAATGACAAATCATGAATTATATGACTCACATTGACATGAGAAGAACCCTCAAATATCTGCAGAAGAGAAAATGGTCCAATAACATATATGTCAACCTTAAGAAACTAGGAAGTTTGAAATGTTTGTTTTAAAAATTAATATAAAAATGCCAATCCCTACTGACAAGAAGATTCAAAGTAGATTTACAGTTCTGCATAAACCACCACCAAATCTGCTCAACATATATGTGGAATATATATATATATATATATATTTATACTAGAAACAAAAGACAAACATTTGCGATAATATTTATCTCATACAAATTTCAAAACTACTTTCCTCTGGAAAATCTAAACCGCAAGTTCTCAGCTCTAAGCAACCATAAAAGCACCTTAAAAGATTTCATCTCAACTTTATTCATGTTGAAAATCTAGAAGTACATATTGGAAGGAGGAACCCTTAGATGCCCATTTTTTAAAAAATTAATTAAAAGTTATAATTTCTAATAAAAGCAGATGGAATATAGAATGTTCAGTAAGACAGCTGACCATTTGAGCAACAAAAATGTTCAAGCCATGAACTGAGATATGAAAATTCCCGGCAACCCTTTGCACATCTAAAACCCCATACACCTGCAACAAAAAAGGAAATAAATCAAGGATTAAAGAGCTTAAACAAGCAGATGTTGTACATTGAAGTCGTTCCCGCTTTGTTGTACTAAGTTGTGAAATTAATAAAGTAGGGGCTCGCCCTCTGCCATGTATCACAGACACAGTCGGTTCTGCTAAAAATAGAAACATAATAAGTCAGCGGCTTGAAGTGCAAAAATATATACCCGACAACCTTCACCATTAGCTAATGCATGCTTCACATTCTTGATCATATTTTCAGCTCCTTCATCAAGAGTGTGGAGTTTAATTTTATGATCAGACTCCTCATGGTGATCTTTGTCGTCACCTGATCATGGCATTCATAAGAATTTAGTTACAAACAATTATCATTTCCAATTACCAATTTCAGAAGATAAGAAATAGTATTTGAAAGTGACAGTGTTCTATACCATGTAATTAAGTGCTAGTCAAATTCAATTCTTTCCAGTCAAATTATCTTAATCTGATTGGTCATGAGTCATGACAGAAACCTCTCAGCACCGGATGCTAAACTTTTTTTTCTTTGGATGATGACATCATAAATAATATCAACCCGAACTTATCCCTTACTTAAACATCCGACCTAGACAAGATAGACCTTCTGCGGTACTCCAGTTCCGACAAGATTCATTAAATAAGATTCTTTTTAACTCGAGGGGGTGTGTGTGTGTGTGTCACGTCACAAAAAGGAACATACCCCACACACTTCAGAATAAAAAAAAAGTTTTCTACCGTGACACCTCACTTCTTCTGTGTTCAAAATGGAAGTAAAACATGTTCTACCGTGACACACACACAACCCTCCCCCCCCCCCCCCCCCC
>NC_026147.1:20987113-21027612 GCF_000512975.1 Sesamum indicum
CCCCCCCCCCCCCACACACCGCACACGCGCACACACACACCGAGCACACACACAACACACACGAATGTGTGTCATGGTAGAACATGTTTTACTTCCATTTTGACCATAGAAGAAGTGAAATGTTGCTTTTATCTTCTGCGTCAACGAATGCCATCTGCGTCTTGTTACATTTGCCATTGTACTTCAATTTCTAAGTTTTCATTACTCTCTACACAACTCTTTTTCTCGTACAGTATGTCATCTTAGTTTTGCCACATTTTATGCTTATTTACGGGGGTGTGTGTGTGT
Source organism: Sesamum indicum (assembly GCF_000512975.1). Classification (NCBI taxonomy): domain Eukaryota; kingdom Viridiplantae; phylum Streptophyta; class Magnoliopsida; order Lamiales; family Pedaliaceae; genus Sesamum; species Sesamum indicum. The sequence goes on from NC_026147.1 coordinate 20,987,402, forward strand.
GTCTGTGTGTGCGGTGTGTGTGTGTGTGTGCATGTGCGGTGTGTGTGTGGGGGGGGGGGTGTGTGTGTGTGTGTGTGTGTGTGGGGTGCGTGTGTGTGTCACAGTAGAACATATTTTACTTCCATTTTGAACATAAAAGAAGTGAGGTGTTACTTTTATCTTCTGCACCAACAAATGCCATCTGCGTTCTAAGTCTTTATTACTATCTACACAACCCTTTTTCTCGCGCAGCATGTCACCTTAGTTTTGCCATATTTTATGCTTATTTAAAGGTGTGTGTGTGTGCGGTTTGTGTGTGTATGTGTATGTGTGTGTGTGGGGTATGTGTGTGCGTGTGCGGTGTGTGTGCGTGTGCGGTGCGTGTGTGTGTCAAAGTAGAACATATTTTACTTCGATTTTAAACATAGAAGAAGTGAAGTGTTACTTTTATCTTCTGCGCCAACGAATGCCATCTACGTCTTGTTACATTTGTCATTGTACTTCAATTTCTCAGTCTTTATTACTATCTACACAACCCTTTTTCTTGTGCAGGATGTCACCTTAGTTTCGCCACATTTTATGCTTATTTACGGGTGTGAGTGTGTGTGCGTGTGCGGTGTGTGTGTGTGTGTGTGTGTGTGTGTGTGTCTGTGTGTGGGGTGTGTGTCTGTGTGTGCGTGTGCGGTGTGTGTGTCTGAGTGTGTGTGTGTATGCGGTGTGTGTGTGTGTGTGTGTGGTGGGTGTGTGTGTGTTTAGCTTTAGTTAGTCCCTCCACCTCTACTCTTTTAGCTAGTCCCAGCTTTAGTTTAGGAGGCAAACATGAATGATAAATAGTGAAGAAGAGACCAAAGCATATATAGACTGTAAAGCACAACACAGAAAGCAGCAACACTGCAAATTACTGGACATAATGCGTAGAAAACAATGTGTCAGGGAATCATCAACTTTAAACAGTCTATCTTTACATGTCACCTTGACGGGCAACCCACTAGCTACGGAAGCAACACAAAATAATCTGAAAGTAAGGTTAACATTTGATAGCAAACCATACATGAAAGATTGTATGTGATCACTGCAAGGAAAATTTAAATTTTCCAACATGCTATAAGGAAAAGCAAATTGGAAGAAGGATATAATGAATGACTAATGGTGAACACCAAATAAAGGTCCAGATGAACTAACCATGCCCATGAGCATGTTCCTTCTCCACAAGGTCTGACAAATACTCTGTGCCAACAATTTGGCCATCCTTATTCAAGCGAAGCTGCAGAAAAAACATAACAGTAAAATCACATAAAAAACATGCCATCATCACAAGCATTCATAGACGTGCAGGGTGGAGACATAAATGGAAGATAACTTTTATAAAATCACAGCCCTATCTGGTTATCAACCTTTGCGTCCATATTACAGAGAAATTGTGGTCAAGTCAGCTGGAAATGAAACAGAAAAGTTGCGACAAATATATATCAAGTAATAGACAAATGAGAACCCGAACCTTCCAGATATTTGTATCAAGATCAACTTCATGTTTCCCAGACATATCGATTGCATCCACGCTTAGAACTGCAAGAACCCCATATATTATAAATAACATACAGAAAGTGTAATACAAACCAGGCATGGGTTTTAGGAGTGCATCAATGCAACATTTCTTCCTGGAGGACTGACAAGGAGAAGAGAATTGAAAATAGAGTTTAAAAAGGCTGACCGTCACAAGGCAAAGATGGGAACGTCATATTTATATGGATCGGAAGTGTTTCGCCACGTTTTAAGTCAACTGCCATCTGCCGAGGTGTAATATGTCATACTAAACCCTTGTTCAGTAAAACGTAGAATTGAAAAGAAAACAACTGAAAAGATTCATGATGAAGAAAACTGACCTGGTGTACAGTATATGTTGAAAGATAATAAGTCAACTCGTGCAAGAACAAAGTTGCCATGATAATTAGTCCAACAATGGAAACTGACAATTTACATGAAAAGACTTTAAGTTAGTGGCACATCCATCATTCCTTTCTCAAGAAGCAACTTCACAACCATTATTGCGTGCATTGAGATTTTGACCCGACAAGATAACAGAATAGTTGAATGTTTGTAAAAATTAGATTATCATATTTTTCAACTAAAACTACTTATGATTGGGAATGACCATATTTATGGCTCTCCAATATCAGATAAAACAATAACTTTCAGGTGTTTCTTTGCTAATCTCTTTACGTGTCTTTATTGAAATAAAATGAAGTCTATTAGGAAATGGAAAAAGAGCATGAAATTTTGAAATGGAAAATCAAGCACATAACATCCCAGGCCCTAAGTTGACCGAAAGGATCCCCAAGTATGGCCGGATCAATATACTACATGGTTTTCCGATTCAAACTGCACGAAAAGAAGATTGGTTCATTGCTCCAGCTAATAAATGTTCCTTTTCTCCCATAAGTGTGATACCACAGAATGTTACAAAACCTCACAAAACACAATTAGAACACACAGTCAAAACTTTAATTTGCCAATTCCCCTGAACACAAATCCCATATTGCGGTGGCATACACCGCTTGCGGTGAATCTTTCCTCATTGGTTCTGGATTAGGAATATCAGATAGCTCTTATTGCTCAATGCTCATTTTACAGCGGGAAAACATTGAAACTAGCACAGATGGTGAAAAGCTGGAAAAGACATATTAACGATCAACAAAACAGGAAAGCGAAAAAATTAATCAGAAAAACAAAAAACAAAAATAAAAGTACCGATAGCGCCAGATTTTGTTTTCTGCAGCAAATGCTCTTCAGCGCGCGGAAACGCATCGAGGCTTTTAAGTGCTTGTTTCAAATTACCCATCTTTTCTCCTTTCCTTCCTATTCGTTTTGTAAACTCAATCTCCCCCCAAATCAAACAACCATAAAACCACCTGCCTACTCCCAATATCAAAATAAAATAAAAAGGACGAATTCAGCAAACGCAGATGCAATCCTACTCTGGGGCTAGACGATTCTGAAATTGAAACTAAAATTCACTCTGAATCTTCGGATACATGTCCGAGTAACGCAAGAGAGAAATAGCGAAATCACCTTCCGTCAGCGAGAAAGAAGCTTCTGAAATTTCCGCCTGCAATAAGAAATTAGAGAGAACAACAAAACTTGGCGGGCCGAAGAGGACGGATCAGCGAGTCCAGTTTCTTCAGAAGGGACCTAGCCCAATAACTACAACACAAGGCTGTGTTTGGATATTTTAATCAATTTTAAGTGTTAATTTATACTAATATAAAAAATAAAAGTCTTTTTTCACTCACCCACCACCATACTATTTTTTTTTTATGTGTTCATAATACCTCTAAATTAGTTTTATTTTTTTATTTATTTATTCTTCATAAACTATGATGTTGGTTTATATATTATATTTTAAAATATAAAATATGTTTTAATTTATATAAATAATTAAATATATTCAATACAACATTAAATTAACTAATATTATTTAGGAAAAAGTATCATGTAAATTTATTTATTATAATTTATATAAATAATATAATTTTAAAATATATTCAACACAAAAACAAATTAACTAATAATATTTTTGGAAAAAAATCATGCATTCATATAAATATTAAAAAAAATCATAAATATTTGATATTTCATATATAAAAAATATACAATAATTTAATTTGATATAATAATATTTTTTACATATAAATATTTCGTGAATACTAATTATTTAGTATTATAATATTTTTCAATAAAATATGAAAAAAAATAAAGAATTAATCAAATCAATAAAGAGGGAATAATGGTATAAGATAAGGGTAATTTTGTCGATTCAAAATGGTTAAAGGCTAAAAATAGATCAAAATGGTATCCTACTCCGGTTCCTAGCACGTGTAAGCAACTTTCTAATTTTTTTAATAGAAAATATATTTTTTTGCAGGATTTATAATTATAAAAAAATCTTTTTAAACTATTTATTTAACACAGTTAAAATTTTTAGCAATTTTCGAATAATATATGGGGTATTATGCAATTTTCTCTATAAGCAATAAACCTTGAAATAGTAGTAAGTAACGGCAAATTGCAGCAACTTTGATGTTAGGGTGGCACAGTGACCGGTGCAAGTCCGTGCAAAATGTTCGATTTGGTAGACCCCACCACCCAACCCCACAGCATCACACACACTGCTTTAAATTGGACAAAACAATAAACACTTGTGAGTTGTGACTTCCCACATCACCCACCAACCCCATCCCACTAAGATCCCAACCAACACAGCTGAGCGGCTGGCGGGAATGGCGGCAATGGCTCTCCGAAGGCTCTCCTCTCTTCGTCCTGTCTCCACCTCCTATTCGCTTCGTTATATGGTTTGTTTTTTGTGTAGATATCTGTTGATTTGTGTTGTTAGCGTCTATGTTATGGAGTATGTTTGTTGTGTTGATATTCGGTTTTTGGTGTTTCCTGTGGACAGTCTTCATTCGCGAATCAAGCTGTTAGCCAGAAGGACAGTTCCAGAATTACTGTAATAATTTCTCTCGGTTTTGCGTTGCTTTTTGAGATTGATGGAATTATCTGCAAATTGTTGGATCTCGGTTTCAAGTTGAGTTTTCACTTCGCAGTGGACGAGACAATTGAATGCGCCGCTGGAAGAGGTAGATCCGGAGATTGCTGACATCATAGAGCTTGAGAAGGCAAGGCAATGGAAGGTAAATTTGCGTTCGGTTTCTATGGAATGATTTGAATGTTTCTGTATGTCATGGAGAGTTTGGATTGAGATAGTTATGTGTTTAGGGACTGGAACTCATACCGTCGGAAAATTTCACATCATTGTCGGTGATGGAAGCGGTTGGATCAGTTATGACTAATAAATACAGTGAAGGTTACCCTGGCGCGAGATACTATGGAGGAAATGAGTATGACTTGTTGCTTTATCACGTTGCGGTAGTTAGATTTTAGCGTAGTAGCATTTTATTTAAGCAAGTACAAACTCTTTTGTATATGCTTGTTGTTCTATAATATGCTAGACGCCTGTCATCTTATCCTACTTATGGAATACCATTCATCTTGGTTGATTTTCATTAATCTTACAACATCATATTGATTGATTTTATGACCTCAACCTTCATTTGTATTTCACCATTGTTTGTTGCGCCAATACAAAAATGTGTGGTGTTGAAAAGGTATGAGCACTAGAATCACTTTTGGAAAGTGCTTTTCTTTCTAAAATTATTTAACAAATTATTTGGTGTGGCAGAATGCTTCCAATGTTCTGGAATTGGTTTCTCTGATGTAATATCAACTTTGAATTGGTTGCATGGTAGAATTGCTTTCATGAGTGGAAGACGAATGTCTATGTCTTTAATGATTATGATTGTGGTTTGGATTTCTCTGTGTCTAGGTACATTGACATGGCAGAGTCATTGTGTCAGAAGCGTGCCTTAGAGACTTTCAAATTGGATCCTGAAAAATGGGGAGGTGAGCACTTTCCAATTTGGATAGGATACAATTGAACAAATTCTATATTTTAGACTTATGAGTCATCCTGAATTGTCCAGTTACTGACAAAACATTACTTCGCACCTATTTTCGGTTGTTATAGTGGAATAGTGAGAGAGATTCTGGACATTGGATTCCTATGTTTTTCTATTTCCTATTCATCGTTTGGCCATTTCAAGTATGAAATTCTTGTGAAAGGTTAACAAATCTTATGGTGTGTGACATTTTGTACGTGCTTAAAGTAATTTTTATATAATGAAATATATTCCCCTTTTTCCTTTATTTCTTCCCATGAGCAACGCATCAAAAGTCCCACCTACTTTATGTATGTCAGTGAATGTACAGTCACTTTCTGGATCCCCTGCCAATTTTCAAGTGTATACCGCGCTGCTGAAACCTCATGAAAGGATCATGGCACTTGATCTTCCTCACGGTGGTCATCTTTCACATGGTTATCAGGTGCATCCAACGTAACTCACGGAAACTACTTATGCATTTCTCTTTTTAGTTTTTTTATGTGTGTTAAGTCATTGTTTTAGTTTCTAAATTTGTTGGACGGCTGTGTTGCAGACTGATACAAAAAAGATCAGTGCGGTGTCTATATTTTTTGAGACAATGCCTTACAGACTGGACGAAAGCACTGGCTATATTGACTATGATCAGGTACTAAAATTTGATTTTCTAGAAGTTAGTCGTAGCTGTGTGAAGGGTTTTGTAACTCAGTTATTTTTGAATGAAAATGTTTGAATTCTCATTTCCATCTTTGGTTATAACTGTTTCTAAGGGCAAGTACTATATATGAGAAGCCAGAACTAGGTTTCATGTAAACTTTCTTGTAGTACATTATTTCCAAGGTGCCTGCTGGTCCACATTTTATATAATTGGGGACCTGAAATCCTCTTTACTCTGTGCATGTTGTGGCAGCCAATTAAAGATTCATCGTTTGTTATCGTAACGGCCCCTGTTGTTGATGTTGGCATCATTATTCTTATTGTTCTTGTCCTTCTTCTCTTGTTGGGTGAAGGCAGGGAGCAAGTTATTAGTTAAAATCGTTCCTGTAATTACTAAGTGGCAGTGTTTTATATTAACACCATTGGTACTTGTGAAAAAGTTAGCTTAGAGGCTCCTGCATCCTGTAATTAATGCTTTACACTCTGTATTTTATTGCCGCCTTGTGTTTCTGTACGTTGAGAGAATAGGATAATTTGGCTATTAACAATCCTAAGATGGACATTATTCATAACTACTACTTAAATAATTTCTGAGAGTTCAGAGAACTACTAAGTTATAGTGCTGCTTGGCATAATAAGCTTTTGACTATTGTCATAATGTTGCGAATCTGGAGAACTTATTGTTTCTCCACTTCCCAAATATTGTGCCATTATATAGCGTCAATATCATACTATTATTTTGGAGGTGAGCAAGGTGGAGAAGTTTATTGCTTAGAAACTTTTGTATTATGAACCAAATCTTGACGACCGGTATGCCGATTTGTTTTATTTTCACTATTCTTCTAATTCTGTGGGCTTCATAATTAAGAAAGAGAAAAGCATTTCACTCTTTTTATGGCTAATTGTCCTATTTGCTTCTTTGCTGAATCTTCCCTTCTCTCACACTAAAATGCACAGAATATTTGGTACACCCTTTTCCTGCCGCTGTATGTGAAAAGCAATTAACCCTGATAAGTTATGCCTAATGATCAATTTCTTTCATGATTGAAACTTTAGATGAGTTGTGTAAATAGCTGAATACATATGATATATTTTCTATTTCCATTACTCCCAGCTATACATTTCAAGGGCTCTGTGAATATAATTTTGATTTGGTTTTCATTGGTGGTATGCTGTTTGGATGGTAGAACGAGATAGTTCTTCCTTCTCTACTTCATTTTCCTTTTGAGTCTATCCGCCGTGTATGAAGAGTAATTAATTTGTGTCCTTGCAGCTGGAAAAGAGTGCAGTGCTCTTCAGGCCAAAATTGATTGTTGCTGGTGCAAGTGCTTATGCTCGCCTATATGATTATGCACGGATTCGCAAGGTAATCTTAATAGACAATCCTGTGGCTTCATAATTAACACTAAATTATCTCTTACTTACCTTACCATACAATAGTATATCTTCATATTACATCATTCATTTTTATAATGGATTTGGCAGGTATGCGACAAGCAAAAAGCCATCTTGTTAGCAGACATGGCACACATTAGTGGGTTGGTTGCTGCTGGTGTCATCCCATCACCATTTGAGCATGCAGATGTTGTTACAACCACCACACACAAATCACTACGTGGGCCACGTGGAGCAATGATCTTTTTCAGGAAGGGAGTAAAAGAGATCAATAAACAAGGAAAAGAAGTGAGTTTGTAACAGCATTCTTGATACTGTTTGACTGTTTATTCAAATTGTCCTTTATGTCTCTCTGCACCTGTTGCCATGTGCCTTCCCTTGCAAATTCATGTCGGGATTATGCCTATGTTGTCCTGCATGGTTTGTGGGAAGACATTTGCAACTGATTTATAAGTGGTGAAGTGGACTCTTCTAGCAACTTAGGTTAATCATTTTTACATAAAGAGCATGAATGAGAAGTAGTTGCTGGTAGATGCCTTGATGCAGAGTCTTATCCATGGGTCCCCACCCCAAGGACCTAAGGCAAGATAAATCAAATTGGGAAGTGTCCATCTGTAGCAGAAATAAGTATGGTGCTTTTCATTAGGTTAGTACTGCTTCAAGTTTAAAGGTACAGAGTTTTTAAATTTGACTTCCATCTATCAGGTTATGTATGACTACGAAGACAAAATTAATCAAGCTGTGTTTCCTGGACTTCAAGGTGGACCCCACAATCACACAATAACTGCCTTGGCAGTCGCACTAAAACAGGTTAATGTTCATGTCAGATTGAATTTTCCTAGAGAAAACGTTAATGCAGACCTAGCTGGATTAGTTTTTCATGATTTTTGTAATTGCAGGCTATGACACCAGAATACAAAGCATACCAAGAGCAAGTCCTCAGTAATTGCTCAAAGTTCGCAGAGGTAATACCTTGGATACTCTGAACATACTGAACTTTCAGTTTGTGCAATCTAGCCTACCACCACCTGCTAATATTTGTTAATAATCCCAGCTAGCTCTTTTCATCTTATGTTTTAATATTGTTTTCCAATCGCAATTTTAATTTGCGTTGCAGACTTTGTTAGAGAAAGGCTATGACCTTGTATCTGGAGGAACAGAGAACCATCTCGTCTTAGTGAATTTAAGAGACAAGGTAGAACCTCAGTTTTTGTCTTTTACAGGTGACCAGTTTGTATTTTCTCCTGCTTTCCGACCAACCATTATATGATCTAAATAGTAGACAATCTTACTTAGGTAGTAAACCAGAAAACTTAATAACGGGAGCAATTGTACATTATGTCCTTTTGTTAATCAACTACATCATAGAGATCTTAAAGATTACCAGAAAGAAAAAATGCAATGACTATTAGTTTCTGGTCATATCTCTTTCTCTTTTTCTTTTCTTCCCCTAAATTCTAAATCTGAGTGGAGCATAAATGTCTTTGCACATGTAAATTACCTGTTCGTCATTTTGCAGGGTATTGATGGATCTAGAGTTGAAAAAGTTTTGGAGGCCGTTCATATAGCAGCAAATAAAAATACCGTTCCTGGGGATGTGTCTGCCATGGTTCCTGGAGGCATTCGTATGGGTAAGCCCTTCCCTTGTAGTTATCTTGAATCTTTCAGTTTTATTACTTAATTCTTGATTCTACACTATTCAATAGGAACCCCTGCTCTCACATCAAGAGGATTCGTGGAAGAAGATTTTGTGAAAGTTGCAGAGTTTTTTGATGCAGCTGTAAAGTTGGCCCTAAGGATAAAGGCTGACACAAATGGTATTTAATTCAATTAATGTTTTGCTTTTTTCCATGCTCTCTCGAAAATGACATGCATATCCATCCTAATGATTAGTAACCGGAAATTTGTATTTCATCTAGTTTTATTCTTATGAAATCGTCGGTTGCAATTATCAGGAACAAAATTGAAGGACTTCGTTACTGCTATGAAGTCAGACGCCCATCAATCTGCAATGTCAAGGTTGCGCATTGAGGTAGAGGAATACGCAAAACAATTTCCCACTATTGGTTTTGAAAAAGAGACAATGAAGTACAAGGATTAAGGCCTAGCCTCGTACTCCACGAGGTAATGCATAATTGTTAATGGCTTTTAGTTCATTACTTTGACTCTGAACATCAATTAACATATTGATTCTTTCTGCGTTTCATTCAAAATGATTAATGCTCCATTTGGATGGAACGATTTGGATTTGATAGATGGATTTGAAATCCATCACAACACCATAAAAAATAGTTCAAAATATGAGATCAAGGATTTCAATTTTTTCCTGACATCGAAATCATCCAAACAAGTTAAAGTGGTCTATGATTATATTATGAATGCAAATTTCTTAGTTCCATATTTGTCAGTCGAAACACAACATAGTAGAGTAAAACGACACCGTTGGAGCTTTGTTGGAAACTAATGTTCTGATACTTGATGCAGGTGTACTTGGCGTTGATACACCAGAGAAAAGTGGTTCGAATAGAACACACGAAGTTATCCAAACGGTGTCATCATTTCAATTTCCATTTTACTGCTCAAGTTGTAAATTAAATACTATCGATTAAAACCAAGCATCACTTACTTTATTTATTTGAGGAAGTCTTTCTGGAAAAAGGATCACGGTTCTGCTTGCTTTCTTACCAGAGAAATATTTAAAAATGTCTGTGGATTGAATATGGTGGACGCACATTGCCGAGCAAGAACAGGACAAATCCGCCAATGGTTATGGCCTTTGGAGATAATGTTTTATTGACCCATGGGCTAATATTTACCCTGCAGAAGATTAATTTGAGGTTGTGTTTGGATTAATAAAAATTAAATAACTAGGAAGTTAAGAGTTGTTTGAAGTGATTAAATTCAATATCAGGTCAAGATATGAATAAATTATACATGCTGCCTTGAAATTAATAGTCGAATAACGATTTCGCTTTTATGACAATCCAGAGAATATGTATTAAATAATTATTTAATTTGTAAAAAATATTTATAATTTTTCCGACAACAATAAATATTTATAATTATGATAAATTTTAAAAAGTCTATTATAATTAACCTTTTCATTTAAACTTATTTTTTGATACAAAACCTAACATGAATTTTTGAACGGATCATGAGCTGAAGGAACTTTTGGGCTCGATTGAGTACAGTACAAAACGACGTTAGATTCTGATCTACATGTTTGATTGTATAAGATAGTATTAGTATTGGCCCTCATGCAGTTTGCTTTAGTTGCTCTATCTAATGTTAGTCTAAAAAGCAATTCTAGGAATGAATGTTTGCAGTTGCTATGAGCCGAAATTAAATAAACTAATTGTAGGATTGACGACAAATATCATACTGAAATCATATTACAAGCTAAAAATATATAATTACACCATGATATAAAAAACTATATGACACAAAAAATAAGATTAACACTCAACAAACTAACAAAGATATATTTGAATTTAAGTTTTACGTGTCAGCCATATTCTCTATAGCTGATTTATTATCATAGAAAAATCAAAAGTTTAATTATGTAGAAATAAAAAAAAATGTATGTTTAGACTTGTGTGTAGAGTATGTTTTCTATGATAAATTTATTATCATACAAATAAAAACCTAATTACATATTAATCAAGAACTTATGATTAGGGAGGGATGAGTTAAAATTTCTTTTATTGAGCAAAGACAGACAAAAATCAGCTGAAACTTAGAAGTAATCATAGGTCGGAATGCAACAAAACATCTGTATTCGCTAATGACACCTTTTACACGGCTTAAGACAGCTGTTGACAATAGGTCTACGCTCTGTAGTATCATTACATCCGCACTCCCTTCCCATAATTACCGCCGTAAAACGACCGGCGAGGGAGGTGGAGCTTCGCCGCCGCCGTGTCCGTACTATAAATCATCTACAGATATGTGAAAGTATAAACAATAATTAAGATGAAGAATCTGTTTGTCAAAAAGGTATTAGTATAAAACCCATTTTCCACTCAGTAGTGGGCTGGAACTCCATTTTTCAACTACTCTGATTTTCTTGCTTTATCCCTCTTCCTACTTTACCAAACCTAATCCTCTCCTTGAACCCCACTTTAAATATCTCCCATTGGCCTCTAAATTTTTATTGTTTGTTGAACCATTCTCCTGCGATTCGGGTAGTTGTCGCTCTTGTCCCTCTCATGCCCGTAGGAATTGGTTAACTATAAAGAATTTCAGTGGATAGAGTTGTTTATTTTTGAGCTAAAATCAGCTGGTTTTCTTGTTGTGTCGAAGAAGATGTGCCTTTGATTTGAGCAGTAAATGGTGGGGAAGTGGTGATTGAAGAAAGGGCGAAAATGGTGGTGCGGAAAGTGGGGAAGTATGAGGTGGGGAGGACAATAGGGGAAGGGACATTTGCGAAAGTGAAGTTCGCTCAGAATACTGAGACTGGGGAGAGCGTTGCCATGAAAGTCCTCGATCGCTCCACCATAATCAAGCACAAGATGGTTGATCAGGTTGGTTTCTGATTCCTTTATGCTTTCATTTGATTGTTTGCCTGTTCATGAGATTTGAATTTTCTGGAGTTGGTTGGAGGGATTCCTGGAAAACATGAGTATGTTGTACTCTGAATTGTGTTTTTTTTGTTCTTTTCCTGAATTTGAGATTGGCAGGAAAGAATGGAGCCCATGTAATATGAATCTATGATGGGAAGCGGGTGCGTTCAAGTTGAGCTAAACAAAGAAGTTTACATGGGAGTTGTTTCTTTGATAATCTATGTTTTTCTTTTTGGTCATTTTATGATTCTTCGCATATCCTTGCTGAGGATAAGAAAATTTGGGAGTTCGAAGTTTTAATTAACTGATGAAATGAGGGTTTTGAATGCATAGGATATCTTTATCTTAGGATTTGGGATCTCTTTATGTTAAAAGTTCTTGACGAAGATCATTAGATGAGGTTCAAGATTATAATTAAATTTGGTTGTCCAGAGCAACATGATTTTGGTGACTCACAGAGACCTTCCAGAATTCGCCTGAAAATTGTCTATTTGCTCACGGGCCAAAGATTATCTGTATTGCAGTTGCAATCATTTTAGTGATTCATATTTCTTGGATAACTTGTTTTGTTATTCTTGCAGATAAAAAGGGAGATATCTATAATGAAGCGTGTTAGACACCCTTATGTTGTTCGTTTACATGAGGTATGGCTCAAGATCAGTAGTATAAGCTTTATATGATTCTATGGGAAGGGGAAGAAAAGGGAGTTGAACTTTTCTTGGTGATGTTTATTCTGAGCTGCTTTGCAAATTAACTGGATTTCGCCCAATTAGGTTATAGCAAGTCGCACGAAGATCTATATCATATTGGAATTTATCACAGGTGGAGAATTGTTTGATAAAATAGTGAGTTTCTTTGCCCAAATACTTTGCATTTCGGGAAAGATTTAATTCTGGAACACTCAGAGCTGATGTAGTTGGTATGTGTAATGTGTTATATACTATCTCTTGCAGGTTCACCATGGGCGACTTAGTGAATCTGAATCTAGAAGATACTTCCAGCAGCTTATTGATGGTGTGGATTATTGCCACAGTAAGGGAGTCTATCATAGAGACTTAAAGGTGTTCCTTGGAGAGTCATTAAGGGGAAAAAGAAAAAGAAAACCTTATAATTATTTTTCCAAAACCGGATATTTAATCTAATTACTTTCTTGCAGCCTGAAAATCTACTACTTGATTCCCTAGGAAATCTTAAAATCTCTGATTTCGGGCTAAGTGCATTGCCTGCAGAAGTAAGACTCTGGTTAAGGTTCTCATAATTGTACTCTGATAGAAGTTGGTGCTTACAGTAACTTTTGTGTACAGGGAGTCAGCCTTCTCCGTACAACCTGTGGTACTCCTAATTATGTTGCACCGGAGGTAGCTTATATAAAGTGTTTTATCTGTGAAATTTAATATCTGTACATTCAGATGAAGATGTCATTCGTTTTTGTTTTGGCGGTTGAAATTCAGGTTCTTAGTCATAAAGGCTACAACGGTGCTTTGGCAGATATCTGGTCATGTGGGGTTATCCTTTATGTTCTGATGGCTGGTTATCTGCCATTTGATGAAATTGATCTAACAACATTGTATGGGAAGGTATTCAAGCAAAACCCTAGACATTAGTTAACACTTACACATCTTTATGGGTAGCTATTGTTGCGTACATGTGTAAATTGAAGTTCCACGAAGCACATACACAACTGTTTAGGGCTCACAATATTATCTATTGTATATATGAAATTAATCGGACTAATACTATCACGTTACATCTGCAGATTGAGAATGCAGAATTTTCATGCCCATCCTGGTTCCCAGTTGGAGCAAGATCCTTGATACATAGAATTTTAGACCCAAATCCTGAAACAGTTAAGTATTTGTTTGTTTTTTTTGTCAAAAAGAAGAAAAAGTATTTGTCCTTTGAATGTGGATAGAAATGTTTCAGCTTTTCTTTCTTTCTTCTTCTTTGTTTCCCCCTCCATCATACCAATTTAATGCAGTAACATAAATATTATTAGAAGTGTTGTCATGGTGAACCCTTTTTTGTTAACACAGTCATTTCACAGGTTACCGATTCTTTTTTTAGGCATTGACATGATAACTTGTGCATCCACGGTGTACTGAGCTGGACAACTTTATGTGGTAGTTTAGCTTCAAACCTATATTCACTAGAGGCTGATGCTTCAAGGTATCATTAAGAATCATAAAAGGGAAGTATCAAAAGAAAAACTTAGGTTGTTTAACAGAACTTGCCATATTTTCAGGAGGATTTGGAAACAACAGAAGTTTTGTGCCTATGCTAGAAGGCTTTTATTGGGAATTGAATTTCATGCTTAACCATGAAATTTGCTTTGTTCTCTTTGAATTTTATGGTTGTTGGTGCTAAACTCTTTGCCTATTGGGAACAATCTTGTGCAGCGTATTCGGATAGAAGAAATCAGAAATGATGAGTGGTTTAAAAAGAATTATAGTCCCGTCAGACTTCCTGAAACTGAAGACATTGATTTGGATGATGTTAATGCTGCTTTTGATGATCCAGAGGTCAGTAACTCTATTTTAGACGATGATTATATTGACAATGCACCAAGGAAAACATCTTCTTTCATTTTGTATAAAGGGAAATGTTAGTAAACATTTTTCACCATACCTGCTAGATTCAACATGCACCAGAGGTTCAAAAGTTCATACCTAGCTTGGGCAATTGAAAAATGTTAGGGATTTGGTTTCAAATTAATTCCTTGTAAATCCCCGAAATTGCTATGTGAATTTCAAATAATTTCTTGGATGATATGCAGAATTCTATAACTATATGCAAGGTTAACTTAGGTGTTGGGACTTGGTTTCGACGTGATTGTTGGTTTTCATTATCAAGAATGATTTACCAGAACTGGAAACATTCACATGGTCAGTTGTTTGTTTCACCAACCATCATTAACCTGGCAAGGAAAGTAAAATGAGTGCCCTATTTAGGGTATTGCTAATGATGCTGTGATTTCTCTGGCTTGATGACATGGTTTGGATTGTACCACAGAAAATGTGAAATTTTTTTTTGATAGCATGATTCTTTGTCTGTGGCAGAACCAAGCCAAAAATATAGACTTTCTTGTGTGCAAGTATGCAAAGGGCCTGAAGTTCTGTTATGAGATGAAGGCTATATCTGGATTTTTTTTTTCAAATAAGGGCTTCTTATGTGCACTAATCATAATGTTTCTTTTACAATCTTTTGAGAGCTTTGCTTCCTCAAGAACCATAAGTTATTGTTTCTATGATATTTGCATATGTTCTCTTTCTTAAGATCTTCCGTACAATATTATGTTGTAGGAAGAACTGCCTACTGAGCAATGTGGAAGTGATGATATGGGGCCTCTGGTTCTGAATGCATTTGATTTGATTATTCTTTCTCAAGGATTAAATCTTTCAGCATTGTTCGATCGCAGGAAGGTAATATGGTTGTTGTCTTTGTTCTAATTCTTGAAGCAAAACTATATCTGTTAAAACTTTGCATATGCAATAGAATATATTTCAGAGAATTTCTGTATCTGTTACACATTTTGCTTTGCTTATATTGCACTTGAAAGCACATTTCTGTGCAGCCATTTTGGCAATCTTGTAGTTTCTGACAAGTTTCTACTTGATATATTGCCTCCCTTGACCAGGATTCTCTGAAACATCAAACACGGTTTGTTTCACAAAGACCTGCAAAGGTTGTCTTATCAAGTATGGAAGTCGTTGCGCAGTCAATGGGTTTCAAGACGCACATTCGTAATTATAAGGTGTACCCAGTTGAAATTTATAAGTATTGAATTTTATTATTTTCTATAAACTACATTTTATTGCATTGTATAGTATATGTATTCAATCGGATCCGCTATCAGTTAAGTAATTTTTTGCTTCTTGGATTAGACGGTGTTTGGCTAAGCTTATTTATAAAATTTTATATTTTCGTACATCTTATATTCAGTGTGACATCTTCTTTTTTTTTAAAAAAATATCTATTCTACTGTTTATATGTATAAAATAAGATCATGGAGTTTATAATATGTTACTAATGATACACCTTAATTAATTTGAAAAAAATTGAACTAACTTGATAAAATTTTGAACATAAGTTGTAAATTACTTACTTTTTCTCAAGGAGCTCTTAACATCTTATTTTTGAATCTTATAAGTTCTTTTTCTAAAAAAAATTATTAAACATTTTGTAATATCTAGTGAGTTCAAAAACATCTTATGAGAGAATTTACAAGCTCACTCAACTACCCTCTTTCTCAAATTACTGTGTTTGTAGATGAGGGTTGAAGGTCTTTCTGCAAACAGAACTTCACACTTCTCCGTGATCGTGGAGGTAAGATTACTCTCCCACTGGTTCCTCCCCCTTGTTATTTCTTCACCACTCTGAGAATTTCACCTTTTCTGAACAGATTTTTCAAGTTGCACCGACATTTATTATGGTTGACATCCAGAAAGCAGCTGGAGATGCTGAGGAATATCTCAAGGTTCATTTTCTTTCATCCTCTTCTGACTTCCTGTTTACTGTTAATGGACTAAATTCATGCGTTAGAATACATTGTTATTTTATGATATCATGTATCAAGAATCTGGCATTCTTACTTGCAGTTCTACAATAACTTCTGTAACAATCTTGATGATATCATCTGGAAGCCGCCAGATGAAATGCCCAAATCACGGATCGCCAAGACCAAGAGTAGAAAGAGATGATCTTACTGGTTCCTGTTTCTGTACAATATAAATGCTTTTGTCGTTGAGGCTGTCATCCCACAGTTGAGTTATGTGAGATTGAGTAACATGGACTAGTTCAATATTAACCGAATCTGCTTCTTTCTGCTGCTGATTTTACTCCTTAGCTTTCAGGACAGTAAGAACAGTCAAGATGAGGCTCGTTTTTGAGTAATTTTACTTATTGTTTCCTTTTGATGTAAGAGTTTCCCTCGCCTTGTCAAATGTGATGGCCTTTTCCCTTATTGATTGGCCTTGGTGTATTGAAAGTATACACAGCCGTTTAGCGGGAAAATCTAGCTTCGCTCAGTTTTGAATTATACATTTGTTATGCGATTGGTATATAGTTGAAAAGTACATGTAACACAACAGGTATAATTATACTCGATATGTGATTAATTTGGTTCGATCAAATCTGATCTTAAAATGAGTTTTTTGTTTAGCATATCATTTTGAAGACAACATGACGCAAAATATGGTTTGATTCCAAGTTGGAAGGCACGATGTTTTGGTGGACGTATCTTAGGTTTATTTTTCACTTTTCAATGTGTCAGTAAGTATGCTCGAATTAGAGTTGAAAAATAAATTAAACTATCACATTAGGTTGCATCTGGATTGAATTTATTTATATAATTCAAACTTTAAAGGATTTTTACATCCTTTCATTTTAATTTCGAAGTATGTTTTGTTGATTATTGATGGATTTAAATTTTTTTTTTTCAAATTGAGTTATTTGAATATTCTTTTAAATTTTTTTCATCAATTCAAATTCATCTATCCAAATGTTCCCATTTTCTTTTTGGTCCTATAATTTCCTGGGTTACAGTGAAGGGAAAAACCAAATATTTGAAAATAATAATAGTAATAAATCAAACCTTTTTGTTTATTCTACTTTCCAGGATAATACAACCAGATCATAAGCAAACACGGTTAGGAGAATGTTATTTATTTTCCACATTAATTTAATTTCTATTTGAACAGTACCACTCGACTGCGTTAGAGATGCCCACATAGACACAGAGACTATCCTTTGAAGAACTAGTTCCACAAAAATGGATTTAATTAGATTGTTCAAAAACCAAAAGGGTAATTTACAATAAGCTTACATAAGATTTGACATAATTATAAATACTTTTTTTGTAAACTTACAAATAATCAATAATTTTGACGGTCGTTTGATAATTAACTCAATCCATTAGATTTTCATTCAAACTTTATGGACAACGATCAAAATGCCCATATGAGCTATGAATTTTAATTCCACTTATTAAGATTCTTTTAATTTCTTTTATTGACTAAATGGACGGTTTTTTAACTTATATTTTCAAAATTCTGCATACATCTCTTCTGATTTTTTATATATATTTTTTTATTTTTTAATAAAAGTAAAACTATATGACAAGAGTAAAGTTGACAATTTCAAACTTTCATCCAAAGATCATATAATTTCATTAATAGTTTTTCAAACAATAAAGAAATATTTGTAATTATGTTAATTTTTAAAAATAATTATTGTAATTTACCCAAAATAAAATATTTTTATTAAATCATGTTGGTGCTTGCATATTGTTTGCTTGTCAATATCCCCTATGGCTGACCTTTTGTCAGTAGGGAGAATTGCGCATGCCTTTTATGGGCTGATCCAGAGTCCTATAATTGATCTAAGAGCTAACCACAGCGAAATTAGGGTTATTTATACTTAAACCCCCTTTAATAATATAAAATTATATTTTTGTCCAAAGAAGTTTTGAAATGATACTAACATCTTCTAAAAAAATTCTTCATTTACATGCAATACCCTTCTATTAGGATTTGGACTGAAAATATTGACATCAGTAGAAATTTTTAATTTTGATCCTCATTTAATATTTCATGTATATTTTTTTTTACTTATAATGGGATAAATATATAATATATATAGTGAGGATAATATCATTATCTTTTTTTATATATAAATGCAGAATTATTATATGCGAATGTATATGAGGGATAAAATAAATACAAAATAAAAATTTATGTAATCTTGTTTGCTAATATCAGCATTTCTTGTCCAAATCTTAACGAAAAAAATCAGGTGCAAACAGTAATTTTTTTAAGGGGTGTAAGTATAATTTGAAAGTTTCTTTTGGAGAAAATATAATTTTACATTTAAAAAAAATCTAAGTATAATTAATCTTAAAAATTAATAAACAAAGTCACAACATATTTTTAATTTCATTAAAACCTCAATAGAGATTCCAACCCACTCTTGGTACTCATGTTGGCCTAATAAAGTGGAACAAATGTGTTTAGAAAATCTATCCAAATCAAGGCGGTGAAATTAGTTCCGGAGTGTGTTTTCTCTTTCAATTTCTTGTCCGAAATATAAAGAGAGTTTGAATGAGTGTGTATTATTATCATCTGCACCACATTCAACATTCACAAACGATAATTAATAACAACGTCTGTATCAATATTTTGTGAAGTTAGAAATACTATTCAATTAATTTATTTAACTTTTCAAATTTAATATTAATAAATAAATTAATATTTTTTCTTCTTTCTCTCTTTTTTAATAAAATGTGTTGGTTTAAATATATATTTACAATAAATTGAAAAATATTAAAAAAGATTATTATATATGCACAAAAAATAACATACCTACACTAATTACCGATAAAGACGTGAGCCGCAATTCAGCTGTTCCAATGGCGACAGTTACCGATAATGAATGATTCATTTAATTCTTGCAACTCTCTTTTAAGGTTTTGTTTTCTTGTATTAATGGCTGCTGAGGTCAAGACAAAAAATCCCACAAGAATTTTCCTTTTTTTTTTTTTTTTGGGCACTAAAACACACTTCCACTCCACCCACACATGCAAACAACTTTTACTTTGGTTTTTCTTTGAGGGGGAAAAAAAAAGAAATTAGTTGAATTTTTTGGCTATTCGAAGACTATTTATTCTGCATGTCGAGAGAGGTTTGTAATAACTTCTATTTTTATGGTTATAATTAAAAGAATTGTCAATTAAGTGAAAATGAAAATTTGGGATCTTTGAAAGACAAAAATAGAAGTAATTGCAAATACTTTTTAAAATAAATAGTTCCCAAATAGCTAAGAAATTGAATTAATTTCTATTTTTTTATAAAGAAAGACGAAAGTAAAAAATGGAAAACGTCTTAATATTTATAATTTTATCAATAAATTGTAGAAATTGATAAGGAGTTTTTGATATAAATAACCTTGATTTAAGAAATTGAAACGTAGAGGGTCGGAATAGAAAAAAATTATTTTCAATTTATTTTGAACGAATAGATGATAAACACAGCCCTAAAAAAAGCAATCAAAATGACTACAACCTCTCACTCCAAAAGCACCTTCACAAAAATATAGATTCTTTAAATTAAAAAGAAAAAAAAAATACATGGATTCATAATAATCTACCCCCTTATCCCCACCCTGCAAAAGAAAAAAGAGAAGGAAAAAAAAAAAAAAATGTATCCGAATAATGAGTCTGATTTGCTACAGACACCTTCCTCCGTATCCTGCGTTTCTAAACAGTGCCTGTTTTATGTCTTCCGTCTCTAAAATTCCTCTCTTCTTCAATTCCTGCCACCACCAAATTCTCAATTCTCAGACCTCATTCACATATACATTTCAATTATATATACATGAAGTAGTGATGAATGAGAATATTCCTGATTTGCGTAAAAATATTGTATATGAAAAGGAAAATGAAGGGTAGTTAGGTACCTCAGAGCAAGAAGCATGGAGGGAAAAGTCATTAAAGCAGCTAATTACGCAGTGCTCAATTTCAAGGCCTAATGCTTCTAATGTGGTGACTGTGGACAGCAGCAATCCTGGCTTCGCCCCACAGCTTATCTCTATTCTTGTCTCTCTCTCTCTCCTCTCCACTTCAAACTGCAATTATATATACACACACACACGTAAACATGAGTAAATTTTCATAAAATGAGATAAATATTCAGACGTTGGTCGGAACGGGAACGTTTTTCATATATTACCTTGGGTGAATTTCTGACTAGAATTTCATTAGGCTTGGCATCCTTGAATATGCTGAGTTGATTTGACCCCAAATCCATTTCTTCTTGCAAGTTGTGGATCCTGTCCAGCAGCTCTTTCATGTAATCAATTGTGTCTCCAAGTATGGATGTTCTGTCCATCTGCAAATTTATGTACAAATTTACCTCATCTTTTTCATTACAACATAATTAAAATTCTTCTCTCATTTTTCAAGAATTAATCAAACCTTGCTTATCTTGGGCACAACTGATCTGAGCATGGAGAGGCGGTCGTTCAGCCGCTTCCTCCGCCGTCTCTCCGCCATCAGGTTCTTCGACGGCTGCCCACCCTTTTTCACCTTGTTCTTAGCGGGGCAGAAACCCATGCTAAAAGTACCGGGCAGCATCTCGGGTGCGGGTGCGGGTTCCGGTTCCGGTTCAACTTTACATGGAGCCCTAGTACTGCCGTCCAGATTCTGGAATAGAGCACCAATGTCTTCATTATCAAGAATTGACATGGAGTAGTAGTAGTCTTCTTGGCAGAAAGGCAGCGTTTGCGCGCCGTCCACAGCGAAGAGCTCGTCGGCAAACGTCGACGGGGCGTAGGCGGAGCAGTCGAGCGGCTGCAGGTGGTGGTCGTGATGATGAGCGTACAAGTCTTGAAAGCAGCAAGCATTTGTAGTAGCAGTAGTAGTAGGGATGGCGAAAGCGTTGGTGGGAAAGCAGTCGAGGCTCCACCCATTAATGCTGTCTTCATTTGTGTAGTAGTTATACTCCTCCGTCTCTCTTACGCCTAATAACTCTTCCAAGAACCCATTTTCATTTGTGTAATACTCCATCTCTCTCTCTCTCTCTCTCTTTCTCTCTAATCTTTCTCTATCTTACAAACAGAGACACAAATGTTTGATAAAGTGAGGTTGCAGATGATGCTGTATTATATAGGGACAGAGAATGGAAAGAACTATAAACTAAAAGAGAAAACAAAAAAAAAAAAGTGACGTGATGTTGGTTGATCATATTAAAATTATCATTAATTATATATTTAATATTAAGGTATTAAATATTAGCATTGTAATTTTATATATTTAATTAGTATTATTAAGATTTGTTTTTTGGTTTCACAAAAAAAAAAAATGAATAATTTCAATTTCAATTAGCATTGTGAATTAGGACGGGGTTGAAACATTATAAGTACTATAATTTTCAATTATGAATTCATACATGACTAGAAATTGAAAATTTCACGTCGTGTGAGAGATTCAACTCTTACAATCTTTTAATTGAAAATAATCCATTTTTAAATATTTAGAACCGTGTTATGTTGCTCCTCAAATTCTTACTACGTACAATTTGTTGTTAATATATTTGATATAGATAATAATTTTATAAGAAAACAAGTAACATAGTGATTAGTTACAGTGGGTTTATGGGGAGAAATTTTTTTATATAAATCAAGTTCAGTCAAATTAAATCAATCACAAAATAAGTATGATATATTTATTATGTGATTGATCATTTTTTTTAAATTATACATTAATTATATAATAAATATATCACATTTGTTATATAATTAATTTTAATTTGATCAAATTAATTTTGAATTAGAATTTTACGGACGGATGGGATTGAGCTGTTGTGTGTGTGTGTGTGTTTGTGTTTTTTTCTTGTACAAGTGAGGGGGAAGTGGAAGGTGATATATTAACGTCGTTTTCACCGAAATCTGATGTATCAAAGAGAGTTAATATTAAATTTGGAATGGTCTGAAAGGTTTGACCCACATTTCTGTCTCAACCCAAAACGATGGACTTACCATCATAGACCTGTCAGCTCCTTTGTTTCCACAATTATATATATATATATATATATGTATCTATTTTTTTTTTGTATATAACATCATTTCTCATTTTTGTTTTTTATTATATGCTTCCGTGCTACGATTATATCAATATTTCAATAAATTCAACAACTTAATAATATATTAATTCAATGAATTCGTTAATATAATAAAGATTTATAAGATAAATTATAATAAATTTACATAAAATTAGATAAATACTCAAACGTCTAATAGAACTCAAATTTATTTACGAAATCTTAACATTAATCATTAGAGTAAGACAGCATTATTTATCACATATGCAACTTCAACATCTCATATTGAGCAAATATATATATATATAAATATACCCATTAAATTATGATCAAATCCCATGAAAAGGGTTAATACCTCCCTTTGCAACAAAGTATTTACTTCATTAGAAGAAAAATGAGTTATTTGTTACATTATAAATGATTAGTTAATAAGGCTTAAAAATTATAATAAATGAAAATTATCGACTACAGTCGAACAATATCAATACAAAAACTTAAATTTTGATCATGATTAATCAATATCCGTCATGATTTTAGCAATAACAAAAAAATTAGAATGATATTTAACTAGCTATTACGTACCAATATTTTGACTTCACCTGTAAAAAAACAATAGCTAAAAGTTGCAACACAATTATATTAATTAATATTTATGATAATTAATCATGAAAAAGAAAAATCCTTTTTTTTTTCCCCATACGATTATTTAATTGACTATATGTAGTTAAAAAGTTCACAGCCTTTATTGTTGGAGAATGTGTTGATTTTTGAGTGAAAAAAGTATGCAAAAAATTCAAGTGCTAGAGCAGAAATTTGCACTTCCTTTTGTGATGCGGGGAAAAAGTAAAAAATGATGAGTATGGTCGTAAGCAACACACCAATGCAGGTGTATGTCTATTTTTATAATAATTTATTATTTTTTTATTTTATTTAAATGTATTTATTGATTTAAATTAATTAAATTTAAATATACATAATGAATGATGTATTTTATTTAAAAAAAAGGCATGGTCCCATGTCACGTACCTTTACATTTTGGCTTAGCTCAGAATTTCAACTTAGTTTGGTCATTCCTCTTACTTTTTGCAATAAACATATGAATTGGTTTCTTAATTTCATAGGGTTTAACAGCCTCCACACGTTAAATCTATTTAATTTTCTCTCACACAACTATAGGTATTAAATTAAATTTTAATCATAACCGAATGAGTGGGTGTTAATCGTGGCAAAGAATTCAAATAAGCCAACTAATTAAGCATTTAGGGTTTCTTAATCAGCTGTTTTTGGCCCACTATGTGTGTCGCATTGAGTGCAAGAATATAGGAACACAACTCTCGAGTTGTTGGTCTAGTGGTAAGTGAGTTGGATTGTAAGACGGATTCTTGTCAACGAATAAGATTCGTAATATTAGAATTACATTTGTTGGGAGGGGTTAAATTCTTTTACTCCCACCTCAAACATGATCAATTTCATGCCGAATGTGAGACGAAGACATTTGTTATAAAAATAAAAACTTACGAGATTTCAATCGAAGCGAACATATCATACCTCACATTAGAACATCAATCGAAAGGGGTTAGTTCACGTAATATGTCAGTGATAAAGTCATGTACCCTTCCCAAATCGCTCGATGAGGGCTTATGATGGCGTACACACATATATTGAATTGCTTTATTTCAAATAATATTGAATTTTTTATATGCATATTAAATCTATTTACAATCTACACCCATGCATATAATTTTAGAAAATAATTTGCACGAACATAATGAATTGGGTAAGTTGCAAGTTGTATTAAACCCTAATTAATCTCTGAATAATTAAATAATCAACTTTCTGCTGGAAGATTACGAGACTGAAGAGAAGAAAACCCTAGGGTTGAATCTGAACCACATGCTATGAGTTTTTAAAAATAATAACTTAATTAATTTGATTTGGTAACTAAAACCTTAGTGGAAATTAAGGAAGAACTTAATTTGTGCCCATGTGGGAGGTGGAGTCTACATTTTAACCTAGTTTTAGAATAGGACCCAATAATTATTAAACGTTTTATATTTATGTTTTGAATTATATTTAAGTAAAAAGAGCATAATTTATTTCTATTTAAATTTAAACTATACATCCAATTAAGTTTAATAAATACGTTAATTATAATTAATTAAATATATGATATATACATATATATATTATTCAATGTTTTTTGGTTGTGTTAAAAATAATAATTGAAAAAATATTGGATAATTTTGAGGGATGATGTTGTCAGGACCACATGAAATACGTATGGTTCTTGACCTAGAACATTATCCATTCCCAGGATTAAATATTTCTAAATAATTGGTGGAAATTATTGCAGCATATTAATTTGCATTTTTCTGCACGTACTCATAAGATTTTCTAGATAATATTTTTTGCCTTTTGTAATAATATCGTACATGTAAAAATGTTATTGGCAACTCACGATAATAAAAGTTTACATAGTAATCCTGTAGCAATATTATTTATATTATCTGATATATATGTATTGGTATTCACAAATTAATAACTTACATAATATTGTTATCACTATATATTGAATTCATTGAAACATAAAAAGCCAAAAAGTTAAGGTTTCTTTTCATATTTTGTAACACAAATTTATGTGTGTCCAAATTTAGAAAGTTCACAATAATCTAATGTAGAAATGAAAATGTCTGAATGTGATTAGGTACTGTAATGTGATCTGTAAGATAAGAAATAGTAGAAACTATATCCGATAATATTTTAGTTATAGTCATTCGATGCTTAAATTGATAAGACTGTAAGAGGACGTAATACAAAGGTTGAGAGTATTATACAAGGCAACTAAAGCTGCACTTGGAGCATAGAAGGATAATATTTATAAATATCTCGAGTTATATGATTTCTCGTGAACCGTTCATCTAAGGGTGATCGCATGGTTATCATGAATCTATATATATCCGAGTTCAAGTCAGGTAAGACCGAGTCGGTACGACACAACTATAAAATGCCCAAAGCCTGTTTTATTTTGTGATTAATGAAAATACATGGGCCATTTGTGTAAATTTCTAAGACCTAAGGAGTAACCCCACAAAACAAATGCTTCAATAATGTAATTAAGACAAAATTTAAGTGATAATTTCAAATTTATCCCAAAAGTATATATAAATTGACTATAATTTCATTTTAATTTGATACTATATATAATTTTTCAGAATCTTGTTACTAATAATGATTAATTCATATAAATTGTTAGGATTAATTATATATTTACAGTAATAATTATATTTGTTAGTATTAATTGTAACGGTACATATACCTCACTAATTTTTATTTCAAAGTCATCAACGCGGCTAATGGGGCACTACAACTACGTAATTATGTCTATGAATTCCACCCATGTCTGAAATTTTGTTTATTTTAATAGTAGTTATTAATTTTTCAATTAATTAATAAGTAATATATTAATTATTATAATTAATGTTTTTTTGAGTAATATTTATAAT
Organism: Sesamum indicum; assembly: GCF_000512975.1. NCBI lineage: Eukaryota > Viridiplantae > Streptophyta > Magnoliopsida > Lamiales > Pedaliaceae > Sesamum > Sesamum indicum. The sequence goes on from NC_026147.1 coordinate 21,013,579, forward strand.
GTTTTCAACTAATTAAAATATTTATGGCATATTTACCTATTCTTTAATTTTCCACCAAGTATTTTATTAACAATGGCCTAACTACACAAAATCGGAGATGAAGATAGTAAAATAAATATTTTATTTTATTTTTTTATTTTTGTTTAGGGTCAGATCAGCCCACAGATAATTGGGTGGAAACCGCTGTTTTGTGTGCATGTACCCCACGTACGCTTTGTCTGGTAGTACTTTGTCTGCTAGCTTAGATTTTAACAGCTACAGTAATATTTTGTACACGTACACCCCCACCCATACAAACTCTTTTTCCCTTTTATCACTCTTTTTTTTTTTTTAATTTCCTTATAACTAGGGTTTGAATATAACAAAAACCTTTTCATCCAAAGCTTAACCTTTGCTATCTTCTTTTAAGTGTCAAACATGCAAATAAGAGATTTAAGAGGTTTATAAATTTTAAAATCTCTTCTCATAATTAGACGTCTTTTTAAGATAAAATCGTAAGGTGCATACAAATCTAGAGCGAATAATACCTCGCGTAATAAAAGATCGATCGAGCTAAAAACCACATTATTATCATTAAAATTTGAGTACGCAGTTTTCAATTACGGGTTAGAATATGCTTTCTATTATAGAAATAATACTTACATATTACTCACTAACATATATATATTTTTATCGATTAAAGTGGCAAACACTTTAATGAAAAATTTGTTTACGACCATATTTAATTCGGACATAGTATTTTCTTTAACGATTTTGATCTTGAAGTTTTTGGGCGAGTATAATAAAAAGGAATAAGATGAAGAAAAAAAATAACATAATATTATCATAATGATTGATGATGCCAAAATATATTATTCAATAGAAGCAATGATTTTGTTATTGAGTTGTGATGGAAAAATCTTGGGTGTTGGGCTGCTCTTCTCTGTGTTGTCTTAATCTAGCAACATTATGTAATAATATTAATAAATATATGTATATATAATCACAAGTCTTTTCAGATGGTGAGAAAACGAGGCAAATGTTGTAAGGCTATATAGGTAATAGGTAGCCTGAATTTCATGAAAAAGGGCAGCATCAAAAGTAGTGCAAAAACAGCAGCTTGTCAACTTGCAGCCAGAAACCACAACTATCAACTACCTATTTCATCTTCACTTGCTCTCATTTTTACAGTGTAAGGACACCCCAATTCAATCCAATACATTGTGTGAGTTGGCATTCTTCTTTAGTTTAGGGGGAAATATTGCACCTTTAGTCCACGTTATATAAGGTATTGCACTTTTAGTTTCATAATTTATGAGTTTAATACATTTGATTGCATGCATAATTAGCTAAAATATTATAGTATTTGGAATGAAATTACTATAATTTTTTATCACGTGAGACGAAATGTGTTACGACTTTTTATTCTGTAGGACAATATGTGCTAAGTATGTAAATTATGAGATCAAAAGTAAAACGATTTTTTATCTTATGAGGTCAAAAGTGCAGTTTTTATTGAAGAAATGTGTAATTATCCCAAATTTATTGTTCTAAGTTGATCAGGGTAACGAATCATCAATGCATGGGGTACCATGAAATCTATAAAAAATCGATGCAAGTACATGCTTGAATGGACGATGCTAATTAATGACAACGTTGTCTTTCAGAAAACCGCTGGCTGTCTCTACATATTGTTAATACCATGTTTAGTGAAGATCAAGAACTTAGATGTGTTAATTAAACCGGATTTCAGCCAATGGTTTTGCCCCTAATGTTTGTTCCATCGTTAGTTTAGTACCTGGTTTTGCTCTAACCACGTGTTTCAGATTTGTATTTACTTCTGTAATTTTGATAAATATATACATACAGTCATTTTATATCGAATCAACACGAGAGTCTTCAGCAATATATACAGATTCAGATACTTTAAAAGCGCGTTATATTGAAATGAAAAACTCATATATTGAAATGAGAGTTTAAAAGTCTCATGAAATTTTTATAGTAATTTGTTGTTTTTTTTGTCTCATTTTGTTTTCGATGCTTTGAATTACTGATGTATTTTAAATTTAAATGTATTAAATAATATAATGAATCATAATTATAATATATATATATATATATATATATATATATTGGGGGGGGGGGGAGGGGGGGGTTGGGTTTAACTACTGATGATAGTGATGGGGTTGATGTTAATATGGACGTAAAATCATTTTAATTGGATTAAGAATAGATGCATGAAAGTATAATAAAAAGACAAATAAAACAAATAGTAAATGTGGAAGTGGGGGCAATAAAAGGATCCAAAAATGTCCAAATATTTAATGGTGGTAAGCATTTTGGTGAATTATGTCTGAAAAATCAACTTTGGTGTAGCCCCACCTGTTGCTTTCTTGGTGGCATCAGAAGCTGGTGGGGTTAGGGTTTGCATTAAAATTGAATTTCTTGGTATGGGTTTGTTTGATCATGTGGATTTTGTTTCCAGAAATGTTTGATCTTGGGATGGTTGGAGAGAGGTTATGGATTTTTTTTTATTACAATACAATATATGTAGTTTAATTGGACAAATTTTGTGTTACTAATTATTAGCTTAATCCAAATGTTAATGATAAGTTCTTGCTAATTATAATGAGATCTTATTGGAGTGGTAAGATTGAGTTCGATCGAAATTTTGCATTTAGAGGGCGTTTGGTTAAATTTATTCCAAGAAAATAAATAATTGTAAGTTCATGCAATTTATAAAATTTATTTAAATTTCATAAGATCTTAGATTTAATTTTAAATGTAAGCTCCGAATATTAGAAAAAATATAATTTTTCATTATGATTAAAGATAAAAATAATAGCGGATACTAAGTAGCCACAACTGCACAACGATTATTAACCATTGTTTCTGCAAGCAATGTCAGAATGTTTGCTACAACTAAAAATTATGGTAAATAGTTTGGCCATAGGTAAAAACCATGACGAAATGTTAGTTAACTGCGGTCAAAATCAACTTATGTTTACGAATCGATTTTGTCTGATTGTGGTAGATAGTTCTGATTTAATAAGATTTTTTGTTGTGGGAACTGCTTTGAAAAAGTAAGATCGTGAAATTAATAAAACTATAGTAATAGTAAATTTGTAATTAACATGATTAAAATTTTAAATATAAATTTCTAACATCTTACTTATATAGCTTATTTCTCATAAAATTAACTTATCAGACATTTTATAATATCTTATAAGCTCTCAATTATTTTATAAAATATTTTGGAGAACTCATGACCTCATAATAAACAAATGAAATAAACACTCTTGCTCACATAATTCACTAATTATTGATCAGAAACTGAGAATATTCTTTAAAATGATTTTGTAATAATCATTAGTACTTTAAAACAACGTTAATTAGAGCTAGGTAGGACAGTTAAGCAGGAGATTAACAATGTATTATTACTGAAAACGACGGACAAACCAACAAGGTTGTTACATGCAGCCAATCCATTATAAAGTGATCGGCCGAGCATGTTATTGACGAATTTTATATATATACATATATATATATATATATGCCCAGTTGCAATCTCCAATATTGTAATTAAATTAATAAATTAATTACCCACATAATTTTGCAATTAATCAAACAAATATTACTTAATTTATAATAAATAATTGGGAGAATATATAAAATGTGATCTCAATGTAATCAACCCTAGAAAGAAGAAAAGGGAAAAAAAAAAAAAAAACAATTAGGGTTTTTGTGTGATCTTTAGGGCCCCAATAACAGTGATTGTGGTTGAACTGTTCCCGTACAATGTCCCTTGAACAACGTTGGTTTATGGTTCAATTGGACAACATGCTATAATTACAAACATATATATTATGTTCGAATTATTTATTTAACAAAAAAGAAAGAGAGAAAGAAAAAACGTACGAAGCAGTTTATACCAACCAGTCTTTGAATCAATTATTATAATTAATATTGAAGATATTGGTTGTTGGATGCTCCAAAGTCGCACTACAGTAGGATCTAACCTTAATCCTTTCAAAGATATATCACGCTTTTTAACATTCTTAATTAATTAATCTTGTATACGAATTATAGAGTTTGTCTCCATATTATTTGGAAATTTGATATTAATGATTTATGTTTATATATTTATTAATTATTAATTTGTGGTACGTAAGGACAAAAGAATTGATCTTGCACAGGAGTTTTGTTTGTATTCAAATTAACTGATGACAGCTTTCGATGCTAATTGGGGCTGCTAATGGTTGTTTTAATTAATGTAGCCAGCCTCTAATTTTGATGTGCATGCTGGTTTTGTATATGTACATTTGTTATAATTTTCGTCAAAACAAATATATTCTAATCACAACCAATTCTAAGTTATTTGTTAGATGATCATTAATTTTAAAATATATATATATTTTTAAATAATAAAAAAATATTTGTAATTATAACAAATCTCAAGAAGAGCTATTTTTAAGTTACTCTATAAATAACCGAACTGATATATGCTGAATATTAGAGTCTCTCTCTCTTTTTTTTAAACCTACTTTTATACAGTGTCTTTTTTTTTTTTTAGACAACTTCAGTAACTTGAGCATCAAAGAGCTTTTGTTAGGGCCAATAAACTTTGAAAATTATAATTCCGCAACGACATTAGTTGTAATTTCAACCAGTGGTGTCAAAACATTAGCTACAGTTAAAAATTATGGCAAATATTTTGAATATAGGAAAAACCATAACAAGTATTGAATGACCGTGGCCAAAACTTATCGAAACGATTTTCTATGATTATGGTAAATAATAAAGATTTGTCCAGACTGTAGTGCTTTATAGAATAGAAAATAATTTTTTTTTATAGTAACAAGGCCGAACAACCTTGGTGCAAATCATTAAATCGTGGCTCGACTCAAACACCGTTGCAAAAAGTCTATTATCGAGAACAACCTAAATAGACTTTGGATCATGATGTACTCTATGTATTCACAAAAAAAAATATGCAATTTGCTCAAAATATATGAATCAAATTGGCCACACCCGTTGAGGGGATCCATTAGCAGCTGGGATCACATGTTGCAATAAACATATATGAGAAGGACTTGTCTGAATAATAGAAGTAGCGATCTGGTCATGTATATGAACAAAGACCTTTCGAGTCCAAGTGAGATTATCATCAAGAGGGGTGTAGTTGCACTCCCACTTGTTTCTTTTCATGGACTAACATCGTGGGCGTACCATCACTCCTATTTAGGTGTTCATGCATCTAATTTTTTATATATTTTCTTGAATTCAATGTAAGAAAATTAAGGTTGTTGTTTGAAGTTTCGAGAAGGCATTGACCCGTCATTAGTTTCAATGTAAACTATAATGAATTTTTCAAATAATAAATGAGTATTTATAATTATAACAATTTCAGGATAACTCATTATTATATACTGAAGAATTTTGTCTGAATTCTTGACCTCAAAAAATAAGTTGTAAGTTTTCCTACAGAGAAAGTAATGAATATTTGGAAAAAGAAAAAAAGAAAAAAAGAAAAAAAAGTTAAAGTTTGAGAATTTGGTGAAAAAGCTGATATTGGCTGCAGAAGCTGGTGGACATAAATTTATAACTTTTGATTTAAATAAACTTAATTTAAATAGTTTAAAAATATAAATCGTAAATTACAACCATTTCAATTTATCTTCAATATAGAAAGTTGATAAGTTCTTAAAAATAAACTATTGCAAACACCCCTTTAATAGTTATAGTGACTTCATATTACGATCCCGTATGTAATAGAGACACTATGGTCTTCCAACATAGCTACAAGCGGGCTTAATCCATAGATCGTGAGTTTGAGTTACATGTATGTTGATAGTTAGTGTATTTTTAATTGCAGTAAGATTACACTTTTAGTCCCATAGAATAGGAGGATCAGTACTTTTAGTCTTTTTTTTTTATGAAATTTCAAAATGATCCCAAAATTGTGCAAACTCGACTCATTTAGTTATGTACTTTACAAAAATTTCAAAATAGTACCAACATTGAGAAAACTCAACGCATTTAGTTCTCTATTTTACGGAATTTATGAGACTAAATTTATCGAGTTTTCTTAAGTCTGACACCATTTTGAAAATTTTGAAAAACATATGAGTAAATGTATCGAGTTTTTCTAATTTTCAGACTATTTTGAAAATTCTGTAGAACAGGGGATTAAAAGTGTTGAACCTTTTACTTTATAGGACGAAAAGTGTAATTTCGCTCAAAAACACTCTCTAATTAATTAATTTGAAGTAGAGAATATGCATAAAAATCCCCGTGACTGACAGATTAATTGCTTGAATGTGAGCTCCAAAATGATGCTCCATGTCCACGAAAATCTAGCAAATTTTCCTGATTTGTCTAAAAGTAATATCTTACCTTAATTAAGGAAGTGGTTGTCTGTATCTCAAACAGAAGTTACAAACTAATTAAGGGTTTGTATCTGGCAACTACATAATTAATGTTCCTCTCATTGGATTAAGACAAGTGAAAGGACAAATTATGACATCATTATTGACCCCTAATATTATAAAATGTATTGCAAATGAAATTAGCTTAATTAATTACAAGTTTAATGTTTATTTATATATAGTTTTTTATTTATTTGTTTCCTTTGAATATTGTGTAATTTAGTTTAATAATTATTCATGTATCTTATTATTAAAAAGGTATTTTAATGTATCAAATGAATTTTTCAGATTTTTCAGGAAAAAAAAAAGATTAAATTTTCAGAAAAAAAAAGCTCGATTTTTCGAATGTGATAAATTTTCTTCACTTGTTTCTCACGTATAAACAAATATGTTATTCCTTACATTGTAATAAAAACAAATTAATATAATAATAATTATTATTTAATATTTATTATAGTCTTATCTATACATAATAAAAGTATTTGTCCTGCTTCGTAAGAATGATCAAAATATTTGCTATAGTTTTTAGCGGTATATTTTGATAGCCTATTGAAACAATAGCCAAGGGTCATTACGTAGTTGCGGCTAATTACAATAAATTATCGTTTTTCACTCTTAATCCATCGTGACTAAAATTGTATTTTTAACAGTAAAAATATATATACATATTATATTAATATTTTAATAAATTGAGTAATACATCAATCCAATTAATAAATCAATATAATTAAATATAATTAATAAATTACAATAACTCACATAAAGTGAAACAAATAAAATTAAGCGACAGCAGAAACTTTTCATTTGTAGTGTTCTAATTAGCATAACAAATGATATTCTCATCTCAAAGTTTAAATTATTAGGGACGTGAATTATTTAATATTAATATCTTATAACAAATATTAATTGTCTAAAAATTTGAAAAAAGAATTCAGGGAAACCTGGAGCTCAGCGGGAGGGAACATCATAATCTCCCATTGACAATTAATATTCACAGCTCACATATATATTAATTGGAAGTCATTACCAATTAATGATGATGTGATAGAAAATTAATTAATTATTACAGAAAAACAATCTTACCACTACCAACACGCAACTTCATTAATAATTCAGAAGACTTAGTTAATATTAATTTTGTTTTATCACATAAAGAAAGAAAATAGTAAACACAAAAGCGTGTGGTAAAGGCACATACAAATCTACTCTTAGTACGGATAAAATCGCATCCACATAAACTTATATAGTATTAAAATCGCATCTGGCACCAAAGGTCTTGGAGTACTGGAACCCTACGATTTTTGGCTTGGAGGAACAAGCAACAATTTAATTATAGATATATTTTTTTTTATATACTATTGATGTCTCCTCCTTAAATAAAAAATAATAATTAAGTAGCCCGTAAATAGTGAGGTGTAAATTACTACTTATCCTTGCTGAAATTTTAAAAAAAATAATTAAAAATATAGAAACAATTGAGGGTGAGTAAAGTAAATAATCCACAAGGCATATTAGTTCATAAACATATTTTAAAGAAATTTTAAAAAATTATAATTCATAATCCAAAAGGAAATTTTGGTCAGTTTACCACAAAAAATTTGATGGAAAATCTAATGGATGCTAGCGGAATGAGCTAGTTTTTAGACGGATGTTAAAATTTGAGGGAAATTTTATAATTTTTCAAACAATGAGGATGTATTTATAATTATGATAAATTTTAGAAGTGGTGCCTGTAACTTTATCCTGTTATTATTATTATTATTTGAATTGGGGGTTCTTACACAAGTGGAACGTGATGATTTGTTGGAATGATAAAGCACGATTCTAGGTAGGAAAATTTTGGAGTTCCAGCTACATTTGTCTCCATTAAGTTTTATAAAATGACTCTACAGTTTGGTCTTAAGTTGTTGGAGAAGCAACTAATGTAAACAATGAGTGTCAATGTTTACTGACTGCTACTAAAAGCGTGTCCAATGATTAAGTTCAGAAGATTATAGGTGAATTTATTATATAGCTCATTGCCCCCAAGTAGGGTTGTTAATAATTAGCATATTGTGTTAAAAGATTCAAACCCTTCACTCCATAATAAGTCACTCATTACGTCACAATTTCTATCTTTAAATTAGGTTTTCTGTATTTTATGGGCTGCTTTTACTCGGAATTGAACGGTGATCACATAAAATTTTGTATATAATATACGAGTCGTATAGTTTGTCACTCTTTATAAGTTGTACACTAATTATAGACTGATTAGTATCGTAAACTTACTATATGATTAATGTATATTTAATCAAATTTAATTTGAAAAAAGAAAATACCGTATTTATAAACATTCAGGTCGTAATTCGTAAATTTGCTCTCGCAATATTCAAATAAATGGTACGAAGGTTTCTTTAATATACTTTGTGCAAGGAAAAGTCTTATGCAAATCAAGTTTCGTCGAATCTAACCAATTATACGACTAGTATGATAGACTTGTCGTGTGATCATTATTTATTATTATTGAACTGTATATCAATCATATAACAAATATAATAAATATACAGTGTGTGTAATTCAGGTCTGGCCAAAAATCTCCCCATATGCAAAAGGTTATATCCCATGGCCATGCTCACTTTGTTTGATGAGGTGCAAGCCCAAATAATTATTTAATAAATTAAAACAATTAATGCACAAATTATGTGTCATGAGATTGCATTGAAATATACAAATCATATGATATATTGAGGATTAGTGTAGGATAACATATGTTAATTAAAACTCATTTCATGTGCATATCATAGATATATGTATGAACAATTGAAAAATACTCTCATTTTTCGTAACATTTATGAATTTAATCATATTTACAACATTATTTTTTTTTAAAATAGTAATTATTATTAAGTATTGATCTTTGAATTATGTCATAATTATAAATTGAATATAATAAGACACATATTGTTGGGAACTAGTTTCAGCTAGATCGTGAACGTGTGCAGAATATTTGGTAAAAAGAAATACAGTTGCAATAATTCTTTTACATTTTACGGTTACTCAATAACGATTTCTATTAAAAATATTTAGAGTGAATTATAATAAAATATTACACATAAATTAGGACACCCATAAAGCATTGAATCCAGAATTATTGGGACAGGATGTAAGTTGGATCAAATCCAACATTCCAACATTCTTAATTTGTGTAGGAACAACGACTCTTGTAGTTGTAGCAATTGTTCAGGAGGGGATTATTGACTTATGAACAGTAGTATCTGGCAGTTGTATAATTAATTATAAGAAGAATTGATTATGAGATAATTAATTTTAAATTTTTTTTTTTTTTAAAAAAAAGAGATTATTGCAATTGGATTCATAACTTCATGGTTAATTATGTAAATACAGATTGGAGCTGAATTTTAAAAATAATCTCATTCTTGAGGTAAATGAACTAATTCAAAAATTATTTAATAAATATAGGCCTCGTTTACTTGGCGTGATGGGATTTAAGTGATCTAGATAATTTTAAAATTTATAATTCAATCATAATCAACTACAGTAGCAGGCGTTATCTATTAATTCCGGGCCGATTGAAAATAAAGTAAATAAAAAATAAAAAAATGATTAAGAGGGTTTTGCCGAAATTTTTTTAAAATATCTTATAAGCTCCTACATCTTATAGGATGTTTTAGGTACGTATAAGATGTTGGATCTTATTACAAAAATAAGCTTTTAAAGTGTTTTGATAAAATAAGATGTTAAAGTTTATAAGATGTGAAAACATCTTATAATATTTTAAGGCGTATCGCATATTAAAGTCTTTTATTGGTAAAATGACTAAAATGGGTATGATACTATTAGAATCAAATAAATTGTTAGCTCTTGACATATTTTGCTTTAAAAAATTTTAAAATACTGTTATAAATAGCACACATTATTTTAATCTAAACAAAAATTTAATAGATAATTTTTTTATAGTAAAAAAATAACGAATTATTAACTAAACATTTGAATAAAATAATATATGTATATTCATGCTAGTCGAATATTAATATAGATATATAATTTATATTTTCTTTGTTAATGCATAAATTATTTTTAGTCGTATAGTTTATAATGTCTTGAATTTATATTTTTCAGTAAATATAATGTCATTACCAATCTTATTTTTATTAAACTATAATAATTTATTATTAAATGATTGAGTATTTTCTATTTTTATAAGATTTTATAAGTTATATAAAATTAATATGTCATAAAATAAAAATATCTCCGTGCACACACACACACTCCTCACTCTCTCTCTCTCTCTCACACACACACACAAACACACACATACTTAAGCGGGATATTTCAACTAATAACTCAAAGTAAAGATGGCCATAGTGGATAATAAATAATACTTGCTGGAGAAGTAAATACGATAAATTGTAGCCTTTTATGAAAACGTGTTTTTAATGCAATTTAATCCAGAGATGTCAACATCACAAGAAATTACGTTTTCATTCAAAACGAAGGTTTGAACTGCTCAATCACAATGTTGATGAAATTTCTTAATATTAATATTTTAATGGATAAATTGTTATAATTTTTAATTAGAGATAAGAAAACTAGTATCAAATTGGGCTTCGAGTCTGGCCATATTTGACGGGCCTTCCTAATAAGTATTGCGTGGTTTTTAAAGATTTCGGTTCAATTCATTGGGCCGAAATACCGATAATGGAGCCCATTTTAGTACCTTTTCAATTGGGGGCCTGTTTACTATCTTTGAATATCAACATTAATAAGTAAGGGCCCGGCCTAATCTCACAAGCCCGGAAAATAGAAGGACTGGGCTGGATATATTATCCGGCTGGGGGGAGTATCCAAACCCAGCCCAATCCAACTGAGGTATTGGTGTGAATTTCATTTCTGACTTTGGACTTGTATAACTAGTTGTTGTAGCACGTCGTTTTGTGTATGTATAATAAATAATTTAATATTTTTAATATATTTTAAGTAAAAATAAAATATATATATAAAAAATTAATTTATCAGTTAATGTAGAAATATTAAATATTAAAACAAGCGTGTGTGTATATGTATATATATATATATCTACATATATATTCGATAATCTTAGAAAAGAAAGAATTGTAAAATGTGTTTAAAGTTTTAATCTCTGTTTTCAGAGGATGAATTTACTCTTTTACCCTTGTAGTTAATATTGGGTACAGCAACCCCATGGAGCGGCGACCATATCCTGAGCAATGACATTAAATAGAGCAGAAGTGAGGTGTGAAAATCACACACCGATTGATTGATTGATCTGGGAACTGCCCGCCCATCCCTTCATTGCCAACAGCTTGTAAACATAAAAACAGGATTCTCAATTCCTAGAAAAACAGTTTCCCCGTGGCTCTGCACAACCTGCACCACCAGATAACAATAACCCCGCAGGAGATGCCATTTCTACTCAGTACATGAACCAGCTGTCCTTTTTTTTTTAATTTTTTATTTTCTTTCCCTTTTTCCCCCTTTTCAAGAAAAATACACATACATGACGTGAAAGCGATAAAAACGTATATTGTACTGACGTGATATAATTTATATTGTAATTGTATAATTTTTTTGTAAAAAAAAATTAAATTTAAGTGATAGTAAAAATTTATAATTGGAAGTTGCTTATAACTTTTGACTTAAACCAACTTAATATAAGCAGTTTAAAAGCAAAAACTGTAAAACACCCTTTTTAAATTATTTTCAGTAATAAGCTCATAAGTATTTATTTTCAATATTTGCAAATATTCCCTTAATAATCAAAAGAAAATAAATGAAATGGAAACTTATTAGGTAAAAAGGTAGTCCCATAAATGTTGGAAAGAAATACAAGGAAATTATAACATGCTAATCCACCCCTTCATCAATTAAGTAATAAATTAATTGGGCTAAATATAAATTTTTATTTATTTATTTACTATCAGCAAATATTTTGACTAATCAAGAAATCTATTTATTAGACGAAAACAAATGTTATGAGTACTGAATATATTTTCACATATCAAAAAGTATTTATGTGTAATTACACCAAATCTCGAGGGGACGGCACAACTATCCCTAATATTTCGATGTAAATTAGAATTACAATAATTTTACAAAGAATTGAGTAGTTTGTATAATTAAACCTAATTTAAAGGGGTGTAAATATAATGTATCGTAATACTTACAACCACCCACCAAAAAAAAAAAATTAAAAAGAATCCCATATGGACCATAATATGGGCATTGGCTGAAGAACATGCAATTTGTACAAGGTAGTATTAATTTAGTACATAGTATGATGGTGGTTAAAGCATTGTAATGAACGGTTATGAGTTGCTAACAATATGCATGTGCCCTAACATCTCATCCATCCCAACTACCTTTTTTTTCTATTACCATTCAATATTCTCTCTTCTTCTTCATAATTAAATCCAACTTCTCATCATCCATGTGACTCTACCTACTAATTAATCTCATTTATGTACCAAATCATTCATTCTCCCATTTATTATCCATATTAAATTAATTCAACATACTAAAATTTTAATTATAATATTATGTCATCAATTTCTCCTGATTGGTGTTTGATTATTTTTTGAAAAATTAGATTATAATTAGTTGAGATTAGGGAAACTGTATAATCACTGGATTATGTGAAGGTACAACAAGGCCATCTGATTTGCCAGGGTGTTTATGGACTTGCAACTAGAGGAGGAATATTTGATTTTAATTTTGGTGACTCGTGTTGGCTCAATACGTAAGAACGTATTATTATCTGTGACCAAAATGCGATTTTGGTTCATTAGCTATGCGTCGATCGTACTTTTGATCCTTTTCGATTTGAAAATTGTAATTGATCAGAGTAATTAAGAAAAAAAAATGGCATATTCAGTCCAAATCTGACCAGAAAAAGTTTGATTGACTGGAAATGATCACATGTCTTGCACGTGGCCTAGTTAATTTTGGGCTTTTTTTTTTTTTTGAAATTTTCAGTCCATTTCGCTGACGTAGCACGAGGAACATAAGAAATAAATACAATTGACATATTTGGTTTAAATGTCACTAGCTCAAAAATGTTACATTCGCAAAATTAATCGAAAAATTATAAAATTCTCAAAGTAAAGGAGTCATGTGCCAAGCATATACTAATTTCCTATGAACTCAGCATCTTCCGGCTACATTTAAAAAATCATTCAATATTTACTACTTGAAAATTACGTATTTTGACTATATTAATGAATAATTTATGAGTAATCCTATAAACGACCTATGATTTCTAGGATTGTCTTAATTTGCATTGGTAGCAGAAATTGGAACATCCTAATTTGTTTTTATCATTATTTAGAATAATTTATATTAATAAGAGAAAAGGAAGGAATCTGAAAATTGGGAGGAAAGGTAGAGTCCAAGTGAAGTATATAAATAAAAGGAGGATCTTGAAAAATCAGTACTTGAGGATTTGATCTAAGCTGTAACTCACATCTCCATATGCACTTTTCCACTCAATTAATAAATAAATAATTTGCCCACTTCTTTTAATTTCTAGTTTTGATCTCCTTTTCCACATAGAGAAATTAAATGCAACAAGGACACTAGTCCATGCATCAATCTACATGCAATGTACAAA
>NC_026147.1:21027622-21049307 GCF_000512975.1 Sesamum indicum
CCCCTAAAAAAATAAAATATTGTGAAAATAAAAGTTTTTAGACATTATTTTTTTAGATAGTGCTCTATTAAAATTAAAATTACAAATTTTTATGATTTATGAAAGTAAATTTGGTCAATATTAAAATAATAAAATCAAAATCACAAAAAATGATAAACTATGGAAGGTAAATCAATATCTTAAAGTTGAAGTTTGCAAAGAGTAATAGATCTGAGTGAGGATGCATGAGTCATGAGTCATGACCCATGTGGTGTGTGACATTTTCTTGAATTAAAAACGATTAGGGACCTCAGATTCCTTTCCCTATTTTCAACCATGCAATTTGTGTTAAAGAAAACCATGCAATTGCCTAATCATGGATCACAATATTTTACCTCTTTATTAACTTCAATTTGTATTATATATATATATATATATATTCACCTTAAAAATACATGAAATTATGTTATAGTTTTCTGTTTCTTTTAGTAATCTACTAAACTTTATTAATGAGAAATGTCATGTACATAATACAAATTATTTACTTATAATTATATTTGTACGATGTGGTTAAAATATAGAGTTTTACTATTTTGCCCCTTAGATGAAGAAATCATTTTCAAACAAGTTAAGGATATGCACCTTTTACATGATTAATCGAAAGCGATCATATATACCAGGATGCTAAATAAGAGCTCTTGATGCTAGGACATGTGGCATCATCCTAATCAGCCATACATTAAGTGAAGAATTTGAATAAAGGATTTCAACTGACTTTATATTAAAAAAATAAAAATTTAAAATTCATCAACATTTAAGAAAATATAATTCAAAATTAAAGTTGAATAATTTGAAATCTTTTGAATTTAGAATTATCCAGATAAATTCAAAGAGTCTGTTATTTGGGATTTTAGATCCGTAATTTCAAATCACTCAATTCAAATACAACGTTAGAAAAATAACCTCAAAAAATATATGAATCCCAAGCTTATCAAGAGGGTCAGTAAATTTGTAAAACAAGTGCTAATTTATTCAGATTGGTGAAATTGTTAGGGAAAATTGGGGTTTGGTCAGCTGTTATTTATTTTATTTGGAACATATACTATTTCTGTAAATCATGTGGTTTCTTGAAATTCTTTAATTTCTGACTTGTATGTCTATATAATTTGGTCTTCTGCCTTAATAATTTATTTATAGAAGATTGGGAAGCATAGCCATAATCAGAAGCACATGCACCACAAGTCAGAAATATTTTCCATAATTCATTGCTTAGGACCCCTCAAAATATATTACATTAATATTAATGGGACCTTAGTCATCTCCATTTACCATTTTTAAATACTACATACAATCAATTATTAATAATTATTCATATATATACAATTATTTTTATTGCAGATTTCTGGACAAAATATAACAAGTAATTAATAGATGGGCTAGGAGGTGGGAAACAGGGGGCCTCAACTGAAGTTGCATTTCAAGAATTCAATCTGGCCCAGCTCCAAAATTCAAGGGGAAATTGCAGTATAGCCCCTCTATATTTGACAATTTCAATAAATACATAAATAAATTTTAATTTACTATACATAAATATTTGGAAAATAATCATAGCCCAATTATCATTTGGGTGGAATATATTTGTACATATTCTTGAAATAGGGTTTATTTACCCTATATTGATATTATAAATGAGTAAATTATCCCCATATAAAAAAAGGTACCAATTTTTCCTCATGTATTTTTCAAAATGATGCAATTTATCCCTTGTTTAGAAAAGTAAATTATTTCATTTCAAAATATACAAACGGATAAATTACTAACAAAAAAATTATAAAAAATAATTTAATCATTTACAGTATGACAGAAATTTGCTTGCATTTTTTTCCTTTAGGAAACATATTAAGGTTGATTGTTGGACTTCATGATGAGAATGCTAAAAAGTAGTATTTGTTGGATTAAATAATAGTATTGGGGTAGAAAAGCAGCATATATGCTGCACAATTATTCATTAATATATATATATATATATATGAATGTCGTTTTATTAGTATATTTGTCTCAAAATTCGTTCTATGATATTATATAAGTCATCGATTGTACATATTTTAAGGACCATCTCGATGCAAAATGCATCAAAACATAAAGAAAAATGATCTCTTAATCGTTTCTCTAATAATATTTTAATCTAAATCATGAATGATTGATAATTCGATGCAAACTGTTTGCTACAAAAGTTAAGAGCATTTTACATATGATACTAGATTTTTTTAATTAGAAAAATAACTTATGTATATAATACATCGAGATATCGACTTGATAACTAATGACAACTACATCTTATATTTTAATTCTTGCAATTAACATATGAAAGTGAGAACATGGTGTGCACAAATCAATTTCGTCTTTCCAAGAACATGAAGCCAATTTATCCATGACATGGATTTAATGTCCTAAAATCTTTCTTATTTGGAAGCTTCTATGAGAACAAAGAAACAAAATCATGGTCTCACAAATTTCTTCTAGGGTTAGTGCTTTCTGTTTTCTAACATGGTCAAAGGTATCATATCATATGGAGATAGGGCCCTTTCTCATGATGGGATGAGTTCAAATATTGCCCAAACACTCCACATGCAATGCCCATTGCCATGTAGATAATTCAAGCCACCAACATCATATATTTCATGTCACAAATTAATTGAATAATTATTCTTCTTTAGTAAATGTGTACCTAAGTCTAATCCATTTATGTGTTGACCAACATAATTAGGACATAATGGTAATGTCCCACTTTTTAGTGGGAGGTGTCTTGACTTAAGGAACTTTTGGGGTCAATCTTTGCCCCCCTATCTCAACAATATGCTTTTTGGTTTCATTCTTTTGGAGATTTCCATTCTTGCAAATACTAAAAAATGGCTAGAGTTTTTGATGGAGAATGTATTGAGTGCTCGTTTAGTCCTACAATTGAATAAAATTAAATTTATATTTCGAGTGTATAAATAATTTTATACGTCGTTCAACTTTTCTTTTCTACTGCAATTTTCTTCATTTGATTACTCATTATGCCGCATTATTCATTAACTTTAAGAATGAGAATAGTTTTAAAATTTAGCTTTCAATCTGTCTACATACAACCAATTATAAGATTTGTGAATCCAAACGTCATAACCATCTTTTTTAAAAAATTAATTATTTTATAATTAATTATGCAACCATCAGGACAAATTGGACCCCTGAACGAAAAAATCTTTTAAATTGGCTCTGAAAAATTAATATTTTGATAAAATTATCAAGAGCCCTAATCCAATTGCAGAAGTATGAATACTTATAAGTTTTTACAGTACTTTATCATTAAAAAAATAATATTTCACGGGACCATTTATTCTTCTAATTCTTTGTGGTTTCCATTTCTATAATAATCTAATAATAATGAGCAATCAATTTCCTAGAAGTTGTCCACATTAATTAGGAAGCAATATCATGGTTTTAGCTATGTATTAGGGTAGGTTTGGGTATGAGCCAAAGGGTCAATACCTATGGATATTATAATCAAATAATGCATGGTAGTAAAGTTATAACTTTTTAATATTTAAAGGAGTTGAGTGGCAATTTTTTAATTTGCACCCTTATACTTTGGAGGGAGGAAATTGCCACACCCCAAGAACAATGTTTTATATTAGATTCCACTTTATTTAATTTTGTTGATATTTTTATTTTTTATTTTGTAAAAAGAGTTCATCTTTATCTCTTAAAAAGTAGGCCAAGATTGACAAATATTTAAATGGAGGAGATCTTTCCTTTGGGAATCTTCTCAACTTAGCAAGGTTTCCAAGATTTGTGGGTAAAAAAATTTAAAGATATAACTTAGATGAATTGAGTAAAATGCATTTTTTTTTAATTATTTGAATTTTTTACTAAATTTAAAAAAATATTTTTGAATTGTAAATCAAACTTAAACAAGCTCTAATCACGTGAAGTTTGAATAGTTCCATCTCTTCGCGTATGTTTTATTATTTTTTTACTAATTGATTTAATTTTGAGTTGAAATTCATATCTTATTGATATTTATTTCAATATAATGAATAGAATTCATAAAAGAATTTATAATCAATATATGGACTATATTTTCATTAATATCAGATTTTAATATCTAACAACAACAACAATAATAATAATCATATAATATATATTTATTAATATATAATAACTACATATAATCAACATTTACTATTAAAATAAAATTATATCTATTGTTAAAGTAGAACAACATCTCACATCGTTGTGGGGTTCGAACCCACAATTTTAAAGCCTCCCCAGCTTCGTTGATTGAGCCATAACACTTGAGAATATGATTGCTCAAAATATAGAGAAAATTTTAGTTCAAATCGTGTCTGATTTGCTCGAACCAAATGTATTACAATTTTTGTATAATTTAATAAAAAATAATCATTTACACGACAATTATATTTATAACGATTATATATATAATGAATTCAGTCCGACCAAATCATATCCGAACAACAATTTGTTCAAACTTAGAGATGGAGAAAATAGGGCTAAGAACAAGAGTGCTTTATGGACAAATTGTACAAAACCCTCCCTAATCATGTCAAACAATCGACAAATCAACATAGATAAGTCACTTCAATTAGTGATTGCTGTGTTGTTGTCATGTTAACCAATAGTAGTAGTAGGCATTAATTAGGGTTTAATTAATCAAATCTGGTAAATTATCCCCATCATCATCATCATCATCATCATCATCAAGAAACGTATGGAAACAAAACAAGGCAGTGAAAGTAGGGTAAGAACCTAACACTAGAAGACACAGGCAACCTTAGTCGGATAAAAAGCGGACAACAGTTTAGTACTAAAATAATAATAATAATTAATGCGGTTAACTAAAGTGGGATTGGGTGCCTAACTTTTTATTATTAAAAGGGATTAATTATGATTAAGTTAAGATTGGAATTCATACTTTAGTGGGATTTACACTCCCCGATGTCCGAAAAGTGCTCTGAAACTTTTGACAAATCGGGTTTCCAGAAATCACGCTTTCCGATGACTCTTAATACGTCACCGGTGAGAGTGTGAAAAGGCGTTGGGGAAGAATTTTTTGGGTTTTTCCGATTATTAGAGTACTAGAGTGACAGCACATGGCTGTTTCTGTAAATCACTGACTTCGTAAATACTGTTAGATGGTTTTAGTATGATTATCTTTGGTGATCGGACTGAAAGTCAACTCAAGGACAGTTAGAATATTATATTCTAATTAATATTATAATAGAATAGTTCGAATATATGAATATTTATTTTTTAAAAAAAATACAAAAATAATGAATATTTGGAATTTTGAAAATACTTTCAAGATTAAGCTAACCACGATTACTAAAATAAAATGCATAAATAATTTGACATGACGTGCAACAGTACATGTTAATTAGATGCGCTTATGTATGATTTGTTTGCATCAGTTGGGAGTTTTGTAAAGCAGTGCTTAAAAAGAACATTGCTAAAAAAAAATTGAAATTTTGCAGCACATCATTGTAAACCCTCAAATAATCTATTTTAAGAAAATTGCTAGAGAAAAATTGAAATTTTGCAGCACATCATTGTAAACCCTCAAATAATCTATTTGTAAAGGACATATGATCTCGTTCTCATAAATCGTCAAATTTGACATGACGTGCAACAGTCCCTGTCGATCTTATTCACTAATGTATCATTTGTTTGCCAAGATTGAAATTTCATTGATATGTTCTTAGAAAACTACATCCTTAAAAAACAAATTGAAATTTTAGAGCCCATCAAATAAAAGATTTATAAAAAAAATATATTATCTCGCTATCATAAACTGCCAAATATATAGAGTGTGTCAGCTTATTTCGATCAAATTTTCTTATATACAATATATTATTTGTTGTTGCTAGAACCTCACAAACACTCAAACCCCTCATCTCTATCGATTTGGAGCCTTCAAACAAGATCATCATTAAAAATTTATAGAAAATTACAAAGAGCTCTCCTCAAATTCATCATAGTTAAATATTCCCTCATTATCTAAAAAAATATGAATATCCCTTTAGAACAAAACGATATTTTAACAAATCTCTCCATACAATGGGGGGTGTTAAACCGCTATTAATTTTAGGCGATATTTATATTTTTTTAAAAATAAATAAATATTTATAATTATGACGAAAGTTATAAGAGCTAGTTGTTTGTCCTTAAAATTAAAAGTGATTATATTCATCTTTTTAATTATTTTCCTTTGGTAAAGTACATCTGGTTTATTAATGCTTTGACATAAGTGAGCAGTCATTACCTCTCTTTTCTTTCTTTGTTTTTTTTTTTTAATTTGGGGAGGAGGGGATGAATGGAACAGGACATTTAAAATTTGTTCAGATCAATTAATGGATTACAGTGTGCAGTGATATGGTAATTAAAGAGCCCAGATCTTGCCAAGTTGGACGCTGACATCAAGAATCAACCCCCCCCCCCTAAATTGACCGCTCTACCCTTCATTTTTTTGGAGGTTTACTTAAAAATATATATATAAATTACAAAATAAATATAATACTCTATAATTAACAAGGAAATTACTTTAAAACAAATTAATATTCAACTGGTAATTAGTTATAAATGGGGTATAAGTCCTTTGCGGTAATCAATTTTTGAGATAGATGTGGACCTACCACAAGTGATATCAAAATCAAAATTTCATCAATACCCAAGAAGGAGGATTTATGTGGGAATGTTCGATATAAGGTCAGCCAAGAGGGAGCTCATACCACACAAGGGTAAGGATTAAATCGGGGGGAATGTTACAAGTTCCCATTCCATATTGGTTGGGAGAAAAGTCCTGGATGCTTATAAATGGGGGTATTCCTCCTCTTTAGAAATTAGTTTTGGTATTTATTATCTTTTAAGATTTTACATTCTTCTAATATTTTTTTTCCTAATCGATCGGTTTAAATATTGAAGTGTCTTGAGTTGGAAGATCTATAGCTATCTAGCAAATCATTATTGTATGTTGACCCATTGTATCCCTCGGATGATACATTTACTATTAGGTTATATTTAAATGGAAGAACTTATATTTAAGATAAATACTTTGAGAAATTATATATAATTACTTCATATTAAAAGAGCTTGAAATACAATACTATTCAGGATTGAACACCTTCAAAAAATTTGTTATTGAAAATTTGAATCTACCTTCAAACTTGTGGCCGCGAGGTCATGTTCGACGGGGACACTCCAACATCCAGATCAACTAATGAGTCTAATAAAATAGTAAGAGGTCAAAATTTTCTTGAATTGTATACTTTAAATGAAAATGAGCTGAAATATTTATAGTTATGGTTTAACAGCATGGACACATGTAGGTTTTCCAGAGTGATGTTTATACCTTTAGGACGTCCAAGCCCAAATGTTGGGCCATTACAGAAAAGGCACATATCAATTACTCCCTACTTATCTAGTCATACAGGAGATTCAAAATTTGATATAGAGCTTGATTAAAATAAGTAGATTCAAGCCGTTATATTTATTTCTTTGAATACTCATTTTATATTATTTGATTCACCAACTCTTCAAGGTCAAACAAATTGATCATATCCTCTTTTGATATACCTGTCTTTATTACTAAACCATCTCCTCGAGGTCACATATATTGGTCGTATACTCTTTCCGTTCACTTTCATTTGAATTTTGGACTATTCATCGAGGTCACAGATATTAGCCGTGTCCTCCTCTTATATGCATTCATTTGAATTTTAGACCATTTTCTTAAAGTTATATATACAGATTGTTTCACTTTTGGATCATAGTAGTGATGGGTTGTATCAAAACTCATTAATCCAAATACAATATTATTGAAAATCATATAACATCATGTTAATGTAATTATAATTAAGAATCTTAGTTTAATAAAGGGAAAGGAAATGGACGTGAGGGATGAAATAAATAACGAAAGGGAAATCACGAACGTCAGTACCTTGTCATGTTACTAATATTGAAACCTTGCACGATATGCTAATAGCTCATCATTTTCTCACTACAATCCGCTCCAACATTTATTTCTTTATCTTTTTTTTTTATTTGATCATATAACATTATAAAATATCTCATTTTTTATTACAATAATAGACAGATAAATAAACGAAATAAATTATTTTCTAACAAAGCCCAATAAGTACCATTTATAAACCTTCTTCGTATTAACAGTAAAATGTTTTCTTTTTAATATGAAATCGAGTATAAAAACAACATATTAACAGTAAAATATATATTATGCCAGCATTACATAATTACCTTGATATTTATGGAACTTTTCAATAAAATAAAAATAAGAAATCTTATTTTTTATACCTGAACATTTAGTAGTTTTTTCCCTCGTCATATTGGTAAATGAAATATGGAGAGAGGAACATGACTTTCTTTTTAGTTCTTTTGATTGGGGCATAGAGTGGCACATCTGCTAGAGAATCCAAGTGGGTTGGATATATGAATTTTTAGCTCGTTTAGTTTTAACTTGTACAGTTTTAAGTTGTATAGCTGTTACCCATATAGTTTCAGAGTTTTAACTTTCAGAATTTGAAAAGATGAGTTCGTGTAAAATATTTGTTAAGAACTCATATTCTTGTATGTATTTATAGTATTCGAAAATATCAATTTATTTAATATTTCTTCCATCATCAATAACCAAATTAAACGGGTCATAAATATTAAATCTTGTTGTTTTATTTTATATTTTATATGGCATAGTATGTATTAACATGTGTTTGATTTACAACTAAATATTTATAGTACATGACACTACAAGATAACAAATTAAAAAAGAGAATTTGAGAAACAAAAACCTTAATTTTTTTTTTCTTACAAAAAGGAAAAGATCCATAGGAAAGAAAAAAGGGTATTCCAAGATATGGCTCCTTTCATAGTAATATGAAACTTAGGGTCTACACGAATAAATAATTATTTTCAAGAAAATATATATTAAGTAAAATAATTGCAGGCATTCCTCCATGTATATATGTGCGTATATAGAGAGAAGGAAGAGTATAACAATACAACAGCAGTAGACAAGAGAGAGAGAGGATCCCCTTCAGGCCCTGTTTGGATGCACCAAGAATCCCTTTTGGGGCTTTGTTATTGACACAGAAAAGAAAGAAACAATCATTGGAGCAGGCCAGCTCTCTCCAGTTTTGTTGTTCGTCATCCTTAGGAAAAACTATTCTACACCTCTTTGTTTCTGTGCTTTGATTTCCTCTGCAGTTGTTGCATTTCGACTCCTGTAATCTTGTTTCTCAGCTGCATCCTCTTCAGATCTGTCCACCAGTTTTCATCTCTAGTTTTGTTCTGATTCAGCCCTCTTTCTCTGCATAAAATTCTCGACACAAGTTGTTATTTTCTTGCTGTTGATATTGGGAAATGGGCACAGGCTGGAGAAGAGCATTTTGCAATACGGTTCCTAGGGACAGAAGAGAAGCCGCCGTCGCCGCGCCATCAGTTGCGGCGGTGGACAAGCAGCAGAGCCCTAAGACGAAGTTCGGAGGAAGCAATCCCTCCACTCCTCGTTTGCGATGCAAGACTATTGTTAATCAAAACAGTGACAATCTTGATCTGGTGAGCCCAAAACTGGAGTGCAAAACCACTCCAAAATCTCACTCCAAGAGCCCTAGAACTCGTCTTGGCTCCAATCCATCGTCTCCCAGATCCCCTTTCTCCATCCTCAAGAACACCCTCCGTTTATCAAGAGTAAGAAACTACTACCGCCCCGCCCAATTTCGCTTCCCAAATTTCATTATTTACATGCGTCTCCGTTCAAAATTTCATCTGATTTTGGTTTCGTATATGCAGAATAGCTGTGGAGTGTGTATGCAGAGCGTGAAGACAGGTCAAGGAATGGCAATCTACACAGCGGAATGCTCCCACGCTTTCCACTTCCCCTGTATAGCCTCGCACGTTAATAAGCGAAGCTCTCTCGTCTGCCCCGTTTGCAATACCACGTGGAAAGATGTTCCTCTACTCGCAATACATACACAAAACCAGACCCAAATCAAGCAAAATCATGCCCCCCAAGAAGAGGAAAAAATAGTCCAAATTGATTCTAACACTCCCACCAAAACCACCCCTGTTTCCAGCCCCAAATTTACCAAACAGTTTGAGGTGAAAAGCTATGCCGATGATGAGCCATTGGTAACTCCCAAAGCTGGTGCGAAGTTCGTTCCTATTCCCGAAGCTATTGAAGATGAAGCGGAGGAGGTTGAGGAGTTCCAGGGATTTTTCGTGAATCCAATTTCGAGCAGCGATGATGCGTTTGCGTTTAACAGGGATTCGAGAAATGTGGAGGTGAGTTTGTTGCCTGACGCTGCGGTTATTTCTCAGGGACGCACCCACGACACATACGCCGTCGTTTTGAAGGTCAAGGCCCCACCTCCGCCGCACGTCCGCGACGCAGCGAAACGTGCGCCGATTGACTTGGTGACGGTCCTCGATGTGAGTGGTAGCATGTGCGGAGCCAAGCTGGAGATGCTGAAGCGAGCCATGCGTTTGGTCATTTCCTCACTCGGCTCCGCTGACCGTCTCTCCATCCTGGCTTTTTCGGCTACTCCCAAGAGACTCTTGCCATTGAGGAGGATGACGCCGAATGGTCAGCGCACGGCTCGTCGGATCATTGATCGGCTCAGTTGCAGCCAAGGGACTAGCATGGCTGAAGCTCTGAAGCAAGCCACTAGAGTGCTTGAAGAACGGCGGGAGAGAAACCCAGTTGCTAGCATAATACTTCTATCTGACGGCCAGGACGACGCCGTTCCACCCAACAACGATGCGAACCAACGGCGCGGGTCATCCCACGTCTCCTCGACCCGATTCGCCCACGTCGAGATACCCGTACATTCCTCCGGCTTTGGCCGCGAGCCAGCTGAGGACGCCTTCTCGAAATGCGTGGGAGGGTTGTTGAGCGTGGTCGTTCAGGACTTGAGAGTCCAGCTCGGCTTCGGATCCGGGTCCGATCCGGCTGAGATCACGGCCGTCTATTCGTGCAACGAACGGCCGACGGTGCTCGGGTCGGGCTGTATCCGGCTTGGTGATCTATACGCTGAGGAAGAAAAAGAACTATTCATTGAAATCCGGGTTCCCGCTTCACGGGTCGGGTCACACCATGTCCTTTCGGTCAAATGTTGTTACAAGGACCCGGCCACTCAAGAGCTGATCTACGGTAGGGATCAGGCGCTGCTGGTGCCAAGGCCCCAGACAATCCAATCCGGATCGCCGAGGATCGAACGGCTGAGGAATGCTTTCATCAGCAGCCGAGCCGTCGCCGAGTCGCGGCGATTAACCGAGCATAACGAGGTGTCCAGCGCCATGCAGCTGTTGTCATCGGCTCGAGCGTTGTTGCTGCAGTCGAGGTCAGAGTCGGCTGGTGAGTATATCAGGGGCTTGGAGGCTGAGCTGGCGGAGGTGCAGTGGCGGATACAGTACCAGCAGCAGCTGATGGTGCGGCGGAGGACGGAGGAGAGAGATACGGGGGTGTTCGTGGATGAGAATGGGGAGCCGCTGACGCCGACGTCGGCTTGGAGGGCGGCTGAGAAGCTGGCTAAAGTGGCTCACATGAAGAAATCTTTGAACAGAGTCAGCGATCTGCACGGCTTCGAAAACGCTAGATTTTAGCTGCCTTTTCCATTTTCCTATTTTTGTTTTAGAAAATTAAAAAAAAGAAAAAAGGATACAAAAAGAATATAAAGAAAAGGCAGATTGGGCCCGGCCCGACTCTTTGGTGCATTGCTGGAACATATCTTCTCTTGTTTTTTCATTTTTACACATTAGTTAAAAGAAAATAGAGTAATTTTTTTCTCAGGTTAAAATGTATTACTACTTGTTATATATATTTGTAAAATTTGTAGTACTACTAGTTTGACTTTATATCAGGAATGGCAACGAGGCAAGTAAATCAGCAAGTTTGGGTTTAGGGATTTTAATGTTGTAGGCCCAAATAATATTTATAAATATATTTAATGAACTTATATTGTAAAGATAATGATAGCGTACTTCAATTTTAATCATATCGACTAAATAAAGTCAAAAAAATTAATCGAGAGAGAATCTAAAGGTTAAGTGGTTTATAAAGAGAATTTTGGGTCATAATGAAATCAGGATGGGTTTTAGGTCCAGCACTCCCAATTTGGGAAGATATATTCCATTCTATCAATGTATTATAATATTTCACATAATTTTCTATTTGAATAACCTTCCTACAATAAATACAACTTTTTTAGGATAAATTATAGTGGGTTTTGATGAGATTTATTATAATTACAAGAATTTTCTTTTTATTTGAAAAATTACAAATACTCCTTTGAGATTAACAGTTGTCAAACAAATACCCCACAATGGACTGATACAAAAGTATTTATAATTATGACAAATCTCAATAAAATAATTTATCTTTTTCTTTAAGGAGAAAAATTTCTGATGAGCAATACTTTTGTACGTTGGATTTCTCTCTCTCTCTTTTTTTTTTTAATTCTAAATAAAAGAATGTTTATTATTAGCGTCGTAAACGCACGTAGACAACATAATATTATTGAGACGACTTAATTGCATCAATGAATATAGAAAAGTGGTTGATGATTATGTTGTTGGAATAATATATTATTAGCACAACATAAAGATATTATAGTTAATACGGTAATAATTAAGATTACAACTATAATGCAACCAATCATAGTGATTTTCAGATATTGCACTCACGATCAGTGTCTTTGGTACGCCCATATATATGTTCTGACTTCCCTAAAATAATAATTCTATATTTTAATATATTTATTTTAATTTTATCTAAATTTTAGAATAATTAGGTAAATCTTGAACTTGAGTTTTTGCGCTAAGTCTCTTGCAAGCCTGGAAAAGCACTACAAAAACAAAAAAAAAGGGATTTGGCACGGTTTGGGGAATCGTTCCAAAGCCCGTTTCATTTTGGAACGGTTTTTAAAACACATCAGAAACGGATATTGAAACACGACGTCATGTTCAACCATTTCTTTGGGTTATAAATTTGGAACGGTCAAACCGTTCCAAGATGAGCTCCAATCAAATGTTACTAGTTCCATTCCAACTACTGTTTCAAAGTAGTAACCGTAAGTGGTTGGAACTCTGTTTGAGACACTATATAAAATTAGAAATGTTCCTAAGTCAACCGTTTCTATATGTATTGCAATGGATGTCCCCGATAATAACAATTTAAAAATATATTCCAAAATATTGCAATAGAGTGTTTTCCTATACATACTAGTGCCAAATTTCATTACCTTCAAAACAAGGGATGGTGGAGGCGGCCAACCTCCCAGTCATCGCAGTCAAGCTAGAGCAAGACCCTATCCCCTCATGGGCTGGTGGGCCTTTATTACAACCCACATTTTCAACCTTCTTGTGAGCTCCTGGGTTGGGGGTCTCAATGAGGTCTCCCCCTTTAGGCCTCGTGCCTTCAGGGGCTACTCCTGGAACCTCCTCTCAAATTAAGCCTCTACTTGGATTAAGGTTATTTTTTATATATTATTTTTATTATTTGAAAATTTATAAATATTTTTTTAAATGAAAAATAATTACATAGCTCTTAAAATGTAGAGTTGACATTATTACTTTA
This sequence comes from Sesamum indicum, assembly GCF_000512975.1. Taxonomy (NCBI): domain Eukaryota; kingdom Viridiplantae; phylum Streptophyta; class Magnoliopsida; order Lamiales; family Pedaliaceae; genus Sesamum; species Sesamum indicum. The sequence continues at coordinate 21,041,247 of NC_026147.1, forward strand.
CCCTTGCTAAAATTTTAAAAAAAATTGAGAATATATAAAAAAAATTAAAAGTTGGTAAAATAAATAACCATAGGGAATATTAGTCCATAAAAATACTTTAGAAAATTTTAAAAAGTATATAAAATTATAGTTCATAATTCAAAAGAGCATTTTTGACACTAAATTGAATGAAAATCTAATGAAAACTAATGAAAAAGACTTATTATTAGACAATCGTTAAAATTATGAAATTATTTATATTTTTTTTTTCAAACAACATAGATGAATTTATATTATACCAAATTTTAAAAGAGGCAACCGTAATTTACCCAATATTTAGATGAAGATGAGAATGAATGGTGAGTATGCATGTATGACGTACCTAGTTACATATATAGTTTAAGTTGCATTGAATGTGTGCGTAGCTCAATCGCTATCAACTTGCGCTTTAATCTTACAAACAGAGTCCTGCGAACCCTGAACTGCTATTTTCAGTATTTAATGTTGTTTCGACTGACTTTCTTATGTCCGAACAGGTTACATTTATCCCATATGCATAAAAATGAATGTCGAGTGAGGCCCATCACCATCAGCACTGGGCAGCAGTGAAATTCAAAGAACTTGTAGTTATGACCCAAACCCACCCCCCATTAACCTCATTTTTAGGGTTCTTGTCTGTCTTCGAATTGGCAACATCTCATGAGCTGTTGTGACAGCTTCTGAGTTGTGAAGAAAGACGATTTCTTCCCTAGGGGATCAGACTGCAGCATTATATACGAACATTAGGTCACAATCCTATGAAGTCGCATGAGCAAATGAATGATTATAGCGTAAGTCACCTGCCTCCATTTTTTGAGTTGCAGAGGAACTATTTGTATTGTTGAATTCTCTAATATCGATCAAAAAACAAAAGCAGGGTTACTGTCTTGATCGGCTATAAATCCTGACGCGACCAAAAATGGCTTGATGTTGATGGTTCAACTTGAAATCTTTGGACAGGACTTTACAAGCTATAAAAATGAAACTTGTAGAAAACATTGTTAGCACTTGATGCTCTAGTTTGTATTTGTACGAATAAAATTGTAATAAGATAAGAGTAGATAAATAAAGTAGAGTGCAAGTGCGAAATTAAAAGTTGATTTGGGAGCTCACAATTTATAGGGGATTCCCATCCGTCGGTGGGATAAGGCCGAATTTCCCTAAATTTGATAGGAGAATTATCTCTTTACAATTGAGTCTCATGTGTTCTTTCTGTTTTGACGGCTAAAAATTATCCGTATCTCTATCTTTCAAGTAAGATGGTCGGATTCCCCACCTTTTGAGACTCAGTTGAAGGCATCCCCTTGCGAGGATGGCTCCTTTATATGAAAACAAGTGGTTACCTTAAAGATAAGGATGCCTTCAACTTGTTTTCTCTTATTGCCACGTGTCCTAATTTTGACGGTTGAAACTTATTCGTTCTAACAAAATGACATGGAGCAAATAGTCCTACGTGGATTCACCTGGAAGCAAATTGCTTCTCCTATTGCTCCTGAAAGCAAGATTTTGAGGATACTTAAGGCACGTCGACTTGCTCTTGAGATTATTGGTTCTAATAGATCCTAAACGGGTTCTTCATATTTAATTTTCTATTAGTTTAATAAAAGTAATTTTAGTAATATAATAGAATTAATGAAAGATATTCGTATACGTTATAATCATGAGTTTATTATGGATTCTATATGGGTTGGTGATTGATTTTAAGTAGGTTGATAATAGATTCTATATGGGTTGATAAAAGTTTAACTAGATTGGTGATGTATATGGGTTGATGATGTGTTTTAAGTTCATTAGAATTGATTTAATTATACTATATATCACTAAATACTTTTACATTTCTAACTTTTCACATTTTTATGAAAAATAAAATTTTCAAAATTTATTTAATAAATTATTAACTTTTAAATTAATGAGAAACAAATTAAAGGAAAGTGAAAAATTTTATAAAATAGTCAAAAAACCTGCAATTTATACGTGACCATTTAAGTTTTTTTTTTTTTTAAATAAATTGACAGTATACAATTATATTATGAATTTCAATGAATATATCAAATATCAATATCTAATAATAATTTATAATGAACTAACATGTGTTATTATTATTGCGATTGAAAATTCACAATTCAATTTAAGAAAGAATCATGGAGAAATCGATTTCACAACTATTCACATCATGATTTGTTTCGAAAAATGCAGTATCTTTTAATACTTTAGAGGCTTTTCATTTTATATTTAACAAATGAATCTTTAATATAACCTAATTACTTTTCATAACAATGAATAATACAAATCTAATCGTATTATATTATACCACAAGTTGTATTAAACTATTATTATCTTATTATTATTATTTAAATTTTGTAAATATTAAGTATAAAAAAAATGATAAACATCAACCTAATCCAATTCATTTTCAATCCAACCCATTATTTCAAATTCATTTTTAAACCCAATTCATATTGAATTGGACTCGACATGATTCGCCCTTTTGCCATCCCCAAGCAGGATTGATCCACTATGAGTAGCTCACCACCTCAGTCACTATCCTGGTGAGTGAAGTTAATTGCCCGTGTCTGAGATCTAACATCTTTAGTTTTGCCCTACTTGTCGTAATTCGACATCAGAAGTATACTCATTTTCGGCCTTCGGTGTAAAGTTTAGGACATAAACACAAACAGAATCACATAAGAAATTTGATAGAAAGACAAATGTGTTCTTTCTACTACTGAATCATTTACAAGTTATCTTCTAGACAAGAACATTTATGCTTAAGGTGTAAACTTGAGAATTGTTTGATAGTAGAAATCTGGGAGCAAAACGTGAACCGATCGGATTGTCTTGTGCATTCAAACTTTAGACGGACTAAATGGCTTTGGTTAAATTGTGAACAGCACATCCTCTGTTTTATATAGAGCAAAGGACAAACTGGATCAGTAAATTAATTACAAAGATAGATACTTTTCAAGCGACAGTTACAGACACTTGGAACAAATCATCGTTACATGGACCAAGCTCGCATCCTAATACCTTAATTGTATTGTACAAAGGCGGATGGTTACTCATGCGCGGTAACACATCGACAAAGAGAAACAACCAACTTGAGACAATTGTGTGTTTTGAAACAAATGTAATATCAATGGGAGATTGGCATGAAACCTGGTCCCGCTAATATATTGTACCACCACAAAAAATTTGAGAAACGTGGGAAAGCATGATAGAGGGAGTTCTCTGCTTATTCAGAATGGAGGCCTTTGAAAGAAACAGATTAGTGGAGAAGATGGAGTAGAGCTTACTTCTGAGTTTGTTCCACCTTGGCTCGAATCTTCTGTTCCAATTCAGATATTTCAGTCTCTAGGTTGAACATACGGTTAAGTGCATGCATATTCTCAAGGGTTTCGCTCAAAGTCCGGCTATCACTCCCATCGCATCTTAGGTGCTGCATGGGACCGTGAAGTAGCTTGTTTACGATGCCCCTGCTAAGGTCATCTACAGCCTTCCGTGTCTTCTTTGGAATGTCATCTCCCATTTTTGACAAGCATTTATCCAGCTCCGCAGCTCTTATTCTTTCAGCATAGGCCCTCAACTTCTTGATAGTTGGAACAGTTGCCAGTGAGTCACGCCAGGCTTCAAATTGTTTTGATTCCTCAGCAATAATAGCCTGAGCTTCCATTGCTTTACGGAGCCGATCTTCTTTATTAGCAGCTACAACCTCCTTAAGGTCATCGACATTGTAAACTCGTGCTGTCTCAAGCTCATTGACACATGCACCAATATTTCTTGGAACAGAGATATCAACAAAAAGCCTTAAACCCCCTACACTCGGATCAACAGGCGGAAGATCCAGAACATGCTCTTTCAGAAACAGAGGGGTCTCAGATGCAGTGCTGGTAAAAACAACATCTGCTTCAGCTGCACAATTAAGCATTTCAGTAAGGGGCTTATAGATTATCTCGACATCCTTTATCTCCTCGCGAATGGCAGCAACTCTGTCTTCACTTCTGTTCACTACCACCATCTTTGTGCAACCTTTGGCTACCAGGTGCTTGATCACCAGCTTCCCCATCTTGCCAGCTCCGATAACTAACATCCTAGCAGTAGCATGGGAGGTTTCAGGGAGCTTCATCAAAGCCAACTCTACAGCAGCCGAACTCACAGAAACTGCCCCTGCTGCAATGTTGGTTTCAGCTCTAACCCTCTTTCCAACAGTGATGGCATGTTTAAAGAGCCCGCTTATGTTCCGTCCAAAGCCCACAACCCCTTGCCCAACTTTGACCACTTGTTTCACTTGAGCAAGGATTTGACCTTCTCCTAATACCAAGGAATCAAGTCCAGCAGACACTTCAAAGATGTGCTGTGTTGCTTCTTTGTCATAAAGCAGAAAACGGTGCTCACAGATCTCTGAAACCGGAATTCCACTGGTCTGAAAAAGCATATGGTCCATTATCAGTTCATTGAAAGCATAACGTAAGAAGTTAGGAACAAAAAGAAGGATTCCCGATAACCACGCAGCCCCCAACCCCTCCATCCTCGATTTATCTCTACTGGCAGAAGTGAAAGGGGTGGAATTTCAAGAAAGGAGAAGAAACCAAATAAAGACAACTCTACCCAGGAGATGAAAACTAATATTGAATTAGGTCCATATATTATGATTCTACAATATTCTTATCAGCTAAAGAAAACATATACAATCAATATATTGAATTCATATTTATCCCCTTCATGTTCATTAATATTGTGGTAATAAAATTTCAAGATACTTAATGGATTACCTTTGACATCCATTCAGTTACTTCTTTAACCCCCCGCTGCCGAGAAAGAGCTAGAACATATATCTCCATTCGGTTACAGGTACTAAGAACAGCCGCTTCTTCAATATGATTCAATCCACATAGTTCACCAATAGCCCTTGGCCACTCTGCTTCAGGAATAGCAAGTTTCTCCCGCATTTCCACAGGTGCGGTGTGGATGCTGAGACCAATTACTACAATACTGCTTCTTTCTTTCGTATACCCTGGAAAGTATAATTTGAAGAAAATTCCACATCCATTAATGAAAATCGTGCACCAAAGAAATGGAAAATAATGAGTGGTCTTCTCAAAGATATGAAGACTACACAGGAGATATAAGCAGATTATGCTGTCAAAACTACATACTTAGATCAAAATGCAAGAGAACCATGATTGTAAATCCTTTAGCCAATTAGCGAATAGAAAGAGTAATAGCAATTGACGCAAAAAAGCTACACTTGTTATGCCAGTAGTTTTTCATAGAAACTAAAGCAAATTAATTAGTTCCGTTCATGGCTTATGGGAAAAGTAATCTAGCTGGAGCATCATATCCTTATTACTGTCAATGTCATTCTCAACTAGATTATACTGAAAAACTTTGATTATCAAACAGAAGACTGAAAAATTGAAGATGCATACAAACTCGCAGGTAGTGGGCTTATTTTATTCACCCATCACATTCCAATATGATAGTGCAATCAACTAGGGAAAGGAGGAAAGGAAGGGCAGTGCTTACTGTCAGCAGCTGAGGTCTTCAGCTGTTCAAGAGCAGAGAGGCTCGAAGCCGAAGCCGAGGAGGAAGCCGCATTGATAGGATCCAACTTTTCTGTCTGAACCACAAAGTCGGGCACAGCCTCACACCTGATCATTCCGGAATTCCTCCTGATCAAAGCCGCCCGCTTCGGTCGCGCCGCAACAGGTTTGCATATCAAGCCAGCCTGAGCTGCGGAGGCGGACGACGACGCCGAATTACTGAGTAACAACGTCTCGAGCTTCGCACCCACAAACGCACTCGAAACAGCCATTTTCCGCAGCCAATTCTCCAATTACCCAACCCCAGATCAAATTCCGATAAATTGCCCCCCAAAACCCTAAAATCAGGAAATTGGTATCCAGGGTCTATTGGGAGGATATGCGATTTTGTGATTTTTTGCGGGTTTTGATGCTTGTGGGAGGAACGGGGCAAGTCTCGTCGGCCTTTGATGGGTGTGTTTGTTTGATTGTAATTGTTTATTTGGGTGGAGAAAGATTATTGGGTGGATTTCTTTGAAATTTGATTGGCTGATTGAGGCACGTTTTATCCACACTCACCCCTACCCCTACCCCATCACCACCTCCCCAAATTTTTATTTTATTTTTTAAGATAGATACCGTAATTACATTATTACATTAGCATTTTCAATAAATTGAGCAGCAAATAGTACTTCACACCATTACATTATTTATGTGGTACTTGCAAATATTTTTTACTTTGCCGATGAAACTAAAATGATAAGTTACAAAAATTAGCAAAAGTGTCGGTCAGTATTTTGAGTCAAAAGGTCGTGAATTCGAGTTTCACAGATATAGGAATATTGCCGATCTATCTTTTAAAAATAACTTCTTATTTTTTTTTTCATTGAATATGTAGGCCGTAGTATCTTATTTATTTGTTGTCTTTAAATATGTTAGTTGATTTAGAAAAATCGATGTATTGAACGAATATTTGAGTTTGAATATACTATATAATGTTGTAATGAATCGAATCTTAATGAGAGAAAAAGAAAATAGCAAAAATTGAAAACATTTGAAAATAAAAGTATAAGATGAATTTAAAAAAAATTACAGATTACATTGACACTTCCTGAAAGTATATCTAAGTACACAATATTTTAAAAAATTACAACTACACACTTTGAGATTGTAGTTGTAATTATAAATATACTCCCTATATAGTGGCAAGATTTTGCCGAAACACCTCATAAGGTACATTTTATAATGGGTGTCAGTGTAATTTACCTTAAAAAAATTGAAGCTTGAGGAATTGTAAAAATAGTTTAATATTTATAATTTTATCAATAAATTAGAAAAATAAGTGGAAACTTGCCTATAACTTTTGGTTTAAAGTTATTTAATTTAATAAAATTAAAAGTAAATCTATTTTCAATAATAAGATGATAAGTAATTTAATCAGTTGCAACTCAAACACCCTTTAGCATCATAGTTCCCTTACTTTTCCAAAAATTTCCTGGACAAGATATTTACTTGTAATGCATTATTATTTGGGTGATTGAAAATTAAATATAAACATTAGTAAATTATCCAAATAAGACAGCCTGTTATAAACAAATTACAATGTCACAATAATATTCTTATATATTATACAAAAAGGTTCTCAAATTACATTAATAATTCTAAAATTTATTATACGATTAGTTTTTGAGTATTCTTGTTTTTTTTTTTCCCTCTCATAATGATATAATTACAAAAAAAATTATTGAATATTCTATTTTTCATACAAGATGTTTCACTTTATCATAAAAGTGGCAAACATGGTCCTATGATGATTTGCGTCTCATATTTTCATCCACGAGTTCATAATTTGTCCCTATTAAAAATATCATTCATACGAAACGTAGTTAAAATTTAATCTAAATAAAAAAGTTGAGATGATAGCTACGATGTCAGAAGTTTTAACTCCAATTATCGACCCCTTATGTCCGTAGGTTTCAATAGAAACATCCACCAAAAATCAATGGAGAGCATCAACAACATGCTTAGACTATGTTGTGTTTTTTATTGAATAGAATCAAGAGTTTGAAGTGTTTGTTTTTAAACAATATCTAAATGAGAAGTTGTAATTTCAATCTTCTAATCCATTTCCAATTTGATTTTATATTATAATTTATTGTCTGGTGTACATTCAATTAAAGGCATATAGAATTCTAAAATGTAAATCACATAGAAAAATATAAATAAAACGACATAATTCGATAACAGTAACTCCCATGACGTAGCGACAGAGTGAATCTGAAAGGGTACGATAATAATGAAATATTTCAAAATACTTGAAAGTGAAAATTTAAATGACTTAAAACTTGTTTTCAGATAAATAAAATTCAAATTATTGCAATATCTTCTAAACAAGTATTCATGATTTTTTTTTATATTATTCAACTCAAAAAACATGGGCTTTGAAAATAGTTTGATAAAATCATTACATTGTTAATTTTATTGCTATTATATTTTAGAATAATAAAATAGAAAAGAAAAGGAA
>NC_026147.1:21049317-21049869 GCF_000512975.1 Sesamum indicum
AATATGTCGAAACGTACGTTAACTTCATCAAATACTTGAACAAGTATTTAAATTTGAGTATAAATTTGATACGTTCAATTCTTAACTATTAGATCAAGACAATCAACGATGATCTAATTTGAGACATCGAGTCTGACCCATCACTCGATAGTTTGCCGATATAGATTTTTTTTTTTTTAGATAATTAGGAAAAAGTAATGTTTGTCAATGATGAGAATGTGATAGGTGTTGAAGAATGAAAAGGATAAGATGAGAAGAAGGGAAATGTGAAGAGTAGAGACGGAGATTGGTTCATGAGATTTCAGGGTCTTTTTCCGCCACAACTTTGATTCAGAAGCGTGGAAAATATTTGATCTCACACTTTCAGATGTGGACGTCACGATAAAAAAAAATTGTATATTGACTACAATTTTAATAATTATGAATAAAAATTATTTTTAATAATTTTTATTGATTATAACTAAATAAAATTGATACAAAAATATAAATTTTTCATAAAAAAAAAGTTATTTGTTATGACTAAGAGTCATGATAAAAATACTTGTCATGACT
>NC_026147.1:21049923-21054657 GCF_000512975.1 Sesamum indicum
TCATTTATATAACTTTTACATAATTACAAAATCACCTCTAATAGTTAAAAAATAAAGGTAGTTTGCGTAATATTTATGTTGACGTTTTTAGAGTGTATGTGTAATTTTCTAAAATATAAGGTGACTTGTGTAAATAATGTTAATATTTCTAGTGGATGAATGTATAATTATTTGAAAAGTATGAATAATTTGTATAAGCAGATCATACATTAGAAAATATAAATATAATTATTCTTTCAATTAATCCAATTGATTTTCTTTTTTCCGTAGATCTGTAAGGATTTCTTTTCTATTTCAATTTTCAATATTAGTTTTTCTAACCTTCTTGACAAATAAATAACTAAATTTGTTAATATTTATTGTATATATCAATAAATTAAATTATTAAATAACTATTTTAATCTTAATTCGTGTATTCGTCACTTGCTTAGCGTATGAAATTGATGTCTCATGACCCTATAATATAATATTAGACGTTCTAATACTATTAAATATGTAGATATTTATCTCGTTTATATGAAAAATTCTTTTTATTATCTTTTATATTACTAATTTTTTATGGATGTTTGAATTAATTATATATGCCTAGGGGGGCCCTGGTGTAAATTATCCTATATTAAAATTACATAATTAGTCTTTTTAATGAGCAAACACCTTTTTAATCCTCTTGGTGAATGAAATGGACATTCCTAAATTATTCAAATTAAATAAACATATAAATAAAAAATAGAGAATTCTTACAACAATAACATTGTTGGGCCTCCCTCTCTCTCAGGCTTTCATTTTTGGACACGGTGGTTTTGGGGTTCACAACTTTGGATACATTGGTCCAAAATCAAAATGGGCAAACTTTTATTTTTATATATAAATCAAAAATGAAAATAAATCATATTGTGTCAGTATTATATAATATAGTTGTTATTATAATTGAAGAGTATTTTTTTGGTGTTTAAATTTTTTTTTTTAGCTATACCTCTTGCTTGTAAATATTGCCCGCCGAATGTTTCTTATGTAAATGGATGACAATGAGATTTGAATACTAAAACTTTTTGTTTGGTCTGACTCTGATATCATTTTAAACGATCATCTTATTTAAAAGTATGTGTTTCACGCACCTTTTGTTATTTTTTTCTTATTTTTAATTACAAAATTGCATTTATAACCTTATCTTTAAATCGTTGGATCGAAATTTAACTAGTCAATTAATAGTGTAGATTATACTTCACCTCTAACGGTTTAAAAATGTTAAAATTAAAATTAAAATTATATATATAATGTATATTTATATATATGCAATCAAACTATGATATATATATATATATATATATATATAAAAACTAAAGTTTTATCCATGAAGGATTTTTGCTCATTTTGATTAACACAAAAGGATAAATTATATTTTTTTCAATAAAAAAAATGTTGGATAATTATAAAAGAATGGAGATGTTAATAAATATTGGTGACAGCAATAATAAATGAGCGAAAACTATAGCATTTCTTGAGAATTGAAAGGTGTGCCCTTTGTACCTCCTCAAGAGTAAACTCCAAAACGACTGTTTATTCAAAGCAACAGCCGTATATTGCATAATCATTAATAAATACAGTCTAATATATATATAATATTTCGTTGAATATGTAAAAATGTTATAATATCATAAAATAAATCATACTAAATTTAATTTCAAATATTATTTGAACATATAAATAAATGATCTGCGTTTTACTCCGTACTAATAATAAAAACTCGAAAAGACAATCATTTAATTTTAATTTCAACCAAAAACAAAAATAAATAAATAATATTTTGACATACGTCTTGTGGGTAAAATACCCCTTTTTATTAGTATAAAAGATTCTTAAATTATGTGTATTATAATTTTGATTTCGAATGATTTTAATGATATAAAGAAAACAAGAATGGAGGCAGATATATGAAACGGAAGACAAAATGCGGAAGAAGAAAAATACTGCTAGATCTGATATTACTAAACATGGACACGTATAGTGCGACAATCACAACCGTCGGATATGACAAGAGTTTGGGGGGAATTTTATGAAGATATAGCTAATGTTTTACTTCCTATTTCATGTTATTTGGGTCGTAAATATTTATATCTTTAATATGTTAATTAGGAGCAATAATTAAACTTTTATTAGGAATTTTCATTTTTTAAATGAGAACGACTTATATATAATTTTACTGAGTAACTTATTAGTATAAATAGAAGATGTATTTCCAGCTTAAGACATATTATTTGTATTTTTTAGTAATAATATTTTCTTTTCTCGTAAAAAATTATTATATTATTTGAAATAATTGTGAGCATAATCTATATTATTAATAAAATAACAAAGGTCTATTTTAATATATTTTCAAAACTAATCCTATTTAAAAGGGTGCCAAGTTCATTTTTATTTCTTTTTTCTTCTCTCATCTCACTTTTCCCTTCTTTATTTAATTTTAATTTAATTTAACCTAGTCTTTTTCAAAACTCAATAAATATATAATATGCTTAAAAAAAGAAAAACTTTATTTTATAATTAAAAATTTTAATTGAAGTATTTATAATTTTATGTTAGCACACATATCAAGCAAAGAATAAACGGCACGTGTCTCTTGGTCTGACCGCAGCTCGATTGCAGCTTGGTCTCGGTTTCGTTATCCTTAAAGTGGGACAAAATGCATACAACTCCCTTGTGTTTTAGAAAGTATGCAAAAAACATCCTCCTGTTTTCATAATAGCTTAAAAACCCCCTCTTGTTTTGTTTTAGTCAGCAAAAAACCCCAATTTTGTTAGCAACTAACCGGAAGTGGAGGAGACGCGTGTCAGCTACGTTTGGTAGTCATTTTCTGCAGTTTAGATTCATATTTAATGACACTATGGACGAAAATACCCCTCTATGGGTTTATATAACATACAAATGACTTTTTGGCTTGTTTTGTGTCTTCCTTTACCATTTCTCACCTTAAAAAATAAATTAAATTTTGCTATATTAGATATAAATTGAAATATTAAATTAAATTATATTTAAATTCAAATAGTTTTATAAATGTTAATTATTAAATCTAACAATTATTTCTAATTAATTAAAATATATATTTAATTACAATAATTATAGCCAAAATATTTAATTATTATAATTATTTAAAATATTCTTAATTGACTAAACCATATTTTAATTAATATAAATTAAAATTAATTAAATAAAATGGCGATTTTCGCCCCTTGTTCGCCAGAAACTTAGAAATAAGTTTTCGGCGTCGTTCGGACGAATTTTCGACGGCCAATGGTACCATTCGAATCCTCTCTTCAAGACGAATATTTTCATACCTTCAATTTGAATTTTCGTCAATTATAGAGAGTGGGCTCAAGTCACGACCACCGAACATGTTTGTCGTTGATTCATCTCCGTCCGATCGCATCTCAATCTCAAACCACTAACATCAGACTCACCTCTTCAAGACGACTCTAACGAGACCGGCCTCACTCAATTTGATAAAGAATTTATGGTGATACGACGATTTTAATAAATCAAATCTGCCGGCGATGAGAATGAGGGGGCCGGGGGTGGGGGTTGGGGGCTAAGGGGGTCGGGTCGGGTGGGTGGTTTTTTTTTTTAATATATAATAATAATATATTTTTAAAATTTTAAATTATTTAAATATAATACAAATAAGTTAAATAATTTGTTGAATCTAGACCTTTTATTTTTTTTAAAATCTAACGGCTGAGATTAATTGATTAGATCTAATGATCAGTATTTGATCAAAGAAGATCCAACGGTCATTAATATAAGAAATAATATATAATAAGTAAGGGTATAACAGTCATTCTTTAAAAAATTAACACTGTTAGGTGGATTTAACGGAGAAGGGGCGATTGAGTTGAGTTTTACAAAACACAGGTGGGCTTTTAGCCTATTCTCATAACAAGAGGGTTTTTTTTTTTGCAGACTTTTTAAAACACAAGGGGGTTTTATGCATTTTCTCCTAAAAATATATTTCTTGACATCATGATTTCGACAGAAACCTGCTACTGTATATTTTTATATGTTCTAATCAGCTACTGTATTTCTTATTCAATTTTATCGACCACAAACTTGAAAAGTTTTGCTGAATGATGCCCCCTTTTTGTTCTAATTTTTTCATTTCTTGTTTGTGCGTCTTTTTGTGTGTGTGTGTGTGTGTATGTATGTGTGTGGGGTGTGTGTGGGTGCGTGTGTGTGTTTGTGTGTATGGGTGTGTGGGTGTGTGTGTGTGTGTGTTTTTGTGTGTGTGGGGTGTGTGTGTGTCTGTGCCTATGGGGGTGTGGGTGCGTGTGTGTGTTTGTGTGTATGGGGTGTGTGTGTGTGGGCGCATGTGGTGTGTGTGGTGTGTGTGGATGTGAGTGTGTGTTTGTGTGTGTGGGTGTGTGTGGGGTGTGTGTGTGTGCGTCACGGTAAAACATGTTTTACTTTGATTTTGAACATAGAAGAAGTGAGGTGTTGCTTTTTATCAACGAATATATTTTTATATGTTCTAATCAGCTACTGTATTTTTTATTCAATTTTATCGACCACAAACTTGAGAAGTTTTGCTGAATGATGCCCCCTTTTTATTCTAAATTTTTCATTTTCTTGTTTGTGCATCTTTTTGTATGTGTGTGTGTGTCTGTGTGTGGGGTGTGTGTGTTCATGTGGGGGGTGTGGGTGCGTGTGTGTGTTTGTGTGTATGGGGTGTGTGGGTGTGTGTGT
>NC_026147.1:21055476-21058689 GCF_000512975.1 Sesamum indicum
GTGTGTGTGTGTGTGTTACGGTAAAACATGTTTTACTTTCATTTTGAACATAGAAGAAGTGAGGTGTTGCTTTTATCAACGAATATATTTTTATATGTTCTAATCAGCTACTGTATTTTTTATTCAATTTTATCGACACAAACTTGAGAAGTTTTGCTGAATGATGCTCCCTTTTTATTCTGGTTTTTTTGATTTTTTTGTTTGTCCATCTTTTTGTGTGTGTGTGTCTGTGTGTGGGGTGTGTGTGTGCATGTGGGGGGTGTGGGTGCGTGTGTGTGTGTGTGTGTATGGGGTGCGTGGGTGTGTGTGTATGCAAGTGGGGGGTGTGGGTGCGTGTGTGTGTTTGTGTGTATGGGGTGTGTGGGTGTGTGTTGGTGGGGTGTAGGTGTGTGTGTGTGTGCGTGTGTGTGCGTGTGGGTGTGGGTGTGTGTGTGTGTGTGTCTGTGGGGGCGCTTTTTCATAAATTTTCATAAAGTATAAGCTCTCTAGTCGATGAAGGTCAGGCGCCACCCTTTGACAACAAGGAGAACTCCAGGGGATTGAAAGAGCACCCCCCGTACCCCTCCCCTCGAAAGCTAGAGCATTTGGGCATCGAAATCCAAGATAGCCATACCCCGAGCTATCGGACAAGAAAACTCGTTTTCGCACCTGCTTGCTAGTGAGCAGAGTCTCTTTGAAGAGCTCATTGAGAGCAAAAGAAGGCTTGCCTCAGAGTTTCCATTCGATTTTTTGATCTAAATTCCCTCAAAGCTCCCCTCGCCCTCATAAGAACAGAGCTATGCCAAAACCTCGCTAGTGCAACTCTTGCTATTCATAGAAAATCTTCCTTTCCGGCGGAAGTTGCACTTTTTCGTGTGCGTAGATTTCAAGAACGTCCGGAAAGGCCTGCGGGCTATAAGGCCAGTTCCCCATCTCTCATGGGGATCGAATTCGACCACTGATCGAAGCATATGTAGCATTGAAGCTTCGAACAATCTATATACTTTCTATTAGCGAGCTGATTGAAAGGAAGATAGGACGAATTCTATCTAGGGAATCAAAACAAAGACTAAGGCGACCTTCACATGAGAAAAAGACACTCATGATTAGGATTGGATTTGGCGAATGCTCTATCTATAGTTAGGGATGAGCTGACAACCATGTTACACACGTAGGTCTGCTTTGAGAATGGCCTACTGAGCCTGCCTTTAGTCGAATTTCCAGTCAGGTTGGAGAAAGTACGACGTGTGTCTCGATCTTGACAACTGAAATCACAGCAATATGCTAGATTTTTTCCGGTGTCTCGTTCATGCGGCGATGAGTAGACCAATGAAGAATCCCAACCCACCAGATTCGTTCTAGAGCTTTCTATGCCCAGGCTAGATTTATTCTTAAGCTAATGGCTGTTGATGTCTTGAAGAAATACTTGAGCCCGATAAACATGCAAGCTAGTGTGTCATTGTGAATGGATGCAAGTCGGCAATTGTATCATCTTCACTAGCATTAACCTGCACATAATCAACAATATCAGTATATTTAAAGAGCAAAATGCATAACCGTATAGCATGCAACTCGTCAATTACGACGGCTCTAGAATTCATATTTGGTTTCTCAATTCAGTGCTTGCCTAAATAACATCATCTCGCTAAAAATTGTTTGGGAATTTAAAGATTGAAGTAGAGATTCAAACACTCAATTGTTTCACATTAACCACTAAAAGCAATGTGTTCTTCGACACTATCTAGAACCACATGACAACCTATGTATCTATCTCTTCCTCTCTACCATTTATCTAACCAAAGACGCAACCTTTGTCCCTATCTAGTTATTCTCCACCGTCTTCCCCCATATTTTAAATTTCAAGAAAGGTTGAAACCATCGAATTTTTTGTGGGTGTGTGCCTGTGGGGCTGTGTGTGTGCCTGTGGGGGTGTGGGTGTGTGTGGTGTGTGTGGGTGTGAGTGTGTGTTTGTGTGTGTCGGGTGTGTATGTGTGTGTCACGGTAAAACATGTTTTACTTTAATTTTGAACATAAAAGAAGTGAGGTTCTTGCTTTTATCAAAGAATATATTTTTATATGTTCTAATCAGCTACTGCATTTCTTTTTTAATTTTATCGACCACAAACTTGAAAAGTTTTGCTGAATGATTCCCCACCTTATTATGGTTTTTCCATTTCCTTATATGTGCGTCTTTTTTTTTGTTATGTGTGTGTGTGTTTGTGTGTGTGTGTGTATGTATGTGTGTGGGGTGTGTGTGTGTGTGTGTTTGTGTGTGTGCGGTGTGTGTGTGTGTGTGTGTGTATGGAGTGTGTGGGGGTGTGTGCGGAGGGTGTAGGTGTGTGTGTGTGTGTGTGTTTCTGTGTGCGTGTGGGTGTGGGTGTATGTGTGTGTGTGTGTGTGTGCCTGTGGGGGTGCGGGTGCGTGCCTGTAGGGGTGTGTCTGTGTGTCTGTGGGGGTGTGGGTGCGTGTGTGTGTGTGGTGTGTGTGGGTGTGAGTGTGTGCTTGTGTGTGTGGGGTGCGTATGTGTGACACGATAAAACCTGTTTTACTTCCATTTTGAACATAGAAAAAGTGAGGTGTTGCTTTTATCAACGAATATATTTTTATATGTTCTAATTAGCTACTGCATTTCTTTTTCAATTTTATCGACCACAAACTTGAGAAGTTTTGCTGAATGATTCCCCCTCCTTGTTATGATTTTTCCATTTCCTTATCTGTGCATCTTTTTTTTTTGTTATGTGTGTGTGTGTGTGTGCGTGTGGGTGTGGGTGTGTGTGTGTGTGTGGCGTGTGTGTGTGTGTCTGTGGGGGGTGTGGGTGCATGTGTGTGTTTGTGTGTATGCGGTGTGTGTGTGTGTGTGGTGTGTGTGTATGTGCTTGTAGGGTGTGTGTGTGTGTCTGTGGGGGTGTGGGTGCGTGTGTGTGTGGTGTGTGTGGGTGTGAGTGTGTGTTTATGTGTGGGGTGTGTGTATGTATGTGTCACAGTAAAATATGTTTTGCTTTCATTTTGAACATAGAAGAAGTGAGGTGTTGCTTTTATCAATGAATATATTTTTATATGTTCTAATCTGCTACTGCATTTCTTTTTTAATTTTATCGACCACAAACTTGAAAAATTTTGCTGAATGATTCCCCATCCGTGTTATGATTTTTCCATTTCCTTTTCAATGCGTCTTTTTTTTGTTATGTGTGTGTGTGTGTGTGTTTGTGTGTGTGGGGTGTGTGTGTGTATGTG
>NC_026147.1:21058754-21059888 GCF_000512975.1 Sesamum indicum
GTTGGTGTGTGTGGGGTGTGTGTGTGTGTGTGTGTGTGTGTCTGCCTGTGGGGGGTGTGGGTGACTGTGTGTGTGGTTGTGAGTGTGTGTGGGTGTGTGTGTGTGTGTCACGGTAAAACATGTTTTACTTTCATTTTGAACATAGAAGAAGTGAGGTGTTGCTTTTATCAACGAATATATTTTTAAATGTTCTAATCAGCTACTGTATTTTTTATTCAATTTTATCGACCACAAACTTGAGAAGTTTTGCTGAGCGATGCCCCCTTTTTATTCTGGTTTTTCATTTTTTTATTTGTGCGTCTTTTTGTGTGTGTGTGTGTGTCTATGTGTGGGGTGTGTGTGTGCATGTGGGGGGTGTGGGTGCGTGTGTGTGTGTGTTTGTGTGTATAGGGTGTGTGGGTGTGTGTGTGGGGGGGTGCAGGTGTGTGTGAGGTGTATGTGTGTGTGTGTGTTTCTGTCTGCGTCTGGGTATGGGTGTATTTGTGCGTGTATGGGGTGTGTGTGTATGTGTGCCTGGTGGGGGGGTTTGGGTGCATGTGTGTGTTTGTGTGTGTGGGGGTGTGTGTGTGCCTGTGGAGGTGTGGGTGTGTGCCTGTGGGGCTGTGTGTGTGCCTGTGGGGGTGTGGGTGTGTGTGGTGTGTGTGGGTGTGAGTCTGTGGTTGTGTGTGTCGGGTGTGTATGTGTGTTTCACGGTAAAAATGTTTTACTTTAATTTTGAACATAAAAGAAGTGAGGTTCTTGCTTTTATCAACGAATATATTTTTATATGTTCTAATCAGCTACTGCATATCCATTTTAATTTTATCGACCACAAACTTGAAACGTTTTGCTGAATGATTCCCCACCTTATTATGGTTTTTCCATTTCCTTATATGTGCGTCTTTTTTTTTGTTATGTGTGTGTGTGTTTGTGTGTGTGTGTGTATGTATGTGTGTGGGGTGTGTGTGTGTGTGTTTATGTGTGTGCGGTGTGTGTGTGTGTGTGTGTGTTTGTGTGTGTGGGGTGTGTGTGTGTGTATGTGTGCGTGTGGGTGTAGGTGTGTGTGTGTGTGCCTCTGTGGGGGGTGTGGGTGAATGTGTGTGTTTGTGTGTATGGAGTGTGTGGGGGTGTGTGCGGGGGGGGTGGGTGTGTGTG
>NC_026147.1:21060865-21062136 GCF_000512975.1 Sesamum indicum
ATGCGTGTGGGGGTGCGGTGTGTGTGTGCATGTGTGCATGTGAGGTGTGTGGTGTGTGGTGTGTGTGGGTGTAGGTGTGTGTGTGTGTGTGCGTGTGGGTGTGGGTGTGGGTGTGTGTGTGTGTGTGGTGTGTGTGTGTGTGTCTGTGGGGGGTGTGGGTGCATGTGTGTGTTTGTGTGTATGCGGTGTGTGTGTGTGTGTGTGGTGTGTGTGTATGTGCTTGTAGGGTGTGTGTGTGTGTGTGCCTGTGGGGGTGTGGGTGTGTGTGTGTGTGGTGTGTGTGGGTGTGAGTGTGTGTTTATGTGTGGGGTGTGTGTATGTATGTGTCACAGTAAAATATGTTTTTTTTCATTTTGAACATAGAAGAAGTTAGGTTTGCTTTTATCAATGAATATATTTTTATATGTACTAATAATGCTACTGTATTTCTTTTTTAATTTTATCGACCACAAACTTGAAAAGTTTTGCTGAATGATTCCCCCTCCGTGTTATGATTTTTCCATTTCCTTATCAATGCGTCTTTTTTTAGTTATGTGTGTGTGTGTGTGTGTGTGTGTGGGGTGTGTGTGTGTGTGTGTGTGTGTGTGGTGTGTGTGTGTGTGTGTTTGTATATATGGGGTGTGGGGGAGGGGGTTGTGTGCCTGTGGGGGGTGTGGGTGACTGTGTGTGTGGTTGTGAGTGTGTGTGGGTGTGTGTGTGTGTGTCACGGTAAAACATGTTTTACTTTCATTTTGAACATAGAAGAAGTGAGGTGTTGCTTTTATCAACGAATATATTTTTATATGTTCTAATCAGCTACTGAATTTTTTATTCAATTTTATCGACCACAAACTTGAGAAGTTTTGCTGAACGATGCCCCCTTTTTATTCTTGTTTTTCATTTTCTTATTTGTGCGTCTTTTTGTGTGTGTGTGTGTGTGTGTGTCTATGTGTGGGGTGTGTGTGTGCATGTGGGGGGTGTGGGTGCGTGTGTGTGTGTGTTTGTGTGTATAGGGTGTGTGGGTGTGTGTGTGGGGGGGTGCAGGTGTGTGTGAGGTGTATGTGTGTGTGTGTGTTTCTGTCTGCGTCTGGGTATGGGTGTATTTGTGCGTGTATGGGGTGTGTGTGTATGTGTGCCTGGTGGGGGGGTTTGGGTGCATGTGTGTGTTTGTGTGTGTGGGGGTGTGTGTGTGCCTGTGGAGGTGTGGGTGTGTGCCTGTGGGGCTGTGTGTGTGCCTGTGGGGGTGTGGGTGTGTGTGGTGTGTGTGGGTGTGAGTGTGTGTTTGTGTGTGT
>NC_026147.1:21064010-21064225 GCF_000512975.1 Sesamum indicum
TGTGTGTGTCACGGTAAAACATGTTTTACTTTCATTTTGAACATAGAAGAAGTGAGGTGTTGCTTTTATCAACGAATATATTTTTATATGTTCTAATCAGCTACTGTATTTTATTCGATTTTATCGACCACAAACTTGAAAGGTTTTGCTGAATGATGCCCCCTTTTTATTCTGGTTTTTTTATTTTCTTGTGCGTCTTTTTGTGTGTGTGTGTG
>NC_026147.1:21064318-21109145 GCF_000512975.1 Sesamum indicum
TGGGTGGGGGGGGGGGGGGGGGGGGGGTGGGGGGGGGGGGGTGTAGGTGTGTGTGAGGTGTGTGTGTGTGTGTATTTCTGTGTGCGTGTGGGTGTGGGTGTATGTGTGTGTATGTGGTGTGTGTGTGTGTGTGTGCCTGTGGGGGGTGTGGGTGCATTTGTGTGTTTGTGTATGGGGTGTGTGTGTGTGTGTCTGGTGTGTGTGTGTATGTGTGTGCCTGTGGGGGTGTGGGTGCATGTGTGTGTGTGGTGTGTCTGGGTGTGAGTGTGTGTTTGTGTGTGTGGGTGTGTGTGGTGTGTGTGTGGTGTGTGTCACGGTAAAATATGTTTTACTTTAATTTTTGAACTTAGAAAAAGTGAGTTATTGCTTTTATCAACGAATATATTTTTATATGTTCTAATCAGCTACTGTATTTTTTATTCAATTTTATCGACCACAAACTTGAGAAGTTTTTCTGAATGGTGCCCCCTTTTTATTCTGGTTTTTCATTTTCTTATTTGTGCATCTTTTTGTGTGTGTGTGTGTCTATGTGTGGGGTGTGTGTGTGCATGTGGGGGGTGTGGGTGCGTGTGTGTGTGTGTTTGTGTGTATGGGGTGTGTGGGTGTGTGTGTGGGGGGGTGCAGGTGTGTGTGTGTGTGTTTCTGTCTGCGTCTGGGTATGGGTGTATTTGTGTGTGTATGGGGTGTGTGTGTGTGTGTGTGCCTGGGGGGGGGGGGGGGGTGTGTGCGTGAGCAGTATGTGTGTGCGTGTGTCTTGGTAGAACATGTTTTACTTCCATTTTGAACATAGAAGAAGTAAGGGGTGTGTGTGTGAGTGTGTGTGTGCCTGTGGGGGTGTGGGTGTGTGTGTGTGTGTGGTGTGTGTGGGTGTGAGTGTGTGTTTGTGTGTGTCGGGTGTGTATGTGTGTCACGGTAAAACATGTTTTACTTTAATTTTGAACATAAAAGAAGTGAGGTGTTGCTTTTATCAACGAATATATTTTTATATGTTCTAATCAGCTACTGCATTTCTTTTTTAATTTTATCGACCACAAACTTGAAAAGTATTGCTGAATGATTCCCCACCTTATTATGGTTTTTCCATTTCCTTATATATGCGTCTTTTTTTTTGTTATGTGTGTGTGTGTTTGTGTGTGTGCGGTGGGTGTGTGTGTGTGTGTTTGTGTGGGTGGGGTGTGTCTGTGTGTATGTGTGCGTGTGGGTGTGGGTGTGTGTGTGTGTGTGCGTGTGGGTGGTGTGGGTGCATGTGTGTGTTTGTGTGTATGTGTGTGTGGTGTGTGTGTATGTGCCTGTGGGTGTGCGGGTGCGTGCCTGTAGGGGTGTGTGTGTGTGTGCCTGTGGGGGTGTGGGTGCATGTGTGTGAGTGGTGTGTGTGGGTGTGAGTGTGTGTTTGTGTGTGGGGTGTGTGTGTATGTGTCACGGTAAAACATGTTTTACTTTAATTTTTGAACATAGAAAAAGTGAGTTATTGCTTTTATCAACGAATATATTTTTATATGTTCTAATCAGCTACTGAATTTTTTATTCAATTTTATCGACCACAAACTTGAGAAGTTTTGCTGAACGATGCCCCCTTTTTATTCTTGTTTTTCATTTTCTTATTTGTGCGTCTTTTTGTGTGTGTGTGTGTGTGTGTGTCTATGTGTGGGGTGTGTGTGTGCATGTGGGGGGTGTGGGTGCGTGTGTGTGTGTGTTTGTGTGTATAGGGTGTGTGGGTGTGTGTGTGGGGGGGTGCAGGTGTGTGTGAGGTGTATGTGTGTGTGTGTGTTTCTGTCTGCGTCTGGGTATGGGTGTATTTGTGCGTGTATGGGGTGTGTGTGTATGTGTGCCTGGTGGGGGGGTTTGGGTGCATGTGTGTGTTTGTGTGTGTGGGGGTGTGTGTGTGCCTGTGGAGGTGTGGGTGTGTGCCTGTGGGGCTGTGTGTGTGCCTGTGGGGGTGTGGGTGTGTGTGGTGTGTGTGGGTGTGAGTGTGTGTCGGGTGTGTATGTGTGTGTCACGGTAAAACATGTTTTACTTTAATTTTGAACATAAAAGAAGTGAGGTATTGCTTTTATCAACGAATATATTTTTATATGTTCTAATCAGTACCTGCATTTCTTTTTTAATTTTATCGACCACAAACTTGAAAAGTATTGCTGAATGATTCCCCACCTTATTATGGTTTTCCATTTCCTTATATGTGCGTCTTTTTTTTTGTTATGTGTGTGTGTGTTTGTGTGTGTGCGGTGTGTGTGTGTGTGTGTTTGTGTGTGTGGGGTGTGTGTGTGTGTATGTGTGTGTGTGTGTGTGTATTTCTGTGTGCGTGTGGGTGTGGGTGTATGTGTGTGTGTGTGTGCGCCTGTGGGGGGTGTGGGTGCATTTGTGTGTTTGTGTGTATGGGGTGTGTGTGTGTGTGTCTGGTGTGTGTGTATGTGTGTGCCTGTGGGGGTGTGGGTGCATGTGTGTGAGTGGTGTGTGTGGGTGTGAGTGTGTGTTTGTGTGTGGGGTGTGTGTGTATGTGTCACGGTAAAACATGTTTTACTTTAATTTTTGAACATAGAAAAAGTGAGTTATTGCTTTTATCAACGAATATATTTTTATATGTTCTAATCAGCTACTGTGTTTTTTATTCAATTTTATCGACCACAAACTTGAAAAGTTTTTATGAATGATGCCCCCTTTTTATTCTGGTTTTTCGTTTTCTTGTTTGTGCATCTTTTTGTGTGTGTGTGTGTGTGTGTGTCTATGTGTGGAGTGTGTGTGTGCATGTGGGGGGTGTGGGTGCGTGTGTGTGTTTGTGTGTATGGGGTGTGTGGGTGTGTGTGGGGGGGGTGCAGGTGTGTGTGAGGTGTATGTGTGTGTGTGTGTTTCTGTCTGCGTCTGGGTATGGGTGTATTTGTGTGTGTATGGTGTGTGTTTTTATATGTTCTAATTAGCTACTGCATTTCTTTTTCAATTTTATCGACCACAAACTTGAGAAGTTTTGCTGAATGATTCCCCCTCCTTGTTATGATTTTTCCATTTCCTTATCTGTGCATCTTTTTTTTTTGTTATGTGTGTGTGTGTGTTTGTGTGTGTGGGGTGTGTGTGTGTGTGTTTGTGTGTGGGGTGTGTGTGTGTGTATGTGTGTGGGGTGTGTGTGTGTGTGTGTGTGTTTGTGGGGTGTGTGTGTGTGTCTGCCTGTGGGGGGTGTGGGTGCGTGTGTGTGTTTGTGTGTATGGGGTGTGAGGGGGGGGAGTGTGTGTGTGTGTGTGCCTGTGGGGGGTGTGGGTGCATGTGTGTGTGTGGTGTGTGTGGGTGTGTGTGAGGTATGTGTGTGTGTTACGGTAAAACATGTTTTACTTTCATTTTGAACATAGAAGAAGTGAGGTGTTGCTTTTATCAACGAATACATTTTTATATGTTCTAATCAGCTACTGTATTTTTTATTCAATTTTATCGACCACAAACTTGAGAAGTTTTGCTGAATGATTCTCCCTTTTTATTCTGGTTTTTTTGATTTTTTTGTTTGTCCATCTTTTTGTGTGTGTGTGTCTGTGTGTGGGGTGTGTGTGTGCATGTGGGGGGTGTGGGTGCGTGTGTGTGTGTATGGGGTGCGTGGGTGTGTGTGTATGCAAGTGGGGGGTGTGGGTGCGTGTGTGTGTTTGTGTGTATGGGGTGTGTGGGTGTGTGTTGGTGGGGTGTAGGTGTGTGTGTGTGTGCGTGTGTGTGCGTGTGGGTGTGGGTGTGTGTGTGTGTGTGTCTGTGGGGGGTGTGGGTGCATGTGTGTGTTTGTGTGTATGGGGTGTGTGTGTGTGTGTGGTGTGTGTGTATGTGCTTGTAGGGTGTGTGTGTGTGCCTGTGGGGGTGTGGGTGCGTGTGTGTGTGTGGTGTGTGTGGGCGTGAGTGTGTGTTTGTGTGTGTGGGGTGTGTATGTGTGCGTCACGGTAAAATATGTTTTACTTTCATTTTGAACATATAAGAAGTGAGGTGTTGCTTTTAGCAACGAATATATTTTTATATGTTCTAATCAGCTACTGTATTTTTTATTCAATTTTATCGACCACAAACTTGAGAAATTTTGCTGAATGATTCCCCCTCCTTGTTATGGTTTTTCCATTTCCTTATCAATGCGTCTTTTTTTTGTTATGTGTGTGTGTGTGTGTGTTTGTGTGTGTGGGGTGTGTGTGTGTATGTGTGTGGGGTGTGTGTGTGGTGTGTGTGTGTGTAAGTGGAAGGTGTGGGTGCGTGTGTGTGTTTGTGTGTATGGAGTGTGTGGGGGTGTGTGTGGGGGTTGTAGGTGTGTGTGAGGTGTGTGTGTGTTTCTGTGTGCGTGTGGGTGTGTGTGTGTGTGTGTGGTGTGTGTGTGTGTGTGTGCCTGTGGGGGGTGTGGGTGCATGTGTGTGTTTGTGTGTGTGGGGTGTGTGTGTGTGTGTGCCTGTGGGGGTGTGGGTGCATGTGTGTGTGTGGTGTGTGTGGGTGTGAGTGTGTGTTTGTGTGTGTGGGTGTGTGTGGGGTGTGTGTGTGTGTGTTACGGTAAAACATGTTTTACTTTAATTTTTGAACATAGAAGAAGTGAGTTATTGCTTTTATCAACGAATATATTTTTATATGTTCTAATCAGCTACTGTACTTTTTATTCAATTTTATCGACCACAACCTTGAGAAGTTTTGCTGAATGATGCCCCCTTTTTATTCTAAATTTTTCATTTTCTTGTTTGTGCATCTTTTTGTATGTGTGTGTGTGTCTGTGTGTGGGGTGTGTGTGTGCATGTGGGGGGTGTGGGTGCGAGTGTGTGTTTGTGTGTATGGGGTGTGTGGGTGTGTCTGTGTGCAAGTGGGGGGTGTGGGTGCGTGTGTGTGTTTGTGAGTATGGGGTGTGTGGGTGTGTGTGTGGGGGATGCAGGTGTGTGTGAGGTGTGTGTGTGTGTGTGTATGTGTTTCTATCTGCGTCTGGGTATGGGTGTATTTGTGTGTGTATGGTTTGTGTGTGTGTGTGTGTGCCTGTGGGGGGTGTGGGTGCATTTGTGTGTTTGTGTGTGTGCGGGTGTGTGTGTGTGTGTGGTGTGTGTGTATGTGCCTGTGGGGTGTGTGTGTGTGCCTGTGGAAGTGTGGGTGTGTGCCTGTGGGGCTGTGTGTGTGTGCCTGTGGGGGTGTGGGTGCATGTGTGTGTGTGGTGAGTGTGGGTGTGAGTGTGTGTTTGTGTGTGTGGGGTGTGTATGTGTGTGTCACGGTAAAACATGTTTTACTTTCATTTTGAACATAGAAGAAGTGAGGTATTGCTTTTAGCAACGAATATATTTTTATATGTTCTAATCAGCTACTGCATTTCTTTTTCAATTTTATCGACCACAAACTTGCGAATATATTTTTATATGTTCTAATCAGCTACTGCATTTCTTTTTCAATTTTATCGACCACAAACTTGAAAAGTTTTGGTGAATGATTCCCCCTCCTTGTTATGGTTTTCCATTTCATTATATGTGCGTCTTTTTTTTGTTATGTGTGTGTGTGTGTTTGTGTGTGTGGGGTGTGTGTGTGTTTGTGTGTGTGGGGTGTGTGTGTTTGTGTGTGTGTATGTGTGTGTTTGTGTTTCTGTGTGCGTGTGGGTGTGGGTGTGGGTGTGGGTGTGTGTGCCTGTGGGGGGGTGTGGGTGCATGTGTGTGTTTGTGTGTATGGGGTGTGTGTGTGTGTGTGGTGTGTGTGTATGTGCCTGTGGGGGGTGTGTGTGTGCCTGTGGGGGTGTGGGTGCGTGTGTGTGTGTGGTGTGTGTGGGTGTGAGTGTGTGTTTGTGTGTGTGGGGTGTGTATGTGTGTGTCACGGTAAAACATGTTTTACTTTCATTTTGAACATAGAAGAAGTGAGGTGTTGCTTTTATCAATGAATATAGTTTTATATGTTCTGATCAGCTACTGCATTTTTTTTTCAATTTTATCGCCCACAAACTTGAAAAGTTTTGCTGAATGATTCCCCTTCCTTGTTATGATTTTTCCATTTCCTCTTCTGTGCGTCTTTTTTTTTGTTATGTTTGTGTGTGTGTGGGTGTGTGTGTGTTTGTGTGTGTGCATGTGGGGGGTGTGGGTGCGTGTGTGTGTGTTTCTGTGTGCGTGTGGGGTGCGTGTGTGTGTGTTTCTGTGTGCGTGTGGGGTGAGTGTGTGTGTGTATGTGTGGGGTGTGTGGGTATGTGTGTGGGGGGTGTGTGTGTGTCACGTTAGAACAGGTTTTACTTACATTTTGAACATAGAAGAAGTGAGGTGTTGCTTTTATCAATGAATATAGTTTTATATGTTCTGATCAGCTACTGCATTTTTTTTTCAATTTTATCGCCCACAAACTTGAAAAGTTTTGCTGAATGATTCCCCTTCCTTGTTATGATTTTTCCATTTCCTCTTCTGTGCGTCTTTTTTTTTGTTATGTTTGTGTGTGTGTGGGTGTGTGTGTGTTTGTGTGTGTGCATGTGGGGGGTGTGGGTGCGTGTGTGTGTGTTTCTGTGTGCGTGTGGGGTGCGTGTGTGTGTGTTTCTGTGTGCGTGTGGGGTGCGTGTGTGTGTGTTTCTGTGTGCGTGTGGGGTGCGTGTGTGTGTGTTTCTGTGTGCGTGTGGGGTGAGTGTGTGTGTGTATGTGTGGGGTGTGTGGGTATGTGTGTGGGGGGTGTGGGTATGTGTGTGGGGGGTGTGTGTGTGTCACGTTAGAACAGGTTTTACTTACATTTTGAACATAGAAGAAGTGAGGTGTTGCTTTTATTTTCTGCGACAACGAAAGCCATCTGCGTCTTGTTACATTTGTCATTATCCTTCAATTTCTAAGTCTTCATTTGTATCTTCACCAACCCTTTTTCTCGTGCAGGATGTCACCATAGTTTTGCAATATTTTGTACTCATTATGAGTATTGTTTGTCTTTGTGGTCTATCTATGTCCTTTGTAATATTTTTGTGTGCTTGCATAGATGTGTATTTTTATTTTTATTTACCTGATATGAAAGAGTATTTATTAAAAAAGTGTCCCTCTTCTTTTTTCCTTTCAATATATCTCGTTAGCAAGAGTCGTCTTGGATTGATTTACTTTACTAGAGGGGATATAATGAGAGAAAATGAGTGGAGGATTGATAAAATCTAATAAATGTCTTGGATGGTTATGATCTGCTATCCAATTCTTGAATTGGTTGCTAGCGACCACTACAAAATGTTGTAATTTCGAACGCTGACTTTGGTATGTTTAGTCATTTTGATTTCCTTCCTACTAATAGCGGTCTCTATAATTTTTACCCTCAAATCATATAGTAGTTTCTGTAGTATCACCTTGATTTTTGGGTACTCGCATGGAAGAGGGAGAATGGTCCTTTTGCTCAGGAACAATTAATTAGTTATCTCTGGTGTAGCTGATGCTTGACTCATACTTGTGCTTATATGCAGCTTACATTTTATCAGGTAAAGAACTAATCGTTCACCTGCCCAGGTTTCTGTTATTTTTCTGTCTTCAGGTACTTATAGGCAGTTTCACACATATCTGAGTGGTAACAGTTTTCTAGTAATGTGGTTTTGGTATTGCAGAAACCAGAATATTAGGCCTATAAGTTGTTGAATCTGTGGTGTTGCTCGATAAATGGCACAGCTGTTCCTGTGGCTTTTCTTTAGAAAGTGAATGATTCCTTTACTTGAAGAAGACACTAGCATTAACTTTTTGGAAGAGAGGTAAGTTTTATGAATTAATCAAATTACATTACAAGTTTTTATGCTAACTTTGTTAAAGGTTGAGGCGTCTTGTGTGTTTTATGTTTCTTGTCGCTTGGGCTTTTGCTGAAATGTCTTAGTAAATACAAAGCTAACCTAATGCTAATTGATTTCTGTTAATCATCCCATGTATTCATTGCATTTTGGATTTTGGTTTACTTTATGATCTCATGTTGCTTTTGAGCAGTATGCATAGTTGGATTACCTTGAAGGTACTTTTCTATTTTTTTTTATTTTTCTTTTTAAGTAATTGAAGACACTTTTCTGAATCAGGTAAATCGCAGGTATAAATTGCAGGAATTCAAGTGCGGGCAAAGAAAGAGGAAGAGTATGAAGGAGAAGAGGAGGAGGAGGAGTCACCATCATTCAGGTGATGATTCTTCTGATGATTCTGATGATCTGCGGCATAAAAGGAGGAGCAGGAAGGCATATTCAAACTCTGATTCCGACGTCAGTGCTTTAGATGATTCGCGAGTGGGTAGGGGCAAGAAGCGGTCCGAGAAGAAGAGCAAGAAACATCGCCATGAAGAGGACTAGCTTCTACAGTGGGTGATGTGTCTTGTGCTTCTAGGGTTCTTCTAAACTGCTGCTAAGTGTGCCCTATTCAATCTTTAATCTGGTGGTTGATGAGCTTCTTGATGAAAACCAGTTTAGCTTAGTGGACAATGCACTAGTTTGGTGCATTTTTTGTTTTTCAGTTTGATGCAATTTATCATTTTAATTGCTTTGTCCTTCTGGTAAGAATTCTGATATTTATTGAGTATGATATGTGTGATTCCGACATGTGATCGGTCATGTTAGTTGAAATATTGCAATAATACTTTGGATTTTTATTGAGTTTAAAGTTGTTTACTTGTTGGTTGCTATTCGATGCTTTGCGGGAAGCCTGCCTGTGGGCATCAAGAAGAGCTTATTAACTATTGCTGCTCTTTTGAACCCAATGCTATTATTGGAGCAAAAAAGGTTGCATCATTTCCCAGTGTGTTTTATATATATAATTGTATTAGGGCAATGATTTTGTCATTAATATTATCCAATTTTTTGATCAACCTCTCTGAAAATTATGATCTGGTGTAGCAGATTTCTATTGAGATCATGATGTCAACGAATATATTTTTATATATTCTAATCAGCTACTGTATTTTTTTTTCAATTTTATCGACCACAAACTTGAGAAATTTTGCTGAATGATGCCCCTCCTTGTTCTGTTTTTCCATTTCCTTATCTGTGCGTCTCTTTTTTTTGTTATGTGTGTGTGTGTGGTTTGTGTGGGTGTAAGTGTGTGTGTGGTGTGTGTGGGGTGTGTGTGTGTGTGTTTGTGTGTGCATGTGGGGGATATGGGTGCCTGTGTGTGTTTGTGTGTATGGGGTGTGTGGGTGTGTGTGTGGGGGGTGTAGGTGTGTGTTTCTATGTACGTGTGGGGTGTGTGTGTGGGGTGTGTGTGTTTGTGTGTGGGGGTTGTGGGTGTGTGTATGTGTGTGTGGGTGTGTGTGTGTGTGTGTGTTTGTGTGTTTGTGTGTGTGGGTGTGTGTCACGGTAAAACATATTTTACTTCCATTTTGAACATAGAAGAAGCGAGGTGTTGCTTTTATCAATGAATATATTTATATATGTTCTAATCAGCTATTGCATTTCCTTTTCAATTTTATCGACCCCAAACTTGAGAAGTTTTGCTAAATAATTCCCCCTGCTTGTTATGGTTTTTTCATTTCCTTATCTGTGCGTCTTTTTTTTTATGTGTGTGTGTGTGTGGTGTGTGTGGGTGTGAGTGTGCGTGTGGTGTGTGGGTGTGGGTATGTGTGTGTGTGGTGTGTGTGGGTGTGAGTGTGTGTGTGGTGTGTGGGTGTGGGTGTGTGTGTGTGTGTGCGGTGTGTGGTGTGCGGTGTGGGTGTGTGTGTGTGTGTGTGTGTGTGTGTGTGTGTGCGTGTGTGCGTGTGGGGGGTGTGGGTCACGGTAAAACATGTTTTACTTTCATTTTGAACATAGAATAAGCGAGGTGTTGCATTTATCTTTTGCGCCAACGAATGCCATCTGATCTTGTTACATTTGCCATTCTCCTTCAATTTCTAAGTCTTCATTTCTATATTCACCAACCCTTTTTCTCGTGCAAGATGTCACTATAGTTTCGCAACATTTATGCTCATTACGGGTATTGTTTGTCTTTGTGGTCTATTTATGCCATTTATAATATTTTTTGTTTGCTTGCATAGATGTGTATTCTTATTTTTGTTTACGTGATATGAAATAGTATTTATTCAAGAGAGTGCATTATCCCTCTTCTTTTTTTTCTTTCAATATATCTCGTTAGCAAGAGTCGTTTTGGATTGATTTACTTTATTAGAGGGGATATAGTGAGAGAAAATGAGTGAAGGATTGATAAAATCTGATAAATGCCTTGGGTGGTTATGATCTGCTATCCAATTCTTGAATTGGTTGAAAGCGACCACTACAAAATGTTGTAATTTTGAACGCTGACTTTGGTGTGTTTGGCCGTTTTGATTTCCTTCCTGCTAATAGCGGTCTCTATAAATTTTTTTAAAAAAAAAAAAACTAACTACCTACCCTACCCGGCATAGCCCCCCCCAACCCCCCCCCCCCCCCCCCCCCCCCCCCCCCCCCCCCCCCCCCCGGTGAATAATATTTATTAAAATCATCGTATCTCTGTAAATTCTTTACTAAATTGAGTAAGGCCGGTCTCGTTAGAATCGTCTTGAAGAGATGAGTCTGATGGTGGTGGTTTGAGATCGAGATTCGATCGAAAAAAGATGAATCGAAGGCAAACATGTTCGGAGGTCGTGACTTGAGCCCACTCTTTATGATTGACGAAAACTCAAATTGAATGCATGAAAATGTTCGTCTTGAAGAGAGAATTCGAATGGTACCATTGGCCGTTGAAAATTCATTCGGACAGCACTGGAAACTTATTTCTAAGTTTTCGACGAAAAAGGGGCGAAAATCGCCTTTTTTTAAAAAAAATAATTAATTTTAATTATGTTAATTAAAATATATTTTAGTTAATTAAGAATAATTTAAATAATTACAATAATTAAATATTTTTGGCTAATTAATAATAATTATTGTAATTAAATATATATTTTAATTAATTAAAAATAATAGTTAGATTTAATAATTAATAATTATAAAATTATTTGAGTTTAAATATAATTTAATTTAATATTTTAATTTAAATTTAATATGACAAAATTTAATTTATTTTTTAAGGTGAGAAATGATAAAATGAAGACACAAAACAAGCCAAAAAAACCCATTGTATGTTATATAGACCCATAGAGGGGTATTTTAGTGCAAAGTGTCATTAAATATGAACTTAAACAGCAGAAACTGACTATGAACCGCAGTTGACGCGCGTCTCCTCCACTTCCCGTCAGTTGCTAACAGAATGGGGATTTTTTGCTAACTAAAACAAAACAGGAGGGGGATTTTAGCCTATTCTAAAAATAGGACGATGTTTTTTACATACTTTCTAATACACAAAAAGGTTTTATGCATTTTATCCCCTTTAAATATCATTTTCGCTCTAACTCTGAGGAGCTGTGGGCTCACTGCTCACAGCCTGTGGCTAAGGTTGTTTGACTGCTGGCTCTGACTGTTGCCGCTTCCCTTATATTTTCTACTCTCCTCTCACTTCTCTTAATTCCATTTTTTCCAATTTTCTTCTTTGTCTAAGTTTTATATTTTTGCTTCATCCTCAAACATATACATATAATATTGTGTAAAAGTAAATGCAAACAATAGTTTATACGATTTAATTTGTGTCTCATTGCGTGAGATATTGACCATTTTGATTTTGTAAGAGTTTTATTATTTTATCCTAAAAAGGGATCTCTCTGGGGGAGGAGGCCTTATAGCTTATAAACGATCCAAACTTCTCGTCCACAATCAATGTGGGATGTTCGCCTACATTATCAGCCCCCAGACAAGAGGTTTGGGACGGGCGCATGATTATGTTTCCACAGACGGCACCAAATTATGTGACTTGCAACTTAAGCTTTGTCCCTTCGCAAGAGGTATTGTCTTGAAAAGGCACACCACTAGGGAGATGGGCTTTGGAACTTATAACCACTCAAACTCCTTGTCCGCAATCAATGCGGGACGTTTGCATACCTACGCAATAACCAAATTAAATAAGATAAAAAAATATTTTAATTATATAGTAACAAAATAAAGTTTTCAATATGAAGCACACTTTTCAATACAACGGTCTCACTTTCCTGTTTTTTAATCAACATATTATATTTACTAGTATGTGTGGTACATTCAATTTGTGTGTACAATTAATTTAAAATTTTAAAAAAAATATTTATTATTTTAAAAATATATTAATTAGATAAATTAAAAATATTAAAAAAAAACTAGTATGTGTGGTACATTCAATTTGTGTGTACAATTAATTTAAAATTTTAAAAAAAATATTTATTATTTTAAAAATATATTAATTAGATAAACTAAAAATATTAAAAAAAAAGAATTTTTATGAGAAAAATATTGAAATAAAAATGAGGGAAGAAAAAGGGACGTGTAAGTTGAGAAGAGGAAAAAAATTAAAAATTGACAGATAATAAAATTAAAAATAACAATAAAATACTTTTTCAATTATATAAACATATAGAGACTGTTGAACTATAAAAGACAAGTTATGACTTATTACAATCTTAACCCTCATCCCCTCATGCCGCGCCAAAAATGGCAACTTCCTTAGTAATTTCATTTTTATTCGGATTCATTACATGCCACGTGTGATGCCCTTAATTCAAGCCACATTGCCTTGATTTTTGCCTAAGTGCCTAAGCAATTAATGCAGTTTTTGGCAACTCGTGTGGAAATTGTTTCTTTCCATATCAATTATATGTGAATATTTTAGAAACATATGACATGTTTCCGAGTTTAGTGGTAAAACTTAGGACAACTTTTTGTAGTTTTAGTTAAATTAGGTGTCACAAACTTATATTTTTGCTAGCCACTATATAGATTTGACAAATTATTTTTATTTTAATAAAAAAATACATCAATATTTTTGAATAATCCAACATACAATTATTACGACATTCAGCATGCAATACATCAATAGTTTTAAATTAATCGACAAACTCAAAATAAAGAAAGAAACAACATATTACTATTAAAAACAAACTAAATACCTACATTCGTAGGACTTGAACTCACAACCTCCTCAAAATTAATGTTTATTTTGAATATTATATCGATCATGTAAAAGCATGAAGGAGCGATTGTTTTTTTTTAATTAATCATTTATGTGGAATAAAGAAATAGAATATATTTTTGTAAATTATATTATCTTTTACAGTAATTGCTTAAGCTCGTACAATAATCGTACAAAAAATAGCATTCATTACGCAATACATCAATAGTTTTTCACACGTTTCATAACTATATATGCTAATTCATAAAATCATTTGTTTTTCTTTTTAACTTCTTGACCTCTTTATATTTTATATTACCTTTCATCATATTCTGATTGAAAAATTGTCATAGAATTAAATTTAAACATGTCTTGATTGAATTAAGCAATAATCGAGTTCGAATAATTTAATTATTTTTAAATATATTTTTATTTTTATTTTCACTAATTGGATCAAATTTGAACTGAACTCAAACGTTCATTTTCTTTTTCTTTTTTTTTTTGTGATCATGATTTGTTTGTCAGGTTTAATAAATCAATTCCTAATAAAATTATATCGATGAATTTCAAATCAAGTATCCAATTTTATTTTATAATTCTAGTAAAGAGTAATAAATTTTATTCATTGAAAATTACAAACCATCATACAAATTTAGGGTTTGACTTATGACAAACTACTTCCATAAATAAATAATAATTATAATAAACTCTCTCTCATTAAGTATTAATTAAACCAAGTCAAAAATCACATGGCCTGATTTGATTGCCAAAGTTTAGGTCTGACTTTGGAATAATGTGCTGTCCATTTTCAGTCTAATTTCCCCCCCTAAATTTCCGCTAAGGTCACATTATATGGATAACATTTCCGTGAAATAAGGAAACAAACTAATTATTTTAATCCCTAATAACCAAACATTTTTTCAATAAATGTCAAAATTGCCCCAAATTCGAATTTGAGCCATTTTTTATTTTTTTATAATTAAATTGAACCATATTTACTATTCAAAAAATGAGTCGATTACCGTAGTTCCATTAAACCGCATTTGAGTAGGAGATTCAATGTCGATATATATAATTGAATCTCGTGCTATTATGCAAATAAGAGGGTATTTTGGTCAACTTTTAAAATATTGAAAAGTATTTAATAAAATTTTCAGAGAACGAGCTTATAAGATCCAAAATGAGAAGTAAGAAGCTTATTTTTTAATTTTAGTTGAACTCATTTAATTTTTGCCACTTACTTACAAAATTGTCATTTTTAACATATCATAATACCCACAATTTGATTTATCTGTTAAAAACTCAAAATCTTATAAATTTTGAGAATATCTTATAAGATATTTTAAATAAATTTGATCAGATATTCTTTAAGTTTGCTTCGATAGAAGCAATAATTTCGTTATTGCATCAATAATATATCGATCAAGAATTTATAACATCATTTAACAACTTTCAAATTATAATTAATAATAAATTAACAAATCATTAAAAGACATCATTTAATAATCATAAACTTACACAAAACAATAAATTAATTACAATCCATATAAAATGAGATAAATACTGACATATTGCTTAAAATTTTCAATTTTACAATTATCGAATCATCAAATTTTAATTTTAAGTATTAAGTGTAATTGGTATTGTTATCTCGAAATATCGAAACAAAATCTTTTAGAATAGTTTTAGGTAATTATTACTCCAAATAAAAGAAATACGCCTCGACTATTCCAAGACGTGACCCTACAAAATACACCACTGTTATAACTGCACCAAGAAAATCCTGCTTATAGCCATCCGCTACTATAAGTCAGTAGGTTGTAAGAAAATGATAATTAATGTCCTAGGAATATCATGATAGCCAAAGTTGTACTCGAAATACGATGGCCAACTATTTATAAATTTTATACGATTTCACGTGAACTATATATTCTAAAATAATCATGGTGAATTCAAATATATTAGGTCTTGAATGCATCAGGATCAGACTGTAAAAGCATTGAATTAAGGAAACGAATT
Source organism: Sesamum indicum (assembly GCF_000512975.1). Lineage (NCBI taxonomy): Eukaryota > Viridiplantae > Streptophyta > Magnoliopsida > Lamiales > Pedaliaceae > Sesamum > Sesamum indicum. The sequence goes on from NC_026147.1 coordinate 21,079,186, forward strand.
CAAAATTTATCTTAAAATAAACAATATTATAAGACAAACTCCATAAAATATCCCCATATCATGTCCAATACAAATAAGTTGACTTTATCAGGAGAATAATAATACTTCTTCTTGGAAAATTATGAAAAAAAAAAAAATGTATCAAACCGACTCATCATTTTAATATGGAGACTATTCTCTTTGAGTGGAGTACACAGTTTGACAGGGCATTGTGCGAGCGTAGGAATAAATCGTCAAACGGTTTTCATATTTCCGATCAGATCGTATGACGTGTTATACATTCATGTCTATATCGGCACCACCCCAACATTTTCCAACAAACACGTTTTTAATTATTAATACTAAAATAATACAATGTCTCTCCTCCAATCATTGTACGGTACAAAAAATATTTTCTAATCACTTTTTTTTATTTATTTATTTTGATTTTATTGAAAATTTATGGTTCATGTCCTCTAGATCTAATATCCACCTATTTCACCCTTTATTTGGATGGCTAAGCCCATTTTCATGTCTCAATCCACTTGCTCACCCTTCCCATACCCATTACCCGACCCAACCACTTCTACTTATATATGTAATTTTTCCATATTCCTAATTTCTACTGCTTTTGTTCCCTTCTCTCTCATTTTCTCTTCTGTCTCCTCGTCTTCTTCCCTTTTTTTGAATTCTTGCTCCGTCGTCTCTCTCTCACCAACTTAAATATCTTTTTGTTTATTTAAGGCTGTCAGTTTTTCTAGCAGGAAAGATAAAATAGACAGAATAGAAAATGCCTTCCCCCTTTCTTTGTGAACTAAGTTTTTTATGAAATTTTCGAAGTGGAATGATCTCAGTGTTTTTGAGTTATTTTTTTTGCTTTTAAGTGAGAAGCCTAAGTGGTTTTTGGTGGGTCTTTGTGATCTAGCCTTGGTAGCTGTTTGTTTTAGCAACCATGAGGGGTTTTGGGGCCAGTGATAATGTTTGGGCCTCCTCCTCGTCGGATCTGGCTCCTGTATATTCATATCTATTTATTTATTCTTTATTTATTTGTTAATTTTGTACTTATATTTGTATAAGGGTTTTCGTACCCATCATCATCTCTGTAATAGTTTGATAGGATTCATTTTGGGTTCACTACTGGTGGTTAACACCCAACAGTGGTATCAGAGCTTTTGGGTTCTGTCTCCGACACCAATAAGATCATTTTCTTTTATTTTTGCTGCGAAATATTTTTCTGTGCTAAGAAAAATAACTTACTAAAACTCTCTGGAAAATTTGATATCTTTTGGGTACTGTGGATATTTCTGTTGTGTGCGATCGGTTTCTGTTTAAAGCTTATTTCTAAAAACTTGTGATAATTTTTTTTTAAAAAATAATCTACAATATATATTTTTTCTAGATATCATTTTTTGAAAATTATTTTTTGTGATATATATTGAATTTTGCTTTGCGCATAAAAACAACTTTGTGCGAAAATTGCTTTGGCGATAAATCGCTTAGTGAAAAATAACTTAGTGTTTGATATCTATTATTTTCGAGTTCTGTAATTTTTTGTTGTGTGCAACCTTTGAAATTATTTTGCTGTGTACAATAATTTTCTGACAGTGCTTAGTGCATAAATCTACTGCTTAGTGAATCCGCTTTACTGCTTTGAAGGTTGAAACTTTTTAGGGATCTATTTTGAACTGCTTTGAGGTACTTCTACTTAAGTGCTCTTGATATTTGATAATTAGATTTGCTAAGTGCTTATTCTATTACTACTTTGAGATTATTCCTAAAATCAGACCAAATCCCTTACTGAATCCCTCACTTGCCGCCCTAGAGGCTGATGGGTTTTTGGATTGAGGTTTTACTAAGGTTCCATTAAACTGTTGATAAACTGTTATTAGTATACTCTGTTAGTTTCTGTTCTAAATCTGCTGATTATTCTATGCTCTGTGATTAATATTCTTTTGTTAATATGGCTGGTCATAATTTACAATAGTTTGATGATAAGTCTGATTTTCTATATGTCAACAAAAAACAAAGATACCTTGATTCAACAAAAAGTTTTTAAAGAAATTGATGGTAGATATCCTCAAAATATTTCTGAAAAAAAAAAAGATTAGAAAATTATGTATGCTTATTTCTCTATAATCTCAAATCTTTTTGATACAATTTTAAGAAAGTATGAAAACAAAATTTTACAAAAGATCTTTGGAATAAACTTGAAGAACTTTATATTGAAACCACTTTACCCAATAAGTTGTTTTTACTTGAGAAACTTTTTAGATACAAACTTGATTTGTCTAAAAATATTGCCAAAAATTTTGGATGATTTTACAAAATTGATTCAGGATATTAAACTAACAAGAGATAAAAATATAGATAATTATTCTCCTATAGTTCTGTTAAATGTTATTCCTAAAACTTATGGAGATATCAAAGATGCAATTGAGTATGGAAGGGATAATGTGAATTTAGAAATTGTGATTAGTGGTCTTAAAAGCAATGAAATAGATACTAAAACAAGTAAACCTAGTCAGGACCAGAATGAGGTTAATTATGTTAGGGGAACCAAGTATAGAAGTTTTAAAAATAAATATAGGAATAGAAGTTATAGTAGGTCTAAGTCTAGGGATAAGAATGATAAATTTTGGGATAGGAAATGTTATAAATGTGGTAAAAAGGAGCATTTTATTAAAGATTGTAAATTGTCAAAATGAATGTAAAAAAAAAAAATAATGCTAATCTGGTTTCTGAAGAAAATATTGGAGAAGTATTTCGAAAATTTTTATAACTTGCGTTATTATCTTTAACTTAATTTGTTTTTCCTGCACCATACTAACTCTTGTAAACAAGGAGTTTTCTCTATTTTCTTTTATAGGTACGATCTAGGCCAGGCGTTCTGACAATGATGAATGTCAGGTCCGATCTTCGGCCTGGTTCCCTTTTTTGGATCCATGGTTTAAGAAAAAGTATGTTGAAAATTTATGGTACATGTTCCTTAGCCCCAATACCCACCTATTTCACCCCTCACTTGGATGGCTAAGACCATCTCCATGTCTCAACCCACTTTCTCACCTGGCCCACACCCATTATCCGACCCGGCCACTTCTACTTACATAAGTAATTTTACCCTAATCCTAATTTCTCCTGCTTTTGCTACCTTCTCTCTCATTTCCTCTTTTGTCTCCTCGTCTTCTTCCTTCTTCCATCTTCTCAGATTCTTGCTCTGTCGTCTCCCTCTCGCACCAACTTAAATGTCTTTCTATTTATTTAAGGTTGCCAGTTTTTCTGGCAGGACAGGTAGAACGGACAAAACAGAAATTGTTTCCCCCCTTTCTTTGTGACTAAGTTATTTGTGAAATTTTCTGAACAGAATATCTCAGTGTTTTTGAGTGATTCTTTGTGGTTCTAAGTGAGAAGCCTTTAAAGGCACTACATCACTGAGTTAATCATGAATCAATCACCTGAGTTAGTGCGTATATGTAATAGGGATTGATAACTATACTTACAGTTCCTGATCTAATTTGTTTATACAAATAATATTTATTTTTTGAATAATTATATATACAACTATAAAAATCGCATATTATAACAAATCACTCCTATTTTTTTAAAAAATACATACACACCCTCTAAAAATGTCAACACCATTATATGAACTACCCTAATTTTTTTAATGTCAGGAATGATTTGTGTAATAGTTCAAATAACATACATAATTTGCATAAACAGATCATATATAAATTAAAAATATAAACATATTATCCCTGTATATTAGTTTTAATAATTTAGCTATCTAAAACTATTAAAATTTTAGTTATAATTTTTCAATTTTTAGGTATTTAAAAATATTGACTTTTTGTAATAATACTAAAAGAAATAGTTAGAAGAAATCTTATCTAAACATGCCAGCCTTAGTTGATCTACATTAATTAATCATATTAACCATGGTTACTTTACCAGAGTTCAGATATTTAACCCATTCAGCGGGTATAAATATTACTCCACAAATGCCCCATTACACCACCCCTCCATCTCCATCTCCATCTCCATCTCCATCAACAAACGTTCAAAATCACTCTGCATGGTTGAAACCCATTTTCAGACCTCCGATTTTCTTCTTCACTAGCTAGCTTTCCATTTTCATCGTCGGTTTTTTACTACAGGGAAGTTCATCAATGGCGACGGAAAATGGAGAATTCAGCTTCAACAGCAGCGTCAGAGGGCGGTTCGGGTTGCCTAAGATTCAGACGCATAAGAAAGCTGAAGATGTTGAGACCAATAAGGAAATCTGCCATGACGACAGCGCCCAGCCGGTGAAGGCTCAGACGGTCGACGAATTGCACTCCCTTCAGAAGAAGAAGTCGGCGCCCACCACCCCCCTCACGGCGACGCAAGGCCCCTTCGCCGAGGAAGATCGCCAGAAACAGCAGCTTCAGTCCATTAGGTATTTATTTCACCCCTCTTCTTTTGTGATTAAACTAATACATATGTTGTTTTGGGATCAATATTGATTGGGTGTGAACTAATGAATGAAGATATAAATCAAAATCATGTGTTTGAATTAACTGCAGTGCATCTTTGGCGTCGCTGACGCGGGAGACGGGGCCGAAGGTGGTGAAGGGAGATCCAGCGCGGACGGCGGAGACACCGCGGGTGTCGGCGGTGAGCCTCCAGCACCACCACTTCTCTCCCACTCTCAACATCAGCGACAGCGCCCTTAAGTTTACTCACATCCTTTATAATCTCTCGCCTGCTGGTAAAACCCATATTCCATTCTTCAATTTCTTCCAATAATTACTTCAATTATTTTTCAAATTGATTACAAAATATATTCAGAGCTTTACGAGCAAGCTATAAAGTATGAGAAAGGATCGTTTATCACGTCGAGTGGAGCATTGGCGACGCTTTCCGGCGCGAAAACAGGGCGTTCTCCGAGAGATAAGCGTGTTGTCAAGGATGAGACCACCGATGATGATCTTTGGTGGGGAAAGTGAGTGACGCTTTTATTTTGCTTCATTATGCGACTTTTATTGGATTTCTATTTATTGTTGAATTTGTCTTTATCAATTTGTGAGTGAAAATGTTAACTTTTACGTTAAAGTGAATGAGGTCACGAAATTTTGATGATGTGATTGATAGGGGTTCGCCAAATATTGAAATGGATGAGCATACTTTCTTGGTCAACAGAGAAAGAGCGGTGGATTACTTATGCTCCTTGGAAAAGGTATTCTGCGTCTTCTGATTATGTTAATTCTTTGGGGAAGAATGCAATTTTAGTCAGGTATCTTAGGGGAGTAGATATTTTTACCAACTGATATTTACAATATAATCTTGTAATTTTAATCTTATCAATTTTAACCCTTTTTTGAATAATTTGACTGAAGAAGCTGCATGTGACTTGACAATGACTTAATTTATTTATAATTTTATTCCTGTAACTTTGGAAATGTTAACATTTTTGGTCGATTCATATAACTGAAATTACAATTTAATTAGGATATGTGTAAGTCACAAATGACTAAAATTGCAAATTTTTCAAATTTGTTGCCAATTTCTTGTTTAGAGTTGGATATTTAAATAGTAATATTTTGTCTGTCCCAAAAAAAAAATGTCATTTTTTGGATGTCATGAAATATAAATTTATTTTTAAAAGTATCATCTCATCAAATAATTAATTGATATCACTAACTTCGATCCATATTTTTAACGGCAACAGTATAAGATTAAACCTTTCGCGTTTTCAACTTCGTCTATATCTCCGTGTTCATTTGGTGGGAACTTTGGCAAGGACTTAAAGTTTTTACTTCTTGATAAATCAAAGATCATTTATTTTGTGGTGGCTTCTACCATGTTCATGGAGATGAAATATACTTCATTCAACTTCTGTAATCATAATTTATGGGTCCCATGATTACGGCTGATTACATAAACAGTAGAATGAGGCCATAGCCATAAATAAATATCTTTACATATCTCAAATGAACAGTTGATAGAAACAGAAATGTCCTTATTTTTGTCCAATGCTAGCCACTAAACCTAGGAAGGAAAGTGGACTTTCAAATTTCTTGTTAGCTTGTAGCAATATATATGCAACTTTCATGAACAGGAAGAGAATCTGCGTTAGCTGCTTTTGTATGATATTCTAATTCCACGATCTCGATATACTGTTAAATTGATGATTATGTAAAAGAAAAACCAGTTGAGTATTCTTGCAAAGTTTAATGCTGTCTTCTGTTCACATTCTTAGTTTCAGTTAAGATAACGTATCACCACAAGTTAAGAATAAAAAAATGGTTCATTATCTTTAATCAAGGAAGTTCAGAATTAGATCCCTCAGCATTATATTTCTGCTTAATTGCATTTTTTGCCCTTGAATACCTTCAGTTGAGCCCTTTCAAGAAAGATAAAATGAACTCATAAAGGAAAAGTGATAGTATTGCCAGCATCTAATCTGCACCAGGATGGGATATGATACTTTAAAGTTTCCCATTGTACTGCTTGGTCCATCAAACACTTGCAACTTAGTTTGTGCATTTCACCATCATCGTGTATGAATTCAGAAGAAGAACATTGATTAAGGAATCCCTTGCATCAGGTTTTCGTAAACGATCAGTTCCTGAATTGGGATCCAGAGCATCGCATCAAAGTCAGGATCGTCTCTGCAAGGGCCTACCATTCTCTGTTTATGCACAACATGTGAGCAATTTAACTAACACCAACTAGTCTGAATTTTGTACATTTTTGCAAATTCTGTGATCTAGAGACTAATATTATTGTTTGCAACACATGTTGTTTGATTTACTAAATCTAAATAACTGCACTGGGTGGATTACAGGTGTATCCGACCCACTCCTGAAGAGCTGGAGAACTTCGGTACTCCAGACTTCACAATATACAACGCCGGTCAGTTTCCATGCAACCGTTACACCCATTATATGACTTCCTCTACTAGCATAGACCTGAATCTGGCTAGGAGGGAAATGGTGATCCTCGGCACCCAATATGCCGGGGAAATGAAGAAGGGCCTATTCAGTGTAATGCACTATCTCATGCCTAAGCGTCAAATCCTCTCCTTACACTCCGGCTGCAACATGGGAAAAGACGGAGATGTGGCCCTCTTCTTTGGATTATCAGGTATACCTTTGTCTGATCAGTTGTCAGATTGGAGCCGTAGCATGTTCTTTTTCCTGAATATAACTGCCCTCTTATGATTTTGACCTAGTTAAGGTAGTCTGAAATTTGTCCTGTTACTTCTGTAGATATGTTCTCATGGTGATCTGCTGTATTTATTTCAGGGACTGGTAAGACGACATTGTCTACGGATCACAACAGGTATTTGATTGGAGATGATGAGCATTGCTGGAGTGATAACGGTGTGTCAAACATTGAGGGCGGTTGCTATGCAAAGTGTGTAGACTTGTCTAGAGAGAAGGAGCCTGATATATGGAATGCAATCAAGTTTGGCACTGGTATCGGCTTAGGTTCCTTATTTTCGCAGTTTGTCTTTTCTATTTAGCTATATCAGATGACTCTTGACACACTAAATCTTGCTGCGGCAGTTCTTGAAAATGTGGTGTTTGATGAACACACACGAGAAGTGGAGTACTCCGATAAATCTGTGACAGGTAAGACTCTTGAATCCATTATGCAGATTGACAAACTACTTTTATGTCATATAACCAAATAGAGAAGTGTAAGTATTTGGTGAAGATATTGAAGTATTTGGTGAAGATATTGAACTCTGACATGTTCTAACACTTCAAGTTGTTTGGTTTTTCATTTTATTTCAGAAAACACTCGGGCTGCATATCCAATCGAGTTCATTCCAAATGCAAAGATACCATGTGTTGGTCCTCATCCCAAAAACGTCATTCTTTTGGCCTGTGATGCCTTTGGAGTGCTTCCTCCCGTCAGCAAACTCAGCTTGGCTCAGACAATGTATCACTTCATAAGCGGCTACACAGCTTTGGTAACCACAAACATGTCCACTTTCTGTGTTTCTTATACTAAATTATGGGACGAAGTCTTCTTTTAGATAGTGACACTGGTTATGCTCCTATTTCTGAGCATAAATGCAGGTAGCTGGAACAGAGGATGGTATAAAGGAGCCTACGGCAACATTTTCAGCATGCTTTGGTGCAGCATTTATTATGCTTCATCCTACCAAGTATGCAGCCATGCTGGCAGAGAAAATGCAAAAACACGGAGCGACTGGTTGGCTCGTGAACACTGGCTGGTCTGGTGGAAGGTATGAATATGAACCGTGTTAATAAATTTGCAATATATGTTCAGAAAAGTGAGCAAAAACCAAGAAGGAAAAACAAAGACACAAGAAAGTGAACAGCAATAAAGTTGATCTGTGATAGTTGGCCATATTCTAACGTTGTGTTAGGTTCCACATTCTATCAAGCCATCGCTATCGAACTTCATACAACAATACATTTGACTAAACCTGTTTTATCTGCAGCTATGGATCAGGAAGCCGTATCAAGTTAGCTTATACCAGGAAAATTATTGATGCCATACATTCAGGGACCCTCCTGGAAGCAAACTACACTAAGACAGAAATCTTTGGGCTTGAGATCCCTACCGAGATTGAGGGGGTACCTTCAGAAATACTAGATCCAGCCAATACAGTAAGTCTATTGCAACACAAAAGTGTACTTGTATCTTACTCTTCTCAAACTTAGGGAGGAGTTGTGGTCTAATAATGTATGATCTTTTCTGTTCTTCCAGTGGTCTGACAAAAATGCATACAAGGATACTCTTCTGAAGCTGGGAGGTCTTTTCAAGAAGAACTTTGAGGTATTCCTGAACTACAAGATTGGAGCAGACAACACCCTGACTGAGGAGATCCTGGAAGCTGGACCAAAATTCTAAGTTTAAATTCGCAAGTGATGAAGCATATGAGAAAAACGGAGAGAGAGTATTCTAAACATGTTTATTTTAGTTCCGTCAGTGATATCAAATGAAAGTAAATATGGATGTCATCTTACCATGAAGAATGTTGTTTGCTTGTATAGTTTTTATTAGGTCCAGTTTGGTCTTTTTAGTTTATATGTAACTGAATACATATGCCACCATGAACTAGGTACCAGATTGTCTCTGTTTGATGGGTGGGAAGTTGTCTTCTGGTTCATTTTATTGAATGATTGTTTTGCATTTTCCAACTTGACCTAGCAGACATTTTCCCTCTCGGAATCAGGGAAGGGTACTCAAGACAGACATTTTTCTTTTATTTTGCAACGATCTTGATGAATTAGTTTTGTCATCATGCATACAAACATACAGCATAATTCTTGCTTGGCCGACTTCTAATAGAATTTGCAGTGCCTTATTACAACATTTATTTGAGCGAGGACTCAGGTATCGTCATTACTTTGTTGTTGCTGCTTGATTATTTGAACATTTAGCAAAACTAAAATTAGCTGTCGAAGGTGCCAATTTGAACTCTTGATATACTTTAGATCAGCACTTGAGGTGCAGTAATCAAGGCATCATTTATTTGTAAACTTTATAGACTTAGCAGAGGCTAACTAGTGTAAAGTTTACATGTGCAAATGGCTGAAGAAAGGAAAACTTCCAGGAGGCAAAAAGGCACGAAGTCAAAATTGCAGTTAGTATATTATCAATCTGGAAAGTGTTTTGGAAGACAATTCTGTAAAGCTTCTGTCACCTTGTAACGCTATTGCTCACAGTGAGAAAATTATTCCCAGTCTTGGTCGTTCCGCTGACACTTCGGCTTGGGATGGACCTATCACCTTGAAAATTTTTCCTTCTGATGTTCCTGTGATACAGATGAACCACATTTTCTGGACGTACCTCCATTCTCGTTACGACACGAATAAATTTGTTTAGCACATTGAAAAACTAGCTTTGACTGAATGAAATATTAAATGGAGCTTCACACATCTGGAGGAGCAGGTTTTCCCCTGTATATTATTACTAGTATATAGAGAAAGAGAAACTCAAAAATATAAAAATCCTCAAACTGCTGGTGCAAAAAACTTCACCAGATTTATGTATTTTCTTTGACCAAAATATGTAAACCCTAATAAACAAAATAAAATAATTCAAAGAGAAGTATACACCGAGGAGCTCTGCTCCAAGCTAACACATAACAAGCCCTCTCAATATTCTACAACACTCGAGATGTTTCAAGTTAAACATTATTTATTATATCAGTCTAAACATGATGAGAGTACTAAGATTCATTGGACGATGCTGCATCATCTTTGTGCTTAATCATACCAGAATCGACAAGAATCGGAATTTCTGCAGCAAGCCAAGGTGCAAGGCCCAAACAAAGAGCATGTGCTATGCCAAACCTAGGACTGGTAAAACAAAAGAAAAATTAAGTTAGAATAACCATTCAAAGTATGTACTGGTAAAAGAAATATGGAGCTTTTTACTGAAAGGAGAAAGGTCAACATGCAAAGAATGCTACCACACTTTTAACTCTCTAAGATAATATAGAAGGATAACCATGAGTCTGCACACACTAGCCCCTTCGTCAAGAACAGCTTATCGAAGAAGAAATAAATTGGCTGCTTTTAATATGAAAAGTGAGATGGAAAAAGAACATTTTCTTTTCCACTTAACATTGTTATTTCTTTCAAAGTATACAAATAACAATTTGTAATTGCATCATAGTGGCATAACCAAGACGCATGTGTAGAAAAGTTACTAGCAAGTTTCTTCACAGATGAAGAATACTCTTAGCTGATACACTTTTCATTCAACTTTTTAGTTCAAGCCTTACAATGTAATAAAATGAAAAGAAAAATCAATTATTCATTTAGCATAATTACTAGGAACAGGGGAAGAGTTCCTTGAAGCATATATCAATTTCCTCATAGTTCATCAGTAGGTTGACAGGAAGGCATTTTATCAATGGGATCATCAAGTTTAGCAGCATTTCAGCAACCAGAAGGGCAAGAAGATGATTGTAGGTTGTACAGTTTTGAATGTAGGGTTATTTTCTCGTATCCATTTCATTTATTTGCTAAGGCAAACAAGTTGGCCTATGTGACTTACACTGGATTTTCCACCATAAAGTATCATGCTCTTTTACCAAACAACTTCCAGGGAACAGACACATATTCATGTCTTACACAGGTTCTCAATTCTTACTAGATCTCATCATTGCGAGAATGAGAAAAAATTACATTTTACATTTACCCAAATTGAGAAAATGAGAAGGATTACATTATGCATCTGCATGTACCATGTCCAACCAAAGTAATATAGCTTGGCTGCGTAGAATGGGCACAGTAGATAAAATATCAATCAACACACAGTTCTTTGACAGTCTAAAAGCCCCTAGAGTTCGTCATAATTCTTGACAATCTAAGTAGAATATAGGATACAAAACCCTCCCACATGAGAAAACACCTTACACCTACCACCACCCCGGAACTAACACCAGCCAAACTGGCACCACATTCGGTGATGCCAATGTCAACAAGAAAAACAATCAACAACCAGGGAGAAAGCGATCAAATTATTCTTGTTTGCCTGAAGCTGTAATCAAATGGGGGCAATAGATAACCAAATAAAGATTAATGAAAAAGAGCATGCTACAATCTCTCCCAAGGGGCATATTTGCAACCCACGTCAATTTCTCAAAGTTGCAAGTACCAAGCTCCAAGATCACCACGGAAGCACACTTCTCCGTCCATTTCCAATAAATCAGCAAGTCATCAAAAACCCACCAAAGAGTATATAGTCTAGTCTTCCTACAAAAAACTAATGACCTAGATCTTCTGATCGTCATTCACAAAAACAAAGAAATGAAAAATGGCATTACACAGTGAGACTATTCACTGGAATTTGAATCCGCAACTAAATTAAAAGAAGAAACAAATAGAACATTACCAATTTTTTGCCCACAGCGGCTTGAAATGCACTGTCAAACATATCTTCCCTCCTCTATACATCTAAAAAACAAATAAATTAAACAAAATCATAAACCCATTCCACAAAAATTCAAATCAGCAGTTAATGAAACAAACAAACCTTTTGCGTCTTTCCATCGAGCTGTGGCAACTCAAGCTCCGGTGCCGTAGCAGGATAAGTAACGGGAATATCGAACTGCAAATCGAACTCGTATTTCAGCAAATTGTGAACATACCAACATTTGCCAGTCCATCGTGTCCCCTCCGGATTAGCGGCGGAGATCCGAAACCAGTCGTTGTCGTTGGACTTGTTCATGGAGGTATAGGCGATCAGCGCTTTGTATTCTTCCTTCAGGCGTTGCGTCCACGCGCCACCATCGCGCGGCCCCGCTTTCACCGACAGCAAAGGGATTTGGGTTAGAGTCGACTTCGTCGTCGGGTCCCAGCCCTCCATGATCCTACCCGGAAACCCGACTTCACGAACAGGGGTTGGGGGTGGACGAATTTCAGCAGGGAAAGTTGCGTTGGTTGTACGAACTTATTTATTTATCAATATACGGCTAATACTAACACCATCCTTTCCCATACATAATATATATTGGATAAATTACAACGCGCTCCCTCAAAATTTATTATAATTATAATTATTTATTTATTATTTAAATAATTTTTTAACTATTAACAATAATTTAATGAATATCCACAATTCATTATAAGGGATTATTTACTAGAAAATCAATAAATGTAATGAACATCTATAATTTTTTAAGTAAAGATAAAGTTATAATTATGATAAATTTTAAATAAATATTTAATATATTTATATATATATATTTGAGCATGACCGCAACAAAATAGCAAATAGACATTAATTACAAGGGACCAAACAATCAAAATGCTTCACCCCTTGAAACTCAAATACTATGTTTGGTTTCATTTATAACTTGTTTTGATGTGTTTTGTGGAGATAGAGAGAGAAAAACAAAGATAAATAAATATGTGTTAGAGATTGTGTGTATGTTTCAATTTATTTTTGGAGATAATATAAAATAAGTATGGTATGTTTGATGTTGTTTAGTATGAAACAAAAACTACTGTTCATTGTCAAATCATGTCTCTTTTATATATATTTATATATATGTATGAGTATGTATATAATTTTTTTAGTTGTAGGGCCTATAATTAGTGTAAACTTATTTTGACAAAAAACAAATGAATCACTGTTGCAAAACATCTCAAAACAACACCAAAACGTCCAAAACAAATCAAGGCAAACATTGTCCATATTTTAGCCCATCTCGAAGATGAAGTAAAATTGAAACAAAACATTATGAAAATGTCTAATTTCATATACACTTGGACAAAGAAAAATATAAAATATTGGATAAGACAATAATCAGCCTTGACATTTATAATTAATAGTTTTTTTTTCTTTTTTGAAATGAAAAGATTTATATACACTAATAATGTATATACAATCGATATGCTCGTACAAATAGACAATATAATTATAATAAAATAAAGCTATAAAAAATAATATCACTTACTCAATAAATTGCAAATCTCTAAATAAAACATAAATTAAAATTATATGTACTTAATGATCATTATATGAAAAAAAAAGTAAAGATAATTTTCTGAAAATATAAAGTTGAAAAATGTTACTTGAAAATGTGCATTTTAGTTTGAGTTACCAGGTTGTCTATTTGGATCTTCTAACTTGCTTTTTATGAAGAAAATGGCATTTTTGTGAATATACATTTTCTCAAAAAAAGATAGTCAACTTTTTTACCCTTGATTAATAGTATAGACATAGATATATGATTATAATAAATAATAAATATAGACACAAATATATATTATAATAAAATCACATTAAGTAATACAGATTGTTGACTATCTTTTACAATGGAAATTAATTGAATTAGTAGATTAAAATGCAACTAAAATAAGGGTTAAATACATTCTGCACCCATGAACTATGTATTTTATCTTATTTACACTTCTAAAGTATGAAGGTTAATAAAAATATCCCTGACAAAATAATTTGGCATTGATAAGACAAAAATACGCTTCTCACTTACCCCAGTACTTTTTTATTCTACTTCTTAAAATATATTTTTATTAAAATACCTCCCTCAAACTATTTTTAGTGCTTTAAAATTTTACTCATATTTTATTTTAAAAATAATATTTATAATTTATAATTTTTTATAAATTATGGAACACATAAAATATTTATAAGCTCAATATGCAAATATATTTTACAAAGTAAATAAATTATGTTGAAAAGTACATGTAACTGTGTGTCAATGCATAATGCATGTAATATTATAGAAAAAATCTGTTATATAACTTATAATTTTTTATTCAATTACATGTTCACATAATAAAAATATATCATATCATTACTTAAAAAAATATAGAATATTATATATTAATTATATTATAGATTTGCATATTTTACAGTATATATATATGTTCCACGTAACATTTTAAATTTGCATTCATAATTTATTTTTAAAAAAAGTTCAACATATATAACAACACAGGAAAAAATTATGTAAATTTTTTAACCAGTTGTATAAAAAATATAAGAATTGTAAATTCATAGAGTTTATACAGATTCTATACTCATTATAAAAATTATAAATTTTGGATAATGTTTATTTTAAATAAAAAATTTATAATAATTCAAATTATATTTAGGAGAATGATTGTAATAGAAATATTTTAGGATGTAAATAATTACGGCATTTTCGACATAAAAAAATTAATACATATCATGAGGGGTCATTTTGTTATGTTTTATAGTTTAGGGATGTAAATCCACTTTATGCATAGTTCAGGAATGGAAATCCACTTTATGCATAGTTCAGGAATGTAAATCCACTTTATGCATCGTCAGTGTCGCCCCATCCCCAGCTAGTTCTATCCATCTCTTTTAATGCCACATAGAAAGGAAGTGACGGCGAGCGCGATGCCGTAGCCCTCTTATTTTTTTGTCACCACGGAAAGGGGAGCGACGGCGTCGCCTGCAAAATATTTCAAGGGCAACACATGTCGCCCTATTCCTGAAATGGGGCAATGCTTAAATTTTTAGATGCAAATGTTTTTCTTTTTTTTTTTTTTTTGGTTAAATGTAAGTTTCATTAATAGAACAAGATCGTATAGTACAATAGTGCTCAATTGGTGCTTTATCCCTCGACAGGCCAAGGGATACGTCATAATCTATATAACGTACATGAACTAACAGAACGAGATAAATTAACACTAATAATCTTCTGTCTAATATCTTCCACAATAATGGTGGCTATAATATTCGGTGGTCGCTCCGTATGCTCAAAGCGTCTCAAATTTCATTCCCTCCAAATGTGGTAAATGCAAACAGCCAGGAGTGCACGACAAGCCAAGTTAATGATATGTTTTTCTCTCCATTTCCTTGTAGCCCACTCTCTATTAGGCCATTCAAACCGAATAATCCGTAGAATCGCTGCCAGGCATCTTTTGGCATAACGGCATCGAAAGAATAGATGAGTATGTATCTCTATTGCGCCATCATCACATAATATACAGGCACCTAGGTATGATAGCCATGGTTTATCAATTGTGGATAGTTTCCCCAAAATCGCAAACTATAGTATGAAATTATGCCTGGGGATTTTCAGGGAACCCGAGAGTAGTGAAGACCAACCTACCTTGGGTCCCGGTGGGTCCAATAGTCTATTAAGAGATGCAACTGTAAGTCGTCCCATCTCAAATCGCCAAATAATGCGATCTGTCTCGCCATGAATTATTGGCAATGCATGCAAAATCTCCAAGCACTCAATGTCCATAATGAGAGGCCAATGTCATTGCCCCTCTATAATAACACTGTTGAGCTCGTCCGCCTTCTGAAGCCCAAGCATTCGTGGACCTGTGGGAATTTCTCAATAAGGGGACCAAGGTGATGCCATGGATCATGCCATAGATAAAATGAATTCCCATCACCAATCTGATAGTCCACCATCGATCGAAGCAAGGAGCATAGACAAAGGAGTTTCCTCCAACCCCACGAACCCCCATTGTCAGTGACTGTCTATACAGATTTATCACGTAGTCGCCCGTTATATAAACGTTCTACTCAGATTGATGTTCTATCACATCGAATAACATCACACAACTTCTTGCTCATCAAGGCACGGTTTAAAGTAGCGATGCCCCGTAGGCCCTGACCCTCCTCTAACGCCGCCGGCCTACAGGCATCCCTCCATGCTACTTTGGCATATCCACTAGTCCCTGTGCCCTTCCACAGAAAAGCTCTCAGACGTTTCTCAATCTCCCTTATAACACATTTAGGTAGGATGAATGCAAAAACTCAATATATACTTAACGCCATAAGGATAGATTTAATAATTTGTACCCTCCCAGCATACGATAATCTCATTCCTTCCCAATCTTTAATGCGTCGATCAATTTTCAATAATAAAGGCTGGCAGTCTGTTAACGATAATCTAGAGGAAAGTAGAGGAAGTCCCAAGTACCTCATCCCAAGATGCCCTTCCTGGAAGCCGAGCATCTCTAACAGCTGCTCCCATATCGCTTGTGCACATCGAGAGATGATAAGATGGCTCTTATGCACATTAAGCCGGAGACCTAACCAGGAGGTGAATAGGTCCAACCCCTGTTTAAAGACCCCTATAGAGTCCATATCAGCTCTGCAGAGCAGCAACAGATCATCTGCAAATCCAAGCTGAAATAATCGAGAAGGCTCATATTTTCAATAAAAAGAAAAACGCATGATCAATCATCTGCAGAAGAATCAAATGCAGAACCTCCATTACGAGAACGAATAGATATGGAGATAAAGGATCCCCCTGCCGTAGCCCTCTCGATCCCATAAAGAAACCATGAGGTTTTTCATTCAACCCGACGGAAAATGAGGGTGTCGTGACACACTCCTCTATCCACCTAATGAACGTAGTTGGGAATCCAAACAGGTGTAACACTGCAAGTAGAAAGTCCTATTCTACCATGTCATAAGCTTTTCGAATATCCACTTTCAGTGCACATCTAGGAGGTAGACGCGCCTGATTGTAGCCTGTAAATAATTCTTAAAAAGGAGATAATAACTATCCATTTGTTCTAATTGACTCGAACTCTTGATCCACATGTTCTAGTATGACTGAAATCCATTAGTTCAAACTTGTTTGTGTGAATGCAAATGTTGTCACCCTTGATCCGTAAAAGGGGAGGATGGGGGGATGGAAATATCTCGGAGAAGGAGGCGACGTGGTTATTATTTTCAATTTACTTATTCAAATTTACTGATTGAATATATTAAAAAACACACATATATAAAATATGTTAAATATAGTTAATATTTAATATAAAATATTCATGTATATTTATTTTAATATACTGATCAATTTACTCTTAACCCACAACCATACATATTTTAAATTCATAAGCTCTTATCTTATCACTCGTGTTTTGTATATTGCGAAAAAAAAAAAAAAATTTTAAAATTTATGCTCTTGCTGAAAATCACTCACATAAGTTATTGCTTTATCTACTTTTTAGCGTCATATTATAAAATTATTAAATTTGAGGAGTCACCACATTAATGTAAAACTTAATAAAAAATATTCCATGAAAATATAAAACATATATCTCTATATATATATGTTAAAAAAAAACTTAGCTCTTTGTAAGAATGATGTAAAAATAAATAAAATAAAATAAACTTGCATTGTTTTGTGTTATTACCTCATAGAAGTAGATTTTGTTATAAATTTATGAGTAATTTTCATAATATTACATATATCCGTATGAATGATTTGAGTGTGAATAAGGCATGATTCAAGATTATTGCAAATGAACTTAATTTGATTAATAAAAAAAAATTAAAGTTGAATGAGTTTTAATAAAGGCAAATGCAAATTAAACTTGAATATTTTAATATTTTACACACACTTGATGATGTTTGAGCCAAATTTAAACTATTATAGAACAAAACAAATTTTATTTAAATTTAAATTACTATACTTTATTTTTTTTTGGTGGATACTGAATTATCTCAAGATATTTAATAATCTTCGTATTTTTTGGTGGATACTGAATTATCTCAAGATATTTAATAATCTTCGTAAAAGAAATCGAAAGACAAATATAAAAATAATTTGAAAGGCATTTTTTTAACCATTTTTTATAAAAATCTATAAGGTATAATTTTGCCAATTTTTATGAAATTTAGGTATTAATTAAGTAGTTGTTTTTGAATATTAATTAAATTAAAATACAACAGTTGACAAAATCTTGGTACAAATATGATTTTGCTTTCAAAAGCGCGAGCTTCACACAGACAGCGTATATTTCCCACCCTCCACAATCAGAACCGCTCCCCAAATTCCCCAGTCTTCTGCTTTACAACCCTACCCCCCCTCCCCCATTCAAAACCCTAGAAACCCCCCCTTTTTTTCCCCAAACAAAACCTCAATTTTGTCAAATTGAGTATATCAATTCCCCCCTCCTCAATTCTTACATGGCTGGCGTCCAGCCGAGGGAGCAGGCGCTCCCACTACTAGCGGCGGCGAACAACCATGGAGATTTGGCCGTGAAGTTGTCGTCATTGAAGCAGGCTAAGGACATCTTGTTGTCCGTTGAACCGTCCCAGGCGGCGGAGCTTTTTCCTTACTTGGTCGAGCTCCAGTCCTCCCCTGAAACCCTCGTCAGAAAGTACCTCCTTGAGTGAGTAATTTTGTCCAGGAAATTTTATTTTTGGAGAATTTCGGAAGTTTGGATTTTTATGTTTTATGGGCTTTTTTTTAATGCCTCGGGTTAGAGTTATTATTTGCCTTCTGGTTATATTCTATCAGTTCATGTATTGATGCTTGCATCCTTATGCACAAAGCTATTGAGGTGTTCTATTTATTGATTTACATGGGCTTGTGCATGTTTTTCCTTTCACGTGAAGAGTCCTTTGTTCAGACAGATTCGGAGGTGCACTTTTATAGGTAACTAAAGATCCTGGCTTGCTCGTGTCTAACTTGGATATTTTGAGCATGACTGCAATTGGCCTTTTTTCTTGGTGTCAAATCTTGAGTGACTATTAGTTATGAGCGTTTGCTTCCTTATATTTGCACAAGCACCTAGATAAAAAGAGAAAAAGAAGAAAGATGCCTGCTATCCAGGTGTTCTGCTCAAATGCATCAAATATAATGAGGAAGTAGCAAAAGGACTGCAAGATTATGAAACTCTTTGCATTCTGGGGGCATGTTTTCATCTATAGCTCTTGGAAACTCTTCAGGGTCTATTGAAGATATTGGCTTTGCTTTGTTTACATATCACCTGTATACTATATTGTGAAATAATTGTAACTCTATGTTTCATTAGCTAACTCCATTGAGTTTGGCTGACAGGGTAATTGACGAGATCGGGGCCAGAACAAGGGAACATCTGTCCATTTTACTGCCTGTCTTATTGACATTTTTGAAAGATAATAATCCTGTGATTGCAAAGCAATCTATAGTCACTGGCACAAAATTTTTTTGTATTGTGTTGGAGGAGTTGGCATTTCAGGTCTCTTTCTCTATCTCTATTCTTTCTGTGTGTCTGTGTCTTCCTCTGTCCCATGTCTCTCTTTGGATCTGTCTATGTGCGGCTGTGTGTGCATGTGTTTCTGTAGGTGATCTGTGTGCATATGATTACATGTATGGTTGAGTATATCATTCATGCAAGAGCTTCTGCCAAGATTAATTTTATAGCCTCACTTATTCCAACTTTTTCTTAGTTGTCGATGATTACATGAATACATGTTTAAAGCAGTAGCTAATATGTATATGTAATGGCTCTTCAGCTCTTAGTATCCCGCAATATGACCTATTGTGTGAAATTTGCACAATTCTCTTCTCTATAACTTGCATATATTTACTTTCTATGGCTGCTGCCTCTCTTTATGTTTGTTGAATACTTAGTTTTGGCTTTGTTCCTATATGAAGCTTTAAAGCTGTATTTTAAAAAATTATAGTTTCAACGGCGTGGTATAGTTGAGAGATGGCTTGAAGAGCTGTGGACATGGATGATCAAATTTAGGGATGCTGTATTGGGCATTATCTTTGAGGTATGTATGAGCTGATGCAATCTATTTACTGCTGAATGATTGGTATTCTAGTGTTAACTTCTCATTTTCATTTATTTGGCATACTTAAAACTTTTATCGTTATCTTACCCAGAATTTCGCCATTCAATGAAAACCATTTGTTCTCAGTTGAAATTTTGTTCATGTAGCCTTGTAGATCTATATGATGTGAGCAAGCCTTGTAGATCAATATGATGTGAGCAAAAATTGTTGCTTGAGATATATGACCTCAAAAAACAGTGATAAGAAAAGACTTAAAACGACTTTTTGGATGTGTGTGTGTATTCATTGTAATTTGATATTTCAGATTTACAGATTCTTTCATGTATGTTATGCCCCAGAGGTTTACCTGGTTCTCTCTCTTCCTCTTGAACATTAGCTAAAATGCATTTGCTTGATCAATGACCTATTACAAACTAAAGCATAGAGCCTGACCAAGTGAAGGCCATAAAGTTAGAATGCATCTTCATATTCATGTGTCGATAAGGCCAAAGAACAGGGAAATTTACTAAGATGGGCTATGAAAAAATTTGATAAAAGATTTTGAATTATTGATACTTGACATATGGAGTTTGGTAATGGATATGAACAGACTGCAGTTACAAGGTGTATAATGAATTCAAAAAAGCTTCATCGGTCATTTGGACGCTTAACTACCTTCATTGACAATGAATGTACTGCTTGCATGCTTGGTTTCAGTGAAGGGGCATAGAAATGCTCTGCTCCAAAAGTTATGGTGCCTGGGAAATCCTTATAGATCATTTCCTTTCTTTCAGGATGATAAATTGTGCTTGTTTCCTTTTTCAAGTTGAATCATTCTGGTGACCGTTGTAAATTCCCTGAATTGTTTTACAGGTTGGTTCTGTTGGTCCAAAGTTGTTAGCAATAAAATTTCTGGAAAGATATGTTTTATACTTCACGTTGGATTCAAATGATTTCGGAACATGCAGCCCAGAGGGTAATACCATTTTGATTAATAATAATGAGTGAATTTGAGTTAGCTATTCATGATGGATCACATTTTCTCTATGGTTGTTTTACTCTCATACATGCACTTGAGGTTCTGTTCTTAACCATTACATTTCTGGTTCTGTTTCCCTTGTAGTAATGATAAGGCAAGGAAGGGTTTTTAATATCTCGTGGATAATGGATGGTCATCCTCTGTTGGATCCACCTGCTCTTGTGGCAGATGCAAACAGATTTCTAGGCGTTTTATTGGATATGTTGCGGTCAGCTAGTAATTTCCCTGGTTCCTTGACTATAGCTGTTGTGAATAGGTGAGCTTCTCATCCTTTATGGCCTCTTTGTTTGACATATGATATGAATATCTCTTTTGCATATATGTTATTGTGGCCTATGAATGCAGTATTTTCTGTTCTGACTTTGTGGCACTATGATTGTATTGTACTATTCCGTCAAATGACAAATGCTACTTATGGTGTGTGACTTGCCTTAATGTGCAATGACATTGAAACATAAAATTTTTGGCGTGCACACACATTGGGTTTGAAAGCTGCATTTTCCTTGTGGAGCTTTTGTGAATATGCAAGTTGTTTTCCAGAAATCAATTAAACCCTTGTTCAGTGATTGATATCTTATTCATGTCTAGAAGCTACTTTGCTATTATAACATGAGCATTCAGCTAAATTTGCAACTTTGCTATGATGTGCTTGCCTCAGTGTTGAAATGGTGCGCCATAATTTTGCTGTCTAGGCTACTCATTGCCCATTTATTTCAATTAATACACAAGAAATGTTTGTTGATATAATTCTTCTGGCAACTTACAACTATGGGGTAATCTATGTCATAGTGCATTGCACATAATAACCAATTTATTCTTCTTTTCTTGGAGGGTACACTGAGGCCTGGCAATTGGTTTTAGTGTAAGTTCAATTTCCTTTTTGTGATATTATTGCAGCACGCCGTCCAGTTTTTTAACGTGGAGTTAAATGGCAGTTTACCTGGGACTGCTGAATTGGTGGTTCAGATAAGAGAAGTAGGCCTTAGCTGATATCAGCACATTGGCGGTTGATAGGACTGATTAAGCTATGGATACATTTATCTGATTGGATCTAATAACATTTGGACAAGCAACTTACTGCATTGTATACTATTTTGACATCTTTGTATGAACATATAGTAGCAACACATGCAGCCTGTAAATACTGTTTATTACCAATGTATTATAAATGTTTGTGCTTTTTTATACTCAAACCAAATTTTTCAATAATTATGTTCACAATGCGACAAGGTTCTGTCCAGCTGCTCGTATTACCGTTCTCTTATCACCAATCTTCGTTGCTGCCGTCTCTTTGTGGAACGAATACATTCTGGAACAAAAGTTAACAAGGATTCGGTTCCAGCTTCTAGAGTATCTTTAGTTTTCGTGTGGAAGCAGGTTCATGAAGTTTGCTGTCTTCACATTGATTGCTAAAAGTAGATATTTAAAGTGGGTTTCCAGTGTTATATGGTGTAACTTTTAGTAAAATGAACTATTTGATGAAATGAGAGCTGTGCTAATCAAGTTCACGCGAGATTGGAGAAACATAAAATTTGTACACCAACCATCACTTGATTGATTGCCCGATCTTATTGTTTATGTGCTTGAATTTAGCTGTACTAATCATTCAAAAGTCTTTGAAAATAGAAAAAGTGTTCGTCATCTTGATGCTTAAAGATGATGGGATAAAATATGATGCTTAGCTTGCTCTGCATTGATTTAATCATCAAGTTAGACAATGCAAAGGAAGGGTAGGAAATATGATGGTTTCAAGCTTTGTGTCTTAAATTGCAAGGATAACATCCGTCCCAGCAGTAATTGGGAGGTGGTGAAGTCTAATAGTGATTGACCTGGAGTTTGCTGTTTGAAGCTTGAAGCATAGTATGTTGTTTTTGTCCACAATCATTCTATGTTGTGGAGTTCATAATGGACTGAAGCCACTATGACTTTGAAGGGTTGCAAAGACCTCCTTAAAGATTGTAATAAAAGATGGAGGGCATCAACCTGAGTCTATTGCCAAATCCATCAATTTGAAAGATATTTCTATGTTAATAATGTCAATAAACAAAGATGAAGCTTTTAAGGCGCCTCAATTTTCTTTTATTTATTTATTTATTTTTGTAACTAATGAAAGGAAATCATAAAATTTGCTAGGATGTATTGAAAGTGTCGGGCTCTTGCTATTTTTTGTTGGACCATAAAATTGTTGTGACTGTATGTTGATAAACATGATTTGCTTAGTAAACTATTTGATTCTAGAAAGATAGAATTTATGGCTTCTAATTTTATTATAGTTTCGTAAGTTGCGATATGGCCGTTTGTTCCAAGAATACTTATAAACTTGAGCTCATCTTTGTATTGATTGTGGAATTCTATACCAAATTAAAGACATTACTTTTGTCTGCATTTTTGGAATGACAAAGTAACTTTTCTGTATACAGTGCTGGAAGAGTTTTGTTTC
Source organism: Sesamum indicum (assembly GCF_000512975.1). Classification (NCBI taxonomy): domain Eukaryota; kingdom Viridiplantae; phylum Streptophyta; class Magnoliopsida; order Lamiales; family Pedaliaceae; genus Sesamum; species Sesamum indicum. Next base: position 21,102,633 of record NC_026147.1, read on the forward strand.
TTGCTGCAAATGTCGTTCAATACTGTGTAAACTCTCTGTTGTTCAATCTCATTGGTTCGAAATTATATTTCACGCTTAGTTGAATAATTTTTGATAAGAGGAAAATGTGGACGGAATTTCATTGTATCTTGGTAATATTCAATGAAACTCATTTACAACATTTCCCTGTGACTTGGCAATGCGACAATCGCATGAGTTAGAGTTTGTCTACGTGAGCGTTATAGATTTTTCAACTGGAATCTTATGTTGTAAACATTCTGTCTCAATACGATTGGTAATGGCAACTAGAAGATGTTTCAATATGATTGTATCTCACGTATAAGCCTCAACGTAAGCGTTGCAGATTTTCCAACAATTAGCTGGAATCTTATGTTGTAAACATTGTTTCAATACTAATTACAGCTAGAAGTTGTTTCAATATGATTTTATTTCATGTCTAACCCTAAGCTTCTAGCTATGTTCAACAACTGGTGATTACCAGGATGTCCACAATTTCAGGATTAAGTCACATGTTGTGCTTTTAATTTTCTACATGACCTAGTGCAGTATGTTGAAGACTTGAATCGGAAATTTTTTCTGTGAATTCAGAAATTGATCACTCTCATCCCAGAGAATTTTCAGCGATGGTTGTGATTTCATTTATAGTATTTTCTGGATGCTATTTGAGTCGAGGAGAACTAAACCTGCGATGTTAGTTAGGTGCAACCTGGGAAATCACTATGGTGTAAGTTGGAGTGTGTCATTATGGCATTTGGAGGCATCTTCCCCACTTTCTAAAGTCTAAAATAATTTTTAGGAGTTTGATTCATGTTTTAGTGTATGTTTAGGTCCATTTTGATCTCTTAGTTATTTTTGTATAGAAGAGCTTTAAGGATCTCATGTTTATGTGCAGTTTGAAGTTTTTCTTGACTTGATGTTAGGGAAGATGGTGATCAGATTAAATAAAGATATGACAGCCATCTACTTACTCGTGAAGATTTCCCAGCCAACTAAATGGAGAATTCAGTTTCATTTACTCTTCTAATTTGGTCATTTGGGTTGTGTCATACTACTCTTATAGTAATTCAATTTAATGCAAAATAATGGCAAGATTTATGTGTGCATTACTTAGTTTCTTTCTGAAATGAAAAGCAATGGTAACTCTGATAGGGTTCTTGGTTTATTACTCCGATAGATGCTTCACTTCTGAAACTGATTCAATTCTTAGCATATGTTAGGTCATGTGGTAAAGAATGTTTCTGAAACCTTAATTTCCTAATGAATTGGGTTCCACATTAGTTTTTAATATTGGTTTAAATGTCTTCTATTTGTATGATCGATAGAGAAATTGGTTGACATAGTTGGTGCAAAAAGTTGAAATTCTTACGGTTGTTATAGGATTTTCTAGCGACAAGAGCAAGTAAGGATTGACCATTGGCTAACTGCTATGAAGTCCATGACTGGTGCAAACATAGGAGCTTCGACAAGAAGTGGCAGTAAGGTGCAATACCTTTTGTGGGGTGATCACATCATGACTCACTTAGTTGGGACAATAGGATTGAAACTTAGTTTGTGTAATAGCTCTGGATATCATTTAAGCTCTTTCCACACTTCATTGACGTTGTTATTGCACTCTGAATTTGGCGAATATAAGTTATGAATGTTTTGGAAATGATATTTATCCTTTCGAGTATATTAACTACGGGACTTATTCCTTTGTGTTGAAGAGAAATGTTGTGCTTTCTCTCAACTGCCACCAAGTACTTGCACACAACTTTAGTTTTTAGTATGTTGTGCTAAATTCCTATATGGCCGTGTTGATGTATTATCCTTCTTCAAGCGATATATTGACGTTGACTTTTCTTTATTTTTGTTTTGGTGAAAATGATAATATGTGTGCTTAAAGGCATTTGTCTTCCATGCTATGGTGATTTATGGTTTCTTAGTTATAGATCATTACAGATTGGTATATATGAGCATCTAGGATTAGTAAGACTTATTCAATGGAGTGATTAGATTAGAAGGTGTGAGATCCTATGACATCCCATCTTGTTTATGCTACATATATTCAGTGCTGCATGAGAGTGCATTTGGGATGTTTTCTGTTTGGAGAATGATAATTTTTGCTAATGTATTTATTTTATCAAAATCCAACACTGCGCCAGACTGTCGATGACAATTTTAAGCTGGCTAAAGGAATTTGATGCTTGTTTATTCTTTGTTGCTTTTTCAATCTTTTTAACAAGGAGGAGATTTTCATTATTTGTTGCTTTCATTTTATCTAGAGGTAAACAATTTTCAGGATGAGAAAAAGATCAATGAGCGATTATGTGTTTTTCCTTGTTAGGCATCTCTATTCCTTTGTTTACTAACTCTGACTTTTCTGTAGCAAACCAATTTCACTTATGTGCAAAAAAGTTATGCCATGGCAGTGAATAACCTAACATTAAATGTAGACAATTGTTCTGCTTTTTAACATAGAGATTTGTTTGATCCTTCCTGATGTGCTGTTTTGCTTTTGAGATCTAGTCATCTTAGAAGTTGGTTCTCACCCTTTTTTGTGTCTGCTTGGCTTCTTTGCAGTATTTATTTCTTTTCTGATAGGATTTGAGCTTTCAGTTTTTGCCTTTGATTCTTTAAAGTTCAGCATTGCAATTTTAAATTGCCGTGCTTTTGTTTTTAAGTTTTTATTATGAAATAATGTTTAAACTTGCGAAGTTGAGATCTATCAACTTGTACCTGTTGGTGTGTAAAACTAAGGGGGAAGGTGTAGCGTCAAAATGAACTTGGTTAGATGGAGTTAGTTTTCTGTATACATCAGCGGATTGAGAGGGAAAATATTTCTAAGTTGGATTAAAACAGCAGATAAGTTTGTGCTGGAACCTAGTTGCTGATGTTGACTGTTGTGATATCTAAAGTAGCTGCTTATTGTTGTTTATTTATTTTTTAAATCTCATTACATATATTACATGCATTCATGGACTTGGTGAGATGTGGGTTTATACTCTTCTCTCATTTTCATTGGATCCTTTTGTGTCTAATTTTGAGATTCTTGTTATTGTGCTGTGCTCGGATCAGCCATTTCATAGTTTGGTATCTTTGTTCTTGGTGCTTTTGATATCTCTGAAGCAACCTTCTTATGTTAACGTGCTTGAGTTGGTACTGATCTTGTACCAGGTAGAATTGTCTTAGCTGTATAAATGATCTCACTTCTCCTTTTGCAGTATTGCAGCGATAGCACGGAAGAGGCCCATCTACTATAAATCTGTACTTTCTGCACTGCTTGATTTTGCTCCAAGTTTTGAGGTAGCAAAGGCTCGCCATACTGTCAGCATTCAGTATTCTTTGAGAACTGCATTTCTAGGATTTCTGAGGTGTACTCATCCTGTCATTGCAGAGGTAAAGTGATGCATAAAACATTAATCCCTGATAATTTCTATTAGTCATTTGTTCTGTTATACTAGTGTTCTTTTCAAAACATCATTTCCCTCCATTCCTTATACAGAAATTAGTGACATCAATTTACTAGTTCTTAGTTTCTTTTACTTGGTAGGTTGAAATCTGAATTATTTTTAGCTCTCTTGACAGCATACTCTAAAGATGATTTACAACCTCCAATATTCTATATAGGCCTTTTAAGCTCTAAGGATTGCTGTGCTGTATTGCATATGGAGAGGTTTAGAGATGCAGTTATGATTTGAGTTTTGTGGCATATAGTGCACTCAGCCTCTATGGATGCTTGTTTTCTATTAAGCAAGATAGTTCTTTGAAATTGTTACTCACGGAATTGCAACCTTCCTACATTTCATGCTTTTAAATGGAAATATCCAGTCTATGCGGAAAAGTTATGCCCATAATCTCTCCGTTAGAACTTTAACTGATGAACTCATTTTATACACCAAATATAGGCATAAAAATGAAAGTTATCCTTTGGTGGCACCAAAAGTTATAGCCTACAGTTGTACATGCAGACATGCATGTCCACACTTGAGAGCTGCTCCAAAATGGAAGCAAATAAAACCTCTGCTGTTTCCATCCACTCCCACTGATAATATTTTGCAAGAATTGCCAAGTTACAAGTGTCATACACCTGCCTTCACCCAACTCGGGCAATCAGACAGGAATTAGATACTTAATAGCTTTAACATATCCTTATCTTCGAATCATTTCAATCTATGCAGTCAAGAGATAGATTGATTAGAGAGTTGCGTGCAATGAATGCTGGAGATGCTGCTGATCAAGTTATCCGACAGATGGATAAAATCATGAAAAACAATGAGCGTGCTTCAAGGGATCTGCAAGTGAGTAAGGTAATTTTCTAGGAAGAAAATGTGGTCTGCATGGATTGCTGATTCCAGATATATACACTTTGTAACTTGGCCTTTCTGCCCAGGATGATCAGCTATCCAATCAGTTGCATGTTTCAGGGGACGTGACAAAGAAAAGATTGGCGCCAGTGGACAATGAAGATCTAAACAATAGCTTTGATGCCACTTCTAAGAGACTCCGTTATGGCCTTCATAACAATATACCTGCCACTGTTGATTTTACTGATGCCAGGCAGGATAATGTGAATGGGATTTCCCCTAAACTTCCTGTATCAGATGGAGATCTAACTCCGGAGGAACAGATGATTGCTATGATTGGTGCTTTAATTGCAGAAGGGGAAAGAGGACTTGAATCTCTTGAGATTCTTATATCTAACATACATCCTGATTTACTTGCTGACATTGTCATAACGAATATGAAGCACTTGCCAAACAATCCACCTCCTTTGACCAGATACAGTAACTTGTCTCTGAATCGTCCTAGTGATTCTTCTAGTGATCCATCCCAGGTAGTTGCGTCAAATGGCTTTCCAACTATTCAGGCATTGGAAGTTTCAGCTCAAGTACATGCATCTTCATCAAACACAACTAGTTTGCCATTTTTGGATATGTCCACTTCCACTAGTCCCTCCACAGATTCCAAACGTGATCCGCGGAGGGTAAGGTCTTCCATTTGGTTACACTTTATGAGGCATTTCATTCTTTTATTGTCATCAAATTGAGCTTGTCTCTGACTGTTTTCTAACATTTGATACATGCTCCAGGATCCGCGTCGCCTTGATCCAAGGCGCATGGTAGTTCCAGTTGATGCACCACCATCATCTGTTGTGGAAGATAATGCTAATCCCGTTCAATATCTAGCTGCCCTATCTGACAATGATGCTTCTAGCTTGTCCAATCCCCCTGTATTGCTGCCTCCACCATCTATTTCTGAAAGTACTTCTGGCCTTGTGATGCCCTCAACTGAAACCAATTTAAATCTATTGGAATCTCCTGTAATATCAGAAGGTAACCAGTCAATTCCGAAATTTGAAGTCCAGGATGTGGAAGACAATGAATTCACCCCAGACAGGGAAACAAGTAATGGTGTACAACGTTTGTCGTCCCCTATTAGCAAAGTCGAAGACTCTGTTGTGCAAGCATCAATAGATGTTGCTGTGCTCGATGAAGCATATTCCCCATCATCATCAGAAGCAGAACAACTTTCACCAGATAGGTCAAATTTTGAAGCATCTGAGATTGCATCCACAGAGTTCCCGGTCCTTCCGCTGTACATTGGGCTGGCTGAAGACCATCAAAGAAATGCAAGGAGACTGGCACTTGAACGGATAATTAATTCGTATCAAAATTCCCATAGAACAGATTTGAAACAAACACAAATTGCATTGGTTGCCCGATTGTTTGCACAGGTTGGGCCTAAGATTCTGTCAATTAATTCTTTGTTCAGCAAAATTCTTTTTCTCTTCAATTATAGCTTCTTTTGCTTTTCCAAATCCGCGAGTGGGGGCACTCATTTCCTGTTAAGACTGTGATACGTGAAATAAGAACTCGACCAATTTTACAAACTAAGCACTTAATTAACAAATTTTGGATTGTCAATGTCATGGCATAATGACTGGCATCTACACTATACATTGTGGTTGCTTTTTAATGCTCATCTCCATGATACTGATGGCTTTTAGCTGATGCAAGACAGCTTTTAATTCTTAACATCCTGAGATTTTTTTGTTATGGATGCATCCACTGGTTTCAACATGAAAATGCTATCCACTTGCTTATGCATAAGTTATTAGTTGAAAGGTGAAACTAAGTTTGATTTTCAATTTTCTCTGCTCACTAAAATACATGAACTAAAAGATCCAACTGGAGATTGTAGATTTAGAAAAAATGAAAAAGTGTTCGTTCCTGCATCTAGCGTGCTTGGAGGTGGATGCTTGAATGGGGAATCTTGTGTGCTTTATAGACCAAATGAAGGCGATTGTCAAGGCTAAGTTAGCAGGGTCTGCTGCTCCATTTTCGTCTCTTTATGTCTTTTAATATTAATGCTTTGTATATTCATTTTGTTCGATGTAACAGTCATGTCTTGGGTATTAATTGGTTCTCAAAATCATGAGTACCAAATTGAGAATCAAGCTGATTGTTTCTTGTGCACTCATCTTTTCCTGAAGTTGCTGGCTTCAAGTGTCTTGCATGCCTCTTTCTTCTG